>NC_090831.1:105553791-105856822 GCF_028021215.1 Eschrichtius robustus | reverse complement strand
CAGGGGATGCGGGTTCGAGCCCTGGTCTGGGAAGATCCCACATGCCGCGGAGCAACTGGGCCCGTGAGCCGCAATTGCTGAGCCTGCGCATCTGGAGCCGCGATAGTGGGAGGCCTGCGCACCGCGATGAAGAGTGGCCCCCACTTGCCATGACTAGAGAAGGCCCTCGCACAGAAACGAAGACCCAACACAGCCATAAATAAATAAATAAATAAATTTAAAAGAAACTATCAATCATTTTTAAAAAAAAAAAAATCTTCCAACAAACAAAAGTCCAGGACCAGATGGCTTCACAGGTGAATTCTATCAAACATTTAGAGAAGAGCTAACACCTATCCGTCTCAAACTCTTCCAAAAAATTGCAGAGGAAGGAACACTCCCAAACTCATTCTATGAGGCCACCATCACCCTGATACCAAAACCAGACAAAGACACTACAAAAAAAGAAAATTACAGACCAATATCACTGATGAATATAGATGCAAAAATCCTCAACAAAATACTAGCAAACAGAATCCAACAACACATTAAAAGGATCATACACCACGATCAAGTGGTATTTATCCCAGGGATGCAAGGATTCTTCAATATATGCAAATCAATCAATGTAATACACCATATTAACAAATTGAAGAATAAAAACCATATGATCATCTCAATAGATGCAGAAAAAGCTTTTGACAAAATTCAACACCCATTTCTGATAAAAACTCTCCAGAAAGTGGGCGTAGAGGGAACCTACCTCAACCTAATAAAGGCCATATATGACAAACCCACAGCAAACATCATTCTCAATGGTGAAAAACTGAAAGCATTTCCTCTAAGATCAGGAACGAGACAAGGATGTCCACTCTCACCACTATTATTCAACATAGTTCTGGAAGTCTTAGCCACGGCAATCAGAGAAGAAAAAGAAATAAAAGGAATACAAATTGGAAAGGAAGAAGTAAAACTGTCACTGTTTGCGGATGACATGATACTATACATAGAGAATCCTAAAACTGCCACCAGAAAACTGCTAGAGCTAATTAATGAATATGGTAAAGTTGCAGGATACAAAATGAATGCACAGAAATCTCTTGCATTCCTATACACTAATGATGAAAAATCTGAAAGAGAAATTATGGAAACACTCCCATTTACCATTGCAACAAAAAGAATAAAATACCTAGGAATAAACCTACCTAGGGAGACAAAAGACCTGTATGCAGAAAACTATAAGACACTGATGAAAGAAATTAAAGATGATACCAACAGATGGAGAGATATGCCATGTTCTTGGATTGGAAGAATCAACATTGTGAAAATGAGTATACTACCCAAAGCAATCTACAGATTCAATGCAATCCCTATCAAATTACCAATGGCATTTTTTACGGAGCTAGAACAAATCATCTTAAAATTTGTATGGAGACACAAAAGACCCCGAATAGCCAAAGCAGTCTTGAGGCAAAAAAATGGAGCTGGAGGAATCAGACTCCCTGACTTCAGACTATACTACAAAGCTACAGTAATCAAGACAATATGGTACTGGCACAAAAACAGAAACATAGATCAATGGAACAAGATAGAAAGCCCAGAGATTAACCCACGCACCTATGGTCAACTAATCTATGACAAAGGAGGCAAAGATATACAATGGAGAAAAGACAGTCTCTTCAATAAGTGGTGCTGGGAAAACTGGACAGCTACATGTAAAAGAATGAAATTAGAATACTCCCTAACACCATACACAAAAATAAACTCAAAATGGATTAGAGACCTAAATATAAGACTGGACACTATAAAACTCTTAGAGGAAAACATAGGAAGAACACTCTTTGACATAAATCACAGCAAGATCTTTTTTGATCCACCTCCTAGAGTAGTGGAAATAAAAACAAAAATAAACAAGTGGGACCTAATGAAACTTCAAAGCTTTTGCACAGCAAAGGAAACCATAAACAAGACGAAAAGACAACCCTCAGAATGGGAGAAAATATTTGCAAATGAATCAACGGACAAAGGATTAATCTCCAAAATATATAAACAGCTCATTCAGCTCAATATTAAAGAAACAAACACCCCAATCCAAAAATGGGCAGAAGACCTAAATAGACATTTCTCCAAAGAAGACATACAGATGGCCACAAAGCACATGAAAAGATGCTCAACATCACTAATTATTAGAGAAATGCAAGTCAAAACTACAATGAGGTATCACCTCACTCCTGTTAGAATGGGCATCATCAGAAAATCTACAAACAACAAATGCTGGAGAGGGTGTGGAGAAAAGGGAACCCTCTTGCACTGTTGGTGGGAATGTAAATTGATACAGCCACTGTGGAGAACAATATGGAGGTTCCTTAAAAAACTAAAAATAGAATTACCATATGACCCAGCAATCCCACTACTGGGCATATACCCAGAGAAAACCGTAATTCAAAAAGACACATGCACCCGAATGTTCATTGCAGCACTATTTACGATAGCCAGGTCATGGAAGCAACCTAAATGCCCATCAACAGACGAATGGATAAAGAAGTTGTGGTACATATATACAATGGAATATTACTCAGCCATAAAAAGGAACGAAATTGAGTCATTTGTTGAGACGTGGATGGATCTAGAGACTGTCATACAGAGTGAAGTAAGTCAGAAAGAGAAAAACAAATATCATATATTAATGCACGTATGTGGAACCTAGAAAAATGGTACAGATGAGCCGGTTTGCAGGGCAGAAGTTGAGACACAGATGTAGAGAATGGACATATGGACACCAAGGGGGGAAAACTGCGGTGGGGTGGGGATGGTGGTGTGCTGAATTGGGCGATTGGGATTGACATGTATACACTGATGTGTATAAAATTGATGCCTAATAAGAACCTGCAGTATAAAAAAACAAACAAACAAAACAACTAATACTAAACTTTCATTGGGTTATTTGTATGGAAATATGTTAATATAAGTGTTTCAGACATTACATGAAATTTCTAAAAATCTTATATTTGTATTTGTGTGGAAATATGTATGGAAATATGTTAATATAAATGTTTCAGACATTACATGAAATTTCTAAAAATCTTATATGTTCTGGTATAATGTTATAAGTAATAATCCTAGTTATTACTTTAAAATGTATAGCTCAGAAATAACTAATTTTCTTGTCCACTGCATTATTATGAACTTTCATCAAATCTTTAACCGTGGTCATTTTTAAGTCTTTTGTCATTTACAGACAGTTCTGGGTGTACTCTGATGCTTTTGCAAATATGTTCCTATAAAAGGCTTTCATCTTCAAGAAATTCATGGAAAAATCTCTGACAAGTACAGGTTTCTGGTAACTAACTGTACTGCTGAACTGAATGAATAAGCATTTTCAGAACTCTAATGAAAAACAGATGAACTCATAAAAGTGCTAACAAAAGATCAAGATGAAAAAAAAAAATCAATTACATGGGACTGAGTGAACTGATGAGGATGAGTATAATTTTTGTGACTTTCTGTCTGAATTAAAAAAAAAAAAAATCCCACAAGGACTCAGAGGCAAAGAATATACAAATCAATTTTCACTGCAAAGTAAAGGAGCTGTTACAGTGGAGGATTGCTGGACTGAATGTCAATATTATGACATAGTATGAGTGTGTTTCATGTTTGGTAATTGCAATCATTGTTGCTTTTGTTGTGGTCATCCATGTACAATGCTTGGTGTCAGTCTATTTATCTCTTGTAAAAATAAAATACAGTGTGTGTGTGTGAAAACAAAACAAAACAAAACAAAAAAAAAAAAAAAGAAAATAGGCAGAAGACAGGAACAGACATTTCATGGAAGAGAATATACACATGGCAAAGAAGCACATGAAAAGATGTTCAACATCTTTAGCCATTAGGGCAATGCAAATTAAGACCATAATGAGATATCAGAGAATAACTAAAATTAAAGTATAGTGACAACATCAAATGCTGGCGAGTACGTAGAAAAATTATATCACATCACTGGTGGGAAAATAAAATGGTTTAGCCACTCTGAAAAAAAAAAAAAAGAAAGTGAAAAGATAGTATTTACAAAACATATGTGATAAGGGTCTAGTACCTGGAATAAGGAAATACTGTAACTCAACAATTAAAAATGGGCAAGGATTTGAACAGATATCTATCCAAAGAAGATATACAAATGGCCAGTAAGCACATTTATTATTAGTCATAAGGGAAATGCAAATCAAAACCACAATGACATATATCACTTCATAGCTACTAGGGTGGCTATAATCAGTAAGACAGACAATAACAAGTGTTGACAAGAATGTGGAGAAGTTAGAACCTTAATACATTGTTGGTGATGCAATCACTTTGGAAAACAGTCTGGCAGTCCCTCAAAAGTTAAACATAGAATTATCATATGACCCAGCAATTTCACTCCGAGGTACAAAGTCAAGAAAAATAAAATATATGTCCACACAAAATCTTGTACACAAATGTTCATGGTAACATTACTCATAAGAGCCAAAAAGAGTAGAAACAATCCAAATGTCCATCAAGCGACAAACAGATAAGCAAAATGTAGTATAACCATAAAATGGAATATTATTCAGAAATAAGAAGAAATGAAGTACTGATTGATGCTACAACATGGATGAATCTTGAAAATATTATGCTAAGTGAAAGAAGCCAGACAAAAAGCCACATACTGAAATGATTCCATTTATATGAAATGTCCAGAACAGGCAAATCCATAGAGACAGAAAGTAGATCTGTGGTTCTCAAGGGCTGGAGGGAGAGAACAGGGAGTGACTGCTAATAAGTCCAGGGTTTCTTTTTCTTTTAAGTACCAATGAAAACTGTTCTAGAATTAGACAGTGGTAACAGTTGTGTGAGTAATTTTATGGTATGTGAATTTATTTAAATTAAAAAAATTAAGATCCAATATGGAAGTACAAAAATATGACATAAAATGCCTATCTCCATAGGGGTATTTCCATATCTTGTAGGAAGATTAGACCCTTAGCTGAACAACACTAACAGAAGTTTTTTAAAAGGCAGCTGACTCAGACCCAAAAGTCAGGCATGGGGATTCACAACAGAATGAAGGGCTACTGTAAACTTTCAAGTCCTCGAGAAATAACAAGATAGAAGTCATGGGAAAGAAGCAGAGCTTTAGTGAAATCTACAAAGCCCTAAAAAGGAGAAAGATGGCCAAAAACAATACAAGGTTTTTCTGAGAAACAACACAGCAAGTAGAATGAACTCCTTTCCCTCTGTGGCACAGAAAGGAGAACCAAGAAAACCACTAACAGTCCAAGAACCAAGAACAGTCCATAATGCCATCCACAAGTCTGCAAAGGCCACAACCCAAAGGCTGCATGTTTAGAGGACAAAGAAGCAGGCCAGCGACTCTTCTCTGGACAAGGTGTTTTCTCCACCTAAAAATACCATCAGTGGATGGGGAAGAACTGTTGTGCACTTTAATGAAGCAAAAAACTCTAAAGAAATGGAATTAAAGCACAAGTAGAACTTAAAAAACAAACAAAAAAACAGACTGGAGAAAATCTTAGTATATCAGAAAAAAAGCTTTCTGGCAGCCAGGGCTGTTGCCTCCACAAGAAGAATCATCTCTTGAAAATTAAAACGTCATTTAGACAAAGAGCAAGCAACCCCAGAAGAGCATAAGCTGTGTGGTCTCGGAGGTCTTTCCCAGCATATGCGCCAACATGACCGGCTTTTTCTTTCTTTTTCTGGCGAGAGCAAGAGGCAAACCTAAATGAAAGGGCCCAGCATTCAAGCACAATGACCTGGAAGCCCATGGCCTCGTGGCAGGCCATTTCACTTGCGCCGGGCACACTAGCTCTTTCAAGAGAGACAATCCAGGGCCAGCTGTACCATGAATTGGGCCTCAGTTTGGAAAGAAGCAAGTTCAAATCTCAAGGGGACTCTAACGATCACCTGCAGAGAGAGGGCAGCTAACTGAGAGCATCTCATCAAGGCCCTTTTATTTTACAGATGAAGAATCTGCAAATGAGACAGGCTCAAGTGACTTTTGCTTAAAATAAAATTGATGGCAGAGCAAGTACTAGACCTGAAGTCCCCAAACCTGATGTTCTACTATGCCACAGGAAGAAACAAGCATGTGGGGAGCTGCTATCTGTTAAAACGGTAGGTGAGGTTACCTACTGATTAAATCTTCTCCTCAGTTAAAAATCTCCATTTCCGTGTGCCAGCAAAGCAGGTGTCAGAGACTAAATCGCTAAGCCAGCAAAGCTTCCATGAGCTGGCTCCCCAAACCAAATCAACACTTATTAAACACTACCATATGCAGGGAAAGCAGGCTTGCAGTCCCAATTTTACCAAAGAATACCCAAGAAGGAGACACAAAGGAAGAAAACTTCAGAATGATAAAAAGCAGGATTGGCAAACTACAGTCCAGTGGCCAAATCCGCCCTACCACCTGTTTCTGTACAACTCATGAGCTAAAAATGGTTTTTACATTTTTAAGTGGTTAAAAAAAAAAAGGATGTTATGTAACACATGGAAAGAGTATGAAATTCAAGTTTCAGCTTCCATAAATAAAGTTTTATTGGAACATGGCCAAGCTCATTCACTTATGTAATAGTCTATATGGTTGCTTTCACACTGAAACAGCAGAGTTGAGTAGCTGCTACAGAGCCCACATGGCTCTCAAAGGCTAAAGTATTTACTACCTGGCCCTTCAAAGAGTCAGTTTGCCAGCCTCTGATATAAAACATTATGACAGGGAATGAGATGAAAACTAGTTTTATGGCAGGTTAAGTGGTACATGCACAGCAAAAATAAATTCTGGACGACCACTTCAAGTTACAGACCGCTCATCTTTATAATCAGGGAAGGGGCAGTGGTAAGTGGCAATAAGAATTTAGTTTCAGAATCAAATCCATGTCAGTGGTGATTTTTGAAAGTTCATTGGCTCTATTAGCCTCAATTTCCTCATTTATAAAATAAGTATATCAGAATATCCATGAGAGGTGTGATGAAACCTAAACAAGGGAATAATAAGGCCCTTGGCACAGAGGTTGGCCAAAAGACCCAATAAATAATAGCCAATATTGTTATAAGAAATGGCTTGGGAGTTCCCTGGTGGTCTAGTGGTTAGAATTCAGCGCTTTCACTGCCGTGACCCAGGTTCAATCCCTGGTCGGGGAACTGAGATCCCACAAGCCGCTTGGTGTGGCCAAAATTTAAAAAAAAAAAAGGCTCAAAGCGTGGTCTGAAGTAAAGACTGGAAGTATATGTACCACAGAAAAAGAACCATTTCCTCCTGGGGTTTACAAGTAAATATCAAATTCATGGAAATTCTCCCACCACTGAATTCAACCAGAAAGAATTAGAGAAATAATCCATGATCTTGTTTCCCTGCTTCATCACCTAAGATACCCACTCTCTAGGAGAGTGGACTTCAGTGATTTCCGAACCTCTGTCTCAGAGATCATGGTAAATAAGTATCGTATCTTAAGTCTATTCTTAACTTCAAACTTGACAAAGTGTCTTGACAATCACAGCCTCAGATGACCATGAATCTGAAATCAGATAGTCTTAAGTTTGAACACAAACTCAAGTGACAAGCATTCCGAACACTGTGGTGATATTCCCTCATCTATAAGTGAGGACAATACTACTGCCATCTTCTCTGGACGTTATGATTATTAAGCAAGATGCCTCACAGTACCTGACACCTAGTAGGTACTCAAGAAATGTTAAGGGCACACTGGTCTCTCTTCTCTTCCCTCCCGACTGTCCACTCCTCTCCATCCTCACAACAAACTGTGGCACAGTTAGATGATGGCCACCAGGACTAGAACACAGGTTTTCCCCGTGCACTTTCTAATAAACCCCAAATATTAAACACCTGATATGAAAACTATGAATCAAAACAGTCGTGACTTAACATAAAGAACACAAGGCTGTAACTTGCACAAATAAAGCCTCACCAGAAAGGAACTAACTCAGTCTCCTGGAAGCCAGAACCCCGATGATGATCCTCTGCAGAGCCAAGTCCTCACCACCCCAAGGCTCAGCTCCACTGTGGTCAAGGAACCAGAGTTACTCAGAAATAAGAACTCAGCAGGAACTATATGGCAGGCAAACACAAAGTGTCATTCCAGAAAAATCCATTCCAGTTGTCAAAAGAGTTTATCAGAGTAACTGTCACATGTGAAAATTGCCAAAGGGAGAAGAACCAAACATTGACTCCAGAACATAAAAGTGATCATCTGATCACTCCAGGACTTGACCCCTCGACCAAACGTTTAGGGTCAAGTACTCAGACTATTAAAGCTGAAGGAAAATTACTACAGTGATCAGGGCTTTTGGGTGGTGACTGTGCTGTTTAAAATGGCCCACAGGCGTAGTCATGAAGTTTTCTTAAGCACAGAGAAAGCTGTTGTGATGTGCCCTACAGAGAAAATATTAGATCATTTTCGTTTAGGCACAAGTTATAGTGCTGTTGCTCATATGTTCAATGTTAATGAATCAAGACTACATATCAAGTAAGAGGTCTTTTTTTTTTTTTTTTTTGGCTCTGTTGGGTCTTCATTGCTGCGCGCGGGCTTTCTCTAGTTGTGGCGAGCGGGGGCTACTCTTCGTTGCGGTGCGCGGGCTTCTCATTGCGGTGGCTTCTCTTGTTGCGGAGCACAGGCTCTAGGTGCGCGGGCTTCAGTAGTTGTGGCACATGGGCTTCAGCAGTTGTGGCACACAGGCTTAGTTGCTCCGTGGCATGTGGGATCTTCCCAGACCAGGGCTCGAACCCATGTCCTCTGCACTGGCAGGTGGATTCTTAACCACTGCGCCACCAGGGAAGCCCCAAGTAAGAGGTCTTTAAACAAAAGCACACAGAACAAGGTCATATATCTATTACTTGATGCAAACGTGGTGACCAGAGGCTCACAGGAACTCAGTATTTCTCACAGGAGCGATGGTTCAAAATTCACTAATTCAGTGCTTGTGACTTGACAGAAGATAACTACCACGAAAAATGACTATATGTTATAAATACAAAGAAGATGATATGGCAACCTCTGGGGGGAGAGTCACAGGAGTTACTTGCACTATTCTTGCAATTTTTCTGTAAGTTTGAGATTATTTTTCAATAAAATTTAAAAACCTTTTGAAAAAGGTGCAAAACATACTACCAGCTGCTTTAGAGCCTCAAAGACAACAAAACAAATCCCTAGAACAAGATCTCCTTGGTGATTCTGAAAATCTGTCTTGCTCCCCTCCCGACCCCCCCTCCGCACACACAACTAAGAGAATGAATGTCAAACTGAAACCAAGCAGGATCCTGTAGGGCCCTCCCGGGTACAAAAGCCCCTCCGT
Organism: Eschrichtius robustus; assembly: GCF_028021215.1. Lineage (NCBI taxonomy): Eukaryota > Metazoa > Chordata > Mammalia > Artiodactyla > Eschrichtiidae > Eschrichtius > Eschrichtius robustus. The sequence goes on along the minus strand of NC_090831.1, from coordinate 105,847,501 downwards.
GTCCCCCATTTCTTGTTTATAGAAGGCTTTAGTCTCCTAGGCCTTCCAGAGTTCCAAACAGCAGGCGCCAGCAGTTAACTCATTAGGGGAGTGAGGGAATGCAGAAACAAAAAGCAGTTAAACAAGACAAGTAACGACAATAGTTCAGTGATAAAACAGAGTTCTAGTTCCTCCTCAAGGGATACACACAATCTAACACATATCTTTGAGTTGTTCTGCAGAAACTAAGACCCCCCCACCTGGGTAGAGGACAGTGACGACACGCTGTATACCCCACGCTGGCTGGCTGGCAGGCACCACAACATTGATAATTAAGATTCACATCACCCTGTTACCTCACCATCAACCAATCAGCAGAAGAAAGTCATACACCCTGCAGCCCTCACCCCAAATGTTACCTTTAAAAATCATTCCCTGAGGGAGGGATAAATTGGAAGATTAGGACTGACATATACACACTACTATATAAAAAATAGATAACTAATAAGGACCTACTGTATAGCACAGGGAACTCTACTCAATACTCTGCAATGGCCTACATGGGAAAAGAATCTAAAAAAGAGTAGATGTATGTGTATGTATAACTGATTCACTTCGCTCTACACCTGAAACTAACACAACATTGTAAATCAACTATACTCCAATAAAAATTTTAAAAAAGAAAATCATCCCCTGAAAGCCATCAAGGAGTTCAGGTCTTCTGAACACGAGCCACCTTGCTTGGCACCCAGCAAATAAACATACTTCACCACAACCTGGTGTCAGTAAATTGGCTTTGCTGTGCAGCAGAGCAGACCCAAGTTCAGTTCAGTGACAAAACCGTTATTGTGTTGCAAGGACCATATCGTCCCATATAATCCGTTCATCGCTTCATGTTCTTCTTCCAAATGAGATAATATGCTAGACGCATTCAAATCACAGAATTCCAAGCTCTGAGCACACAGTTCAAAAAAGCTATCGCTGGGGACTTCCCTGACGGTCCAGTGGTTAAGACTTCGCCTTCCAATGCAGGGGGTGCAGGTTAGATACCTGGTCAGGGAGCTAAGATCCCACATGCCACACGGCCAAAAAACCAAAGCATAAAACAGAAACAATATTGTAACAAATTCAATAAAGACTTTAAAAATGGTCTGCATCCAAAAAAAAAAAGAAAAGGTTATCACTACCAGAAAGGATCTTGAATTTTAGGGAGATGCCCTCTTCCTTCCAGTGCTAGTTATCTGGTGGGGATTTTTAAAAACCTACATGTGTGATCTAATTAGATTTTATATTCAGAAAAGCCAAAAACCCCCTAATGTCTCAAAAGTTTTGAGAAACAATGGATGAAAATTCAGAGTCCTCTATTGAGAACATTCTCTAAGAGGCCAGAGCACCATCCATATTTTTGGTTTAAATCCTGTAATCTTGATGGTAATCCCTTTCCCCCAGGAGCTGGCCTTCTTTATTAACGAAGAAGAATCTGATTATCAAAAACAATGCCTGGTTTCCCCACTCTAGTCTAGAAACAAAGGGAAAGATGTTTTGGTAAATGCCAAGAGAAATCTATTAATTTGCAAGACACTGGATCCCGAGTTTAGATTTTATTTTCTTTTATCCTTACCAAATCCTGATTTCCTCTTCCGAAAGAATAAGAGTCTCTACAGCTAATCAACTATACTTTGAATACACTGAAAAGTTAAATCACTGCAGCCACCATGGCTACAGATGGAGGGAGGCACAGCGAGGGGGCGGCGGGGGGGGGGGTGTTGACCCATCATCTTTCAACTGAAACAAAGAAAGGGGAGAAGGAGGATGCACAGAAAGCCTCTGAAGGCAATTACAGACCAGCAGTCACCTGAGAGCTTGTCAGAACTGCAGACTCAGACACTACCTGGACCTCCTGATTCAGAATCTGCATTTTAATAAGATCCTCAGGTGACAGGTATGCACAACGAGGTTAATCTCCCCACACACACACACTTTATTCCCCACTGTGCCTGGGGAATCTGCCTGGCTCAAACATGTCCTCCAGCAAATTCAGCTTAAACTTTTTACTCAAAGAGGCCTTCCCAATCCCCAGACTAGGTCAGCTATATGCCATATATGCTCTGAGCCTCTGTATTTCTCTCCCACAGAATTCATCACAACATTAAATAGCATAATGAATTGTTTAGTATCAGTTTTCCACTCCACGGTGCAAGCTCTCTCCGGGCAAGGACTACATCCATCTTATTCACCATGGTAGCCCCAGAGCCCAGAACAAGACCAGAGACAAAGTAAGCATTCAGTAAGTGTTTTTTCTGAATAAATGAATGGTCCTAGTATGTATCAAGCACAAGTATCAAGTGCTAGACTTTGGAAAGAAGCAACAAAAACAATTAAAACACAGTCCTTGTCCTTAAGCAGCTCATAGCTTAGTGGATTTTTGTTGAAGCTAACGAGAGAGCCAAGCTCTTAAGAGCATGCACTGCATTCACAGCTGTTTTTCCTGTTTTTCCGCCAAATGACAACAGGTAACCCAAAGGTTCTCTAAGGCCTTACAGGAAACCTCTCCCTAGCATGACCTACAGGCAAGCGCGTCCTCACCTAACCCTCCCCTCAAAGATTCTCCCCTCCCCGAGTTCAGTACTTTGTCCAGCCCTCTCTCTCTGTCCTCTCTAAGGCAACTCCAACAGTCTTCAGCATCATTTTATTCTCCCCTAAGAAGTTCGTGTTTCCTCTGGGAACATTTTCTTCAACCCGCTTTCTTCATCAGCCCTCTTATTATGAAGTGTCAAATTTCCTTGTTACATCCTTTAAGAATGTTTTACCTAACTCATTTCCAACCGCTCTATTATTTCCTGCGAGCTATCAAGTCTACTGTCAACAGAAACCATTCAAATCTATGTCCCAGACCACACTGGAGAAATCTCCCAATTAACTATTCGATACTCAATTGTCCTCCCACTTTCCTCAGTCATTTTCTATATCCCCCAAAGAGATACTCTGTCTGAACAAATGCTGTCATCTCTTCTAGGATTATATTTTCGATGATTCTTATATTTATTCTTGTTTAATAGACAAGAATCTCTTGAGAGATTTACATCCCAAAGCCAAATACCACAGTAACAAAAATGCCTAAACTAATAGCGAAGAGAGTAACATTTTTTCATTTTATCTCCAGGGAAGAAGCTCACAGAGAAATATTAGTGGAGGCAAAGAACACACTGACGAGGGAAGCGCTCAGTGGAGAAAAAAAGAACAAGCTTAAGCTACTATCAAGCCAGCTCACAGCCCTCTCCAAGGGGCTCAGAATCCACCCCGCCTTCCCAACCAGACCCCAGTTAGAGTATAATACAGCCACTAAAAACACCAAATTCTAGACACTAAGACTTTGATGTAAAGATCCGTTCTAAGCACTGTTCGTACACCAAGTATTACAGATATATTCATGTGCCTGTCATGAATGGGATTAAAAATTCCCAGGGCATGCCTTCTGAATATTTTCCACATCCCACCCTGTAATACTGTTTACCAAACAATGACAAACTGGAACCCTAGCCCAAAGGTTTGGTTTGTGGACTGTGAGAAATTTTAAGGCACTTTAAAAAGTCACCAATTGTTTTCTTAAATGCTTCAAAATACACACTTCTAGGGTGTCTGGCCTTAGCCTATTTTGTGGGTTTCAAACCACCAGTGCCTTTCTTGGTTCAGATACACTTTGCATATCGGCCCACTCCACGTTTCAGAACTGCTAAAAAATGTGAGAGGAAGGTTAAGGTCTTATTTCTCTTGAATTGATGCACTGGCACTGCAGGTTTCGGAGGCAACTCCCCTAAGACAGGTCTTCTGTTAAGGAAGCTCAAAAAATGTGTTCTGAGGCCAAAGATTTTTCCTCCCCCCTTCAGGGGCAAATGGAGATGAAGCAAGTTGCCAAGGCAGGGTGGAGAGGCCTAGGTTGCATTCCAGGGGCTACTCAGTTAACGGGGTCTGTACGTCCAGCCCTCCCCACCCTTTAATTCTCGTTCCTCCTCCCCAACTCCAATGCTCAGAGGAAGGACAGAAGTGTAACCACAAAACCTGATCCAGAAAGGGGGAAAGCACAGCTACTGCTTTCCCAGCCTCAATGGCCACAGCTGCTGTCATCTTATTTCTCCTCCTCACAGCACGCCATCACTGCATCCCCGAGCAAAAGGTACACTATGCAAAACAGCAAATCATAATCTCATGATTAAAAAGGGGGTAGGAGGCCTGCACCAGATACAGCTAAGTGAAAGTATATCAAGACTCTTGCAACATTCTAGAGGAATGAAGATTATTGCATTTACTGTTCCTCGGGTTTGTTTCTGTAAAGCCATGCACATTTTTTCTTAGAACTAATTTATGGCAAACGGATGCTGGGTTATTGAGCATAATACTCAATACTGTTCAGACTGAATCGTCTCTCAAGACTATCTAATATACTTATTTTGGCTTATATGTAGGACTGACTGTAGAACTTGGGAAAGTCAAGCAACTTCTGTGCTACCCATGAAAAGCATTAATGTTCCCATTTTATTGTCCAAACTTCTTTGGAAACTTTTCCTATTTGAAATGTTGACACTCAATTTTAGATGTCAAAATAAAGAAGTACAAACCACAAATCTACCATAAACCTTTCAGAGTCCTTTATTGCTAAATTAATGTACCATCCCAAGATTCTCCTTAATATTAAAATCCTTCAGAGAGTGTTATGAAGTCCCTTATCACCTAACACAGCTGAAGATTACAAGACAAGTGGTCATGCCTTCCCCACTATATGCTGGTGTGCCCAGCCCACCCCCATCCTTGACCATAATGCACAGATTTGCACACCTCTTCAAGAAGTTAAACTAAGGCTATTGGGCCATGATCTGGAATTTGCTTACAAGTACTGCCCAGAAGAGACTGTTCCTCCATTTTTATTAAAAAATACCAATAATATTCTACTTACCCTATACTATCACTAAAGCCCAGCTCTTTGATTCCCCTCACCGTTTTTTTTCTTTTGGTTTTTTTCCTTTCAAAATAAATGAAAGTTTTTAACACATAAAGCATAGAAATTTCACAAGAAAGTTTATGGACAGCTCAGACTCCTGGGGCATCCTTACTATGTTTAGCCTTGTGCCATCAACCCCTTTCAAAAACCGATTTTCCCCGTTCCTCAGATAATCTGAGTCCCAAGTTTATTATTCTCTCTACCCTGGCTTTCAGCTTCATCCTGTCGATAATCAGGGAAACACACTTTCTTCTGACGCGAGAGTAGGAGAGGTACTTTCATTCAGAGCACCAATCCGGGGACGCTGAAGAATTCAATGGAAGCCGAGCGGCCTGGCCGGCAGCCCCGCACGGACTGACTCTGTGACGCGCTGGCAGGAGATGACTAACAACCGGGCAGGGCAGGCTGAACCGGGAGCCGGGCCTGGGCTCCAGAGAGCCTGCGGCAGGTCTCAGGAGAGCCTAAAGCTCTCACAAGAGAGGAGTTTAACAAGATAACTCGGCTTTTAAGTAACAGAGGCAGCCTCCTGGCCTCTGGGCTGCGAAAGGGCTCACCTGCCAGGAGTAATAACACAAGCAATTACTGCACACAGAATAATAAAGCTCAGCGGGATTCCCAGGTACTCGGATGGAGTCTCCCTCCCCCTTACTTACACAAAGGGGGAAGGAATGGGAGGAAGAAATGCCCCACTTTCCATGAAGACCGGGGACAGTGCTATTAGGTAAGTGTAAGCTAAATTACACTTGACAGAGTAAGTCACTGTTTTGGGTGGTTGCCAAAAATAAAAATGCCCCTGGTATTAAAGGCTATATATAAAACAATGCATCCTCCCTCTCCTGGAACAGAATTCATAAAGTTTAAAAGTTCACTAACATCACGTTCCAGAGACTGGAAACACAGACTTAAATGTCTCGCTTCTCATTCCTTTCTCTACCACAAACTTCCAGCAGGCCTTCCTCACTTTAGGCAAGTTTCCTTCAACTTGCATATCGACAGCAGATTGCTCACAGCTGCTTTCACAAACATCTGAGTATTCCCACCTGGACCTACCCATTTCTGCTGCCTTTTATCTCATCCGTTTCATTCCTCTGCCTCTGTCAAGACCTGTCACTTTCACCGTCTCCCCAGAAGAGATGTTTAAAACAGAGAAACTGATCTGAAAATATCACATCTGATTTTTCCAACCCATCCATTCTCCAAGAAAACCTTCAGTATTTAACTTCATGAGGTCCCCCTTCCACCATAAAACAAGGTTCCCTGCCTCTATTTAACAGCATTTTAATGAGAGGGACACCTAAAATCTCATCAGCCCAAAGCTTTACCCAGAATCAGGTGCACAGCCTGGTCTCAAGCCTGGGCTGCCTGTGCTCCATGAAAGCCTGGAGACCTTCCACCCCGCCCCAGGCCATCCTAGCAGACACTTAAAAAACCAACTACCTTCTGTTTATTTTGGCCTCTGTTGAACTATGCCAGCCCACACTCTTTCTCCCAGACTTGACTCTTCTTACTAAACCCATTAAACATACATTTTATCACTCAAATCAGAACACTTTGAGAGTGAGAACAGGGTGTTACTGATAATCGTGCCAAGACAACAGCCCTGGGCAAAGTGGGATGTAAGTTGCCCTGTCCTTACAAAGGTGGGAGGCCAGGTAAGGGGCTGTTCCTTGCAAATAACCAATTTATGCTGGTCCTACACATTGTTCCTCTCTGCCAGTCTCCCAAAGGGGACCAGAAAATGCCCAAACAAACTAGTCCACCTCGGGGCAAAGAAAACAGAAAATGTTTTACGTTGTAGTGGAAAATTTTTTCTAAATATATCAACTTCAAGTTTTGATCCTTTGGGGGTGGAGACGAAATGCAGCCCAGTCCTAAAGCACCAGAGGCTAGAGGGTTCCTGGGAGGATGGGGCAGGAGTCAAAGGAAACCAAAACTTCGCCCATCATATTTTTGCCTGATTAGCCTCACCTGTGCTTCACCACAACTAGTATTCACACATACAACTGCCCTTTTCCACGTGTTACCTAAATTTGTTTAATCTTTCCTAACGGTTAAATGAATACCTCCAAAGCTCAGAAGGTTACACATTTGCCAGTGCACAGTTTCTGCTAAGCCAGGGCTTCCCAGACTTTTAAAGATTCCAGACCAGTAGAGTTTCCCCCACTTCCAAAAATTAAGGACTGACATGTTATACATTTTTTATTTGTACTGAGGACATGAAAGAAAACAAAGGCCATCACATTATTTATACAGTAAAGGACATTTTAGCCAAAAAAAAATAATACTGGTAAGAATATAATCTCAAAATTAAAGCCAGTCCTTCAAATTGAACCGCCTTAACATCACAAAACTTGCCAGGTGCCCTTCTTCCTTTCATTTTGCCTCAGCTGGTTCCAATTCCAGTCCCATCTGAGCTGGGGACAGATCCGGAAAGTGCTGGACTACTAACACCAGCCAATGGTCAGAACACCGCTTTCTCTCACTCATTTTATCAGCAACAACCCCATGAGGTGAGCACTGTTATTATGCTCGTTCACAGGCAAAGCTGGAAGGTAAAGGGTAAAGTCACTTGCCCAAGGTATTGTGGCTAATAGCCAGTGAAGCTAATGACGTGGGCCACAGCCATCCCAGAAAATCAGTTCGGTTCTGCCTCAAGACACAACTTATGTGTCTGTTTCCCAAAGTGTGGGCTTGTTTAAAAAACAAACCAAGAAAAACTGGTTTAGGGGGTATATGATCCCTGTATGTATGTATCAGCATTTAATATTTATACATAAATAAGAACTGTCTCCTGTCCCCTTTTCAATTCTCTTTCAATCCTTTCTACTAAATGAAGTTTCAGTTTGGCGGCAGGAAGCCTCCAGCACATCTCTACCACTTGTTACACACTTCCTTCAGAGCCCGCTGTGAAACGCTGTACCTAGCTAGAGTTTAATAACACTCGCTGTTTAGTTTTCATTGTGGGGTTTTTCTAAAGGTACTTTCTAGTAAGTAGTAACCAGGAAGTAATACTGGTTTCCCATTTTCAATGGTGAAATCATTTCCTTTTAAAATAATATTTCAATTTTTAAAATAGCTGATTGCCCCAAAGATTTTCAAACTAAATAAAAGTAGAGGCAGTGTTCCAATATGCTAAAAACATGGGAGGGGCACACACACACCTGAAGCCCCGGAAACTGGAGGTAAACCATCAGCAGGGTTGAGACGAGCTGGACCGAAAGGCTGCAAACAAGACTCCCCTGGTTCGGCCTCTCCGAACAACTCTAAAAATGGCCGGCTTTCCCTGTGCAGGATGTGGTCAGGCTCACCACCACTACCACCCCACCTGCTAATCCAAGAAGAAAAATGAGGAAGAGCTATGTACCAGACCGTAGGAAAGAAAAGTCAGGCCTCTCACAGGACCTTGCCTCTGACCTCCTCCTGTCATCCATAGGTAGGCAGTTGCACCCTTTCTTAGCAAGGGAGCTCTCTAGAACCCAGAGAGAGCAGATAAGGCTAAAGCTCTAAGAGCCTACTCTCCTTTAAGTTCAAGACCTCAAACATCTGGGGGCCTTCAAGCAATTAAAGAGTAGTGATTTAATGATCCCCAGGAGCTGAGCCCTGCCCTCCACTGAAAAGATAGTGGTTTTCAAGGATACTGACTGGGGAAATAGACTACCAACCGTGAAAGGATTAATGAGTGTAAGGAGAGGATAAGCTGTATTTTGCCCTAAATCTAATCTAAGATGATCCTTGTAGGATATAGAGGTGAATTCTAAGTAAAGCGCCCCCTACAACTACCAGAAACATTAAGTGCACTTCTAGGAATCTATCTTAGGGAAATGCCGACACAAGAACACGAAGATGTATCAAAGGATGTTGATATATCAACAGGAAAAAAGTGGATAAGCAAACACACCCAAATTATGGAATACTCCTCAAACATTAAAGAATGAGATAGACGTATAATTATGACATAGAAAGATAGTTATGACAATTAATTTAAAAAAGAAAGTTACAGGACTCATTACGACCTCATTTCTGTTTGTTTGTTTGTTTGTTTGTTTGTTTAAAAAGGGAGGGTGTATATAGCTGCATGAAAAAACTGTGGGAAGAACATTTACTTAAGGGAATGAGAATGAATGGTAGAAAACTCATAAGGAGGGCAGAGCGAGATTTTTGCATTTAACCTTACATACTTCTATACTGTTTGAAGTCTTAGGAACAAGCATGACGTTGAAAATTTAAATATCAATAATTATGAAATTACTAACACTGGATGGCATTCACCTGAGCATGTGGAAGTACTTCAGGGATGAACTAGAAAACGGCTGGTCAAAAGAAGGAAAGGCCACCAAGGAACTGCAAATGTGACCCTTAATCATAAGGACCTCAAAGACTTGAGAATTACAAGGAAGTTTTATTTACATATTAGACAAGCTAGTGGAATAGAAAGTAAAGACTGGGCTTCCCTGTTGGCGCAGTGGTTAAGAATCCGCCTGTCAAGGCAGGGGACACGGGTTCGAGCCCTGGTCCGGGAAGATCCCGCATGCCATGGAGCAACTAAGCCTGTGCACCACAACTACTGAGCCTGCGCTCTAGAGCCCGCGAGCCACAACTACTGAGGCCACGTGCCACAACTACTGAAGCCTTTGCATCTAGAGCCCGTGCTCCTCAACAAGAGAAGCCACGGCAATGAGAAGCCCGCGCACCGCAACGACGAGCAGCCCCTGCTCACCGCAGCTAGAGAAAGCCCACGCGCAGCAACAAAGACCCAACGCAGCCAAAAATAAATTAAAAAAATAAAAAGTAAAGACTAAGACCACCAAAGAGGTCATTATCATTTTGGGTTTTACTGGTGTTGTTCTTGTTAAGAACGGGGCTTATAAACAAGAAACGGGATGGATATAAATAGAGAAACCAAAAAGCCCACATGTGTGGTTCTGCAGGATTCTAAGAGCAGAAAGTGAGGAGCAGAGAATCTTCATGTTTGTAGATGACACTAAAGACTTCCATAGTAATAACGTGCCAAGTTATGGGTGCCAAATTATAGGAAGATCTGGGGAATCTATGCAAATAGAAGGAAAAGTGGCAAATGAGTGTTAAAATGAGCATATGGCCTAAGTCAGGCATATAAAACAACTCCTCAGCTGTCAGTTATGACCTAGGAATAGGCTCTCGGAGTCACTGTAAATGGACTCCTGAGGACGTCAGCCCAATATTGAGCTACAGATTAAAAGCAATGCGAAGTGTCCTGGGAGCCATCAAGACAAGTGCTAAAAAGAAAAAAAGAAGCTACTATCCCCTCGTATAAAATTCAGAGGCACTGGCCCCAAAAACATACACTTCTTTTGTCATTTATGTCCTGCCCCTTCAACTACATACAGCACAGAAGTTAAACAAGATCAGTGGGTCTCAAATGCCAGCCCCTGGATGAATCCCAAACGGACTCTTTCAGAATCACTTAGGAGTGGCTTTTTTAAAATACGGATTCCCGGGAATTCCCCGCTCGTCCGGTGGTTAGGACTCCACACTTCCACTGCAGGGGGCACAGGTTCGATCCCTGGTCAGGGAACTAAGATCCGCGTGGCGCACAGTGCAGCGGGAAAAAAAGAATAAAATACGGATTCCCAAGCCACACTTGCAGAGATTCTAATCCAGTGCCTCAGAACAGCCTTCTAGGTGGTCCTGATGCAACGACCTGTTTAGAAAATCACTGGCCTCCTTCTCTCTCTCTAAATCTACTCCCAGAAAGGATGTAAGAAAGCTAACAATAAAAAATAAACTGAAGAAACCATGTGAGGAACTACCAAGAATAGATTAAGATGATTCCTATACTTGCACATGAAATGGAAGTGGGAAAGATCTGCAAGACAATGAGAATGATCTAAAGGAAGAGGCTTTGGCCTCAGAGTGTGAAAACCAGAGCTCAGAACCCAACCAAGCCCCATGCTCCTGCCAGACTCCCACAACAAGAGCAGGACCAGAATAAACTCTCCCCATGCGCTACAGGTTCCCTGACTGTCCTCCTCATCCCCACCCTTCGCAGGTCTAGACCTGCTGCCCCAGGAGAATGGCTGGGTGTTCGGAAGCAGAGGTGAGACTGCATAAATAAAACCCACTGGTACCATGTTCCTCTGGGTCCCAAGCAACCACTCCCACTAGTCTATCCCGACACCACCGCTGAAGCCAGGAATCTTTATGGCTCAATTCTATCCACCCTCCAGCCGCTCCAGTGTCTGATCACTTAGTCTAATTCAAATTCTAACTCTGGTCTTCCACACTAGAAAACCGTATTTCAACTAATCTACCTTCTCAAAACAGAACAAAAAACAAGCAATGGGAACAGAAAATATGTCTCCTGCAGGATAAGCAGCAATTCAAAGTGAAGACTACCAGAAGGCATAAGATTTCTCAGCTTTGATTCATGCCTAAAAAACATGTAATACAGTGCTTCTTTCTTATACATTTGCAGCCTTTGGGGGCTATAAGGAGCTTAGAGACGATGAGTCCAACCACTTCATTTAAGAGAAAAGAAAAGAGCCTGAGAGGCAGACTACCTTACCCCACAGCACACAGCTGCAGAACAGCAGCAGCTGGCCTAGAAACTGTGTCCCCTTAATCCCAGGTCCATGATCTCTCTTCTTTTCCAGGTTGCTTCCCAGGGACAATGTTAATGCATTGGATTTATTAACTTGAAGCACAGTTCCCCAAATCTCCTCAGTTCCCCCTATTACACATGAGGTTGGTGTTACAAGACCATCCCGAGCAGACTACTTCCCACGTAAAGAGAACGCAAAGCACCTCAAACTGTGTTAAGGCATAAAGAGAGAGGAGATGGTGCCTTAAAGTCTCCGTCATAAGCATGTAAATGGAGAAAATATGCCAAGCCCAGTTTATATCAGAGACTGAACATCTCCAAAATGACATCTGAAAGTGTCACCTAAATTTTCATTAAGTTTATTTTCCCTGTAAGTTGCTTAACTTCCTAATTTTTAAAAAATGCCAACTGAAATCACTGGGGTTTTTTTTCCTAAACATTAGAGCTAAGTGAGAAAAACGTGATGTTAATTTATCATATTGAGTCTCACTGAAAGTAAGTGAATCCCCACAACACTCCATCTGCATCAAATGTTCACAACCTGTGATTCTGCATCAATTTCCGCTGTAAGAACAAAAAGCATACGTCAGTCTCCCAAGAGAGGAATTAGCAACAGAAACCGGGGCGGGGTGGTGGGGGGACCTGGGTGGGTATCCATCTCCAAACAAGAAATAAGAGGAAAAGCTACCTAAGCCCAGTAAGAGTTGAATCCCTCTACTTCATTCCTTGTCCCCGATAAGGCAAAAAATTTCCTACAATATTTAGCTATGCTCTCCCTTGAAAAAATGAAACAAAATAAATCCAAAGACCAGATTCCAAAGGATATCTACTGAACACCCTGCTAGAACCATACCTGTCAGCTGGACTGCTAGCCAATGCTGATAAGTAAGTTTCACAACAGACCTTAGAAGCTTCTTACCGGGATTCAAAAACCTGGCCAATTTTCTCTTCTGAACTTACCGATGAAAACTAAAATGTTCACTTATTTCCCAAATTTCACTCCCCAAGTAAACTGGGGCATAGACGCGCCAAAACACTTGCCTCGTTATTACCAGCGCTGATCACTACCCGGCCTCAGGAGTCCCCACTCCTGTTAAACAGCCACACTGCTCACGAGCTCTTCTCTCCTGACCGTTAGTTTGAGCTCTGAAGCATGCTACTTTGCTTTTCACCATCACTGTTACCTAAAGCTTGCTAGGTTAAAAGTGTTGCCAGAGGCCAGAGCTACTACATTCCAGGCAGTAAAAAAATGATGTCAGGAGCATGAACACTGACAGGTTCTAGCTGCTCTGTGACTCCTGCTAAGCCTGCTCTTGGCGTTTATCGTCTCATCCGGGGCCCGTCCACTGAGAGGTGGGTACCTTGGGAATACACAGGATTGGCTGACAGGAAGTCAGAAAACCTTAGTCTTGGGACTTCCCTGGTGGTCCAGCGGTTAAGACTCTGCACTCCCAACGCAGGGGGCATTGCAGGGTTCCATCCCTGGTCAGGGAACTAGATCCCGCATGCCACAACTAAAGATCCCACGTGCCGCAACGAAGATCCTGCATGTCACAACTAAGACCCAAATAAATAAATAAATCTTAAAAAAAAAAAAAAACCAACCTTAGTCTTGGCCCTGTAAGAAACGTGAATATGACCAAGAGCAAGTATTTTTTTTAATCAATCTCTCATCAGTTATATTTATTCAGTAGACTTAATGTCTGCTACTGATCTCACCAGGATACCAGAACAAGCATCACCTCTGCTGCCTTTCCACCTTTTATCACCGTAAAACACGTATATTAATAGCTCAGGTTAAACCCATACCATTTATGTGAAACAATGAACTTGAAGACACTGAAGAGCTGCTATAAAAATTCTGAAAATAAGCACCAATGGAGACCCTAGGACCTTTGCACTTGCGGTTCCCTCTGCCGGGAACTCTTCCCCTGTGGCTGGTTCTTTGATGTCTATCCGATCTCAGCCGAGGGAAGCCTTTCCTACCTAAAGGAGCCACCCCTCCCTTCCTCCCAACCGCTCTGTCCCATTCCCCTACCGGAAATCGCTATCTTACACTATCATCTTCTTGTTTACTTGTTGATGGTCTATCTCCTCCATGAACCCGTAAGGGCAAGAATCTGATTTACTTTTTTACCACTGTTTCTCTAATACCCAGACAGTGCTTGACACAGATGATCAATAAAATTCGTTCAAGAAAGGAAATATGATTGCTCATCATTCTACATCATTAGTTAGTACATGGCAGCAGCCACTGTTAGCACGACTAGAGCCAGAAGGATGCTTCCTCTTCATACAGGAAAAACGACAGAAAGCCTTTAAGACATAGCAAAAACTTAGTGCTCCTTTACTTACAATTTTGATTGAAAGCTACCATGCTCACCTGCTGGGAAGTGGGCAATTTTAAGACTAGAGGGAAAAGCCTTCCATCCTATTCCACCCACTTCTTTGCAAATGGCCCTACTAAAATATTGTTATTCGGCTACTTTGTCCCTTTGAATAGTAGAATAAGAGTGTTTTAAGTAGCTTAGCAAAGGTGTTTTTCTTTCACAGTCTGCATGAGCTAAGTGCACGTAGGAAGGAACAGATCAGTAGACTACTACTCTATCCCTACTACACTCTGGAAAGACACATACTTCTTAGCTCAGAAACATAGGAAACACTTAGCTATAATGATCTAAATTATAGGCAGCATTTCCTACAAGCTGTACACTGGAGAAATTTCCACTAAGCTACTCACCAGGAAGCTTACACCCCGCTTCACAACAACCTGGCAGCACAATTCCTGTCGAAGGAGGAAATTGTGGTCATTTCCTCCTTTAGGTGTCCCAAGGCTTAGGCATCGAGTGAGAATCCTGGTTCTTAGCATAAAACCAAAGACTGGCAGAGGGATCCTTTTCCCCTTTTAAATGGGGCGGGGTGAAATGGGAATTGAGATTTGGTCTTCCACACCATAAGTAGGATAAGATATGCTGCTTCCATGGCTGCTTCTGATAAGCACAGAAGATTCAAGAACTGCGGCGGATTTATCCTGCTATGTGCTCCTGCTTGAAAAGACATGCAGACGTAAGATAGGAGGGTTAGCGTGAAGACTTCGAAAAGGGCTCTATCCCCATGACAGAAGTAAATGGGGTCAGCAAAACCAGCGAAAATAGCCATCTCTAAGTAGCTGCTAAGTGGGATGACTGAATTTTATACTCAGTACCCCAAGACTTCTCCCAACCTCTATTTAACATGTGCTGACAATATTCTGATGCAGCTAAAGAAAGTCTAGTATTTACTCAAGAAACCCAGAGATAGAATCCTCTAGGGTTTTGAGAAAATATCTGATTTGACAGAGACATTTACTTTCCCAGGTCCTATTTTGTCTGCCCACACAATTGCCAGTCTTATCCCAACTCAAAAAATATACAAATCCACCTTCGGTTTTTCCATCATTCTCACTGCCTTCTCAGTAACAGAAGGGCCCCACAACGCTTGTGTCAACTTACTGCCGACTTCCTCCTTCAACACATTCCAGAACCAGCTCTGTCCCTTGGCTCCCACTCTCAATAGCAGACGTAGCCTCTACCGTCATTTTAAAAAACTGGGCAAATGCAAAAATTTTTTACAACTTCATTCTCAGTTCTTTCTTCTTCAACCTTAAAAGAAGGAATGCAGGACTTGCTAGGACAGCAAGGCAGAGACCAGAAGAAACTTGCACTTTCCATGGCCTTTCCATGGTTCTTTGGCAAAAAAGAGGAAGGGTGAGTACTCCTCTTCACTGCAGCAAACCTCAACCCTAGACCTTCAGACCTTCAGCTCAGCCTGAGTCCAGACAAATCTCAGCCTGAAAGGCCCGCCTCTGGTTAGTCAGTTTCTGCCCCTCAACCCAAAGACAAGCAAAGCAGTGGCCACTATTTTCCTATTCATCAAACTATTTCCTCCTCACTTTCCTCTGTCATAGAGCCCCATCTTCCCTTGCAGTTCTTACGAAGCAGTTCCTGGTACCACTGGAAACGATTACTCTCCAGGAAAATACAACTTTGCTTAGCAGAAGAACTTCACACAGAGCAATTGGCCAGGGGTCGATTTTTCATTCCAGACAGGCTTCGAAGCCTGGCACAAATCTGCCTGTCGCTCTGCAGTTCACCCAGCTTCCCTCACCTAATCCCTGCCTGGAACTCACCCACCCACCTCTTGCAGCTTGGTCACAGAAAAACAGCAGTATAGGTGACTCTACCACTCAATCTTCAAAGCCTCCGTCCAATCCTAACGTGTCTTCCACACCACACTCCTTTGCACGTAAGGACCATAAGCACCAAATAAAGTCACTTAGCATAACAGCAGCTCCTGGACAAGACAGGAGTAACATCTAATCTTTCCTTTGCTCAATTACAGTCAGCTTCACTTTCCTGCAATTTTGCGGCCATGCATCACCGGCCCTGCCCTCTGCTAACGTCATGCCCTAGAGTCAGAGGCACTGTACTATGATGTTCAAGAGCCTGTGCTTTAGCAGACAGGCCTGGGTTCAAGTCCCAGCTCTGCCTCTCATTACCAATTAAAAAGTACCTGTCCTGGGGTAAACTACTCTTTCTAAACCTCAGATTACATATCGGTAAAATGTAGCCAATGATCCTATCTACTTGTTAGGTATTATAAGTGAGATAATACAAACAGAATACTCAGCTCAAGACATGAGCCTTAATAAACAAGTGATTGTGATATTCAGTATCCTCGGGAGTAATCTGTGGGCAGACGTCATCACCCCATAGAATCCAGATGCCCTGGAAACCTCCAGCATTTGTAGAAGCAAAAATATGTTCAGCCTCCTTCCACTCCCACCCCACAAATAAGAGGGGCCTTTAAGAAAAATTCAAGCCTTAGCAAAGGAAAAAACTCAGAAAGATTCACTCAGTGCTGCCAACTCCACTACCAGACCGCCAAGCACTGCTCTGTTCCTATGGTGAAGGGAAAGATCAGTGCAAATGAAAAAGCTAATTTAAGAGGAGCCACTTCAGGATAATCCTTTCATAGGTCAAGTCAGTATTTCAAAGAGGTGAAAATATGTGGACCTTGGAAATTCCCTTCTCTTTCAGTTTCTGATAAATTCTGACTCTTCGTTTATGTATAAATAAACTGGGAAAGCAATATTGAAAATCCTAAGAATCTCAGCTGGCGGCAGCATACTGCCTAAGAAATGAATACATGAGCATCAGTGGGAAAAAAAAAATCTTGAAATCTAATTCATACACACAAGCTGAAGAATACTTTAATCCTGTGAAAGACAATGAGCCAAGAAAACAGAATGTATTTTAAACTTTCTACAACTGTAAACCACTGCAGAGCTTTGGGACAAAATCTCATAAAGAATATTTCCTGACAGAAAAGTCAGAATTGCAGTCTGAAATGCAATCTGGAAGTCTGTGGTCATCACAACCAGAAATTCTAGTAACAACCAAGAAGTGTCAGGTTCCAATATTAGGGAGCGTTGGGGGGAGGCCAATAGAGGGGACAACTGATAAAGAGAATTTATACTACAAAATTATCATGGAGCCGGGGGTAAATATTTTTTAATGAAACTTGCAGGATTTAAATTCACCATTCAAGGATGTAGGAAGTAAGGGGATATATAATCAGGCAGAATCTACGGTGTTACAGCAGTGAGCTGGGAATCAGAACACTTGGGCTCTGGTCCTGGCTCCAATCCAAACCACGAGGTGACCTTAGGCAAGTCACTTGCCCTCTTCAAACTAGTCTCATCTGTAGTGAGGGAACAATAATGATCGCTAAGATTCCTACCGCTCTAACATCTTAAGAGTCAAAAAGAGGGGGAGCACAAATATGAGCTCTCAGGACTACAAACTTGACACAAGAGGTGGAGGGAAAAAGACGGGAAATGAGGGCCAGAGCGCGAGAAAACTTGGCGTAAGTAACTGAGCGTGGGTGAAAATATAAAAGCTTCAAGAAGACCAAGTACTCCAAGAGTTCCATGGAAGAGCGGACGTCAGGATCTTGAAAAACTGCAAACTACTCAGCATATGCTAAAATGGACAGAGGACGGGTGGATCAGAGGACAGCTACCAACAAATTATCCCCGTTAACCAATCACTAATCTGTCTGTCCTGGTAAACAGCCAGGAGACTGAGTGCCGCGATCACGGAAATCACTGTGACCCCTAATGCCAGGGTGTTCGGGAGGCAAGGCACCCAGAGGAGTCCGTGTCGGTTTGCGTCTAGGGAGGGGATTCCGAGAACGGGTGAAAAGTGAGGAAAGGGGCAGAGGAAAGAGGATCTGGGAGACCATGCAGGCTGGCGGCAGGGGAAGGAGCCAGCGCCAGACTCCCGCACGGTGGTGGCCAGTGGGATCGGTGTCCCGGTCCCCGCTCTCACCATCTTGACGATGCCCCGCTGCACGGTGGGGACCGCGGGTCCCCCGGAGGAGCCGCCGCTCTGCGCGGAGGAGGCCATGTGTAGCGATGGAAAACCAGCGAGTAAGACGGTGGGCCGGCTTGGAGGTGTCAGTGTGGGTGTCGGTGTTGGTGAGAGGCCGCCGCGGAGAGGAGCAGGCGGGCGACCGGCTGTGGGCGATGGACGGGACGGACACGCCGGGTGCTCAGAGGAGCAGCAGCGGGACCGCCAGCAAAAGAGACGCGATCTCCGCCGCCGCTACACGTTCTACTCGCCGCGCAAGCGTGCCAGAGCGCCACTGCTCTCCGGCCAATTACAGCCCAGAGCCCGCCGGACCCCAAGCCAATAGGCACCCTGCTCGCGGAACCCCGCCCCTTGCTCCCCAAACCGGTGGAGAGCTTCAGGAAGCGCTGAAAGAGCTGATTTGCGGTGATGGGCTAAGTATGGGGCGGGACTTCCGGGGCAGCGGTAGTAGGTAGTGTCGGGAGGTGTAGTGGAAAGGAAAGGACACGTCAGCATCTGGCCGCGGGGCGCGGTGGGCCATGGGAGCCCCAAGGGCGGGGTCAGCCTCGCCCTCCGGCTTGGCCCCGCCCATTACGCCCCGCCCCGCGGGCCCCTGGGGAGCCCACGTGGAATCCCGCTTTACAGGAGGGCGCACCAGGGTTGGGGAGAGCGGACTGGGACCCCCGAGCCAACGAGGCCGAATCCTAGAGGGATCTCAGTACTGGTGCACACCGACTTCCGACATTTTACCTCAGCTGAAAGTGTGGGAAGTACTTGGAAAAGTCTGAACGCCGTGAAACCTACCGATGTTGGCCTTGACACCGAACGTGGCCGCGCGCCCTCCCTGTAATCGGGAGTGTATCTCGCTCGCATTTGAGTCGTCGGTGACTAGCACTTGTTAGGCGCTCGATTATTGTTTTTTGGTGGAAAGAATACATCTCTCTTACGGGGTGATATGTCTTGTGCGCCAGTGAAGTTGCGGAGAACCTTGCTAACACTCTCTCCGTTGACGTAGCGTGAAGAGCCACGCCTCCTCCAACCGCCCGACGCCATCCCTTCACCTAGCCCTAGTCTCTTTCGAATAAAGTGATGGCGGGGTAGGGAGGCGCAGAGCAAAGACATGTGAATGTTGAGAGACAACTCATATTCGTCGAGTGCCCACTATGAGGAGCCAAGGATCTTACTTTCATGCCATTT
Source organism: Eschrichtius robustus (assembly GCF_028021215.1). Taxonomy (NCBI): domain Eukaryota; kingdom Metazoa; phylum Chordata; class Mammalia; order Artiodactyla; family Eschrichtiidae; genus Eschrichtius; species Eschrichtius robustus. The sequence continues at coordinate 105,828,357 of NC_090831.1, read as the reverse complement.
AATCTTAATCTTGAAACTTGGTCCTACACTGACGACAGTTTCCCCTGTAGCTCTTTTGAGAAGCGGTTATTCTCCCACACTTCACTTTTCCCAGAGGCAAGTTTTGGGGTGAGCATCTTCCTAGACGCCTATTGCCCCTTCCATACCATTAATTTGCCATCCTCTTCAAAAAAAAAAAAAAATCTCTGTGGTGGCTCATCCCACCTGATTATAGTACTCTCCTCTTCACTGGGGTTGTTGTCTTCTCTGCCCCAAATGCCACTTTGTCATTCATTGAAATTGACACCTGGTGCACACTCTTCTCCACCCAGTGATCCTGAGTGACTTTAACCTTTATGTGCCTGACTTATCCAATACCCTGGCCTTGACCTCATCTTCAGTGAATTTGACCTCTGCACCCCTTCAGCTACCCTCTTTAGGACAGATGAAGCATTACAACAGCTCCACAGCTGAAACTGTAAACTCAAACACCCCATTCTCTGATCATAATTGCTGTCCTTTCTCCCTTCTCCCTGTTACTTCTTATACCTTGTATTAGTTATCTATTGCTGTATAACAATTTACCCCAAAACTTAAGTATTAAAACAATGAGCATTTATTATCTCACAGTTTTTGTCAGGAATCTAGGCAGGTCTTAGCTTCAAGTTCCCTCACAAGGCTGTAATCAAGCCTGTAATCAATGGGAGCTTTTGTCTCATCTGAAGGTCCCATCTGACTAAGGGAGGATCTGCATTTAAGATCACTCAGGCAGTCATTGGCAGGATTCAGGACCTCAGTTCCCTGCTACGTGGGTCTCCCTGTAGGGCACACAGCGTGGTAACTGGTTTGCAACAGAACAAGTGAGTAAGAGAGCGAGAGGACAAGCACGAGTCTTTTTGAACCTAATCTCAGAAGTAACATCCCAGGACTTCCCTGGTGGCGCAGTCGTTAAGAATCCACCTGCCAATGCAGGGGACACAGGTTCGAGCCCTGGTCTGGGAAGATCCCACATGTTGCAGAGGAACTAAGCCCATGTGCCACAACTACTGAGCCTGCGCTCTAGAGCCCACGAGCCACAACTACTGAAGCCCACGTGCCTAGAGCCCGTGCTCCGCAACAAGAGAAGCCACCGCAATGACAAGCCCCCGCACCGCAATGAAGAGTAACCCCCACTTGAGTCCCCGCTCGCCGCAACTTACAGCAACAAAGACCCAACGCAGCCAAAAAAAAAAAAAAAGTAACATCCCATCACTTGCCATATTCTATTAGGTGCAGCCCACACTCAAAGGGAGGAGATTACACAAGTGCAGAGATTACCCAGGAGGTAGGATCACTGGGGATCATCTTAGAGGCTACCTATCACACACTGTTCTTTAAGTAGAATTCAAAGTCCCTGAACCTCTCTGTCCTCTTTATATCAGCTCTTTTCTGCTTTCTCCTGGTCCCTTAGACTCCATTATTTTTGCCCCTCTCCTTCCAGTATCCTCATCTCTAATCCCCATTTGCCTTCCACTGGACTCAACTGTCAAAACTCCAACTCTAGAACTCTCTGCCTTCTCCAAACCTACCACTTAACTAGAGCAAACACTCAAAGATGCAGGTCGTTGCCACACTAACAATTCACAGGCCCTCACACATTGCCTGGAATTTCTTCTGTTTCCTCAATCACTTTGGTCTCCAACTCCATTGGGTCTGGTGTGTCGTTGTTTAATTAAAACTATGTTTTTAGAGCAGTTTTAGTTTCACAGCAAAACTGAGAGGAGGGTACAGAGATTTCTCCATATATTCCCTGCCCCTGCACAGGCATAGCCTCCCTCATTATCAACATCCCATGGTCCATTTGTTACAGTTGATGAACTTATATTGACACGTCATAATCACTCAAAGTCCATAGTTTACATTAGGGTTCACTCTTGGTGTTGTACATTGTATGGGTTTAGACAAATGTATAATGGACATATATCCATCAATATAGTATCACACAGAGTATTTTCCCTGCCCTAAAAATCCCTGGGTCTGTTTTACAACTGATGAGAACATACTTTATAACACAGGGAGCTCTACCTAATGCACTGTGGTAACCTAAATGGAAGGGAAGTCCAAAAGGGAGAGGATATCTGTACGTGTATGGCTGATTCATTTTGTTGTGCAGTGGAGGCCAACACAACATTGGAAAGCAACCATACTCCAATAAAAATTAATAAAAAAAAATCCCTGGGTCTGTTTTAAACCTTCTCTGTTTTCCTCTTAACCCTGACTCCACTCTCTCCCACACTCTCCAATAGCGTAAGGCCTCCTACTTCGGAGGGATAATAAAAGCCATCAAGAACTCCTTCCATATAAAGACACAGACGTAGAGAACGGACTTGAGGGCACGGGGAGGGGGAAGGGGAGGCTGGGACGAAGTGAGAGAGTAGCACTGACATATATACACTACCAAATGTAAAACAGATAGCTAGTGGGAAGCAGCAGCATAGCACAGGGAGATCAGCTCTGTGCTCTGCGACCACCTAGAGGGGTGGGATAGAGAGGGTGGGAAGGAGACACAAGAGGGAGGGGATATGGGGATATACGTATGCATATAGCTGATTCACTTTGTTATACATCAGAAACTAACACACCATTGTAAAGCAATTATACTCCAATAAAGATGTTAAAAAATAAAAAAAAAAAGAACTCCCTCCATTTCCCACCACTAAAGCTAAAAACTTATCTTTCTTCTCATTCTTCTCCTTTTCTCCCTTGTTACAAAGAAAAAACTTCCTACTGCTTAGGCTAAACTCTCTGTCTATGTCCTGGATCCACCCCCTCCACCTTCTCAAGGGCGCTCAGATAATTCCCTCTCCTGTTTCATAGCCTCTCAGTTTATCCTGGATTCTTCTCATTAATATTTAAATATTCTCAAATGTCTTGCACAGTAAAAATAAATTAATTAAATTAATCTTTACTCCACATCCCTCTCCAGATAGCTCTCCTCCCTTCATAGGCAAACCCTCTTGGTGAAATTCTTTGTGTCTGTTGCCTCTGCATCCTCACCCTGCATTCAGTCCTCAGCTCCCTGCACTCTGACTATTGCTCTTATCAACTTACTGAAACTGTTCTCTCCAAGGTCACTCATGAGTGACCTCCTTGTGACTACATTCAATGGACACTCTTCACATTCGGCAGTCACTTAGCTGAGCTCTCCATAGCACTTGACATCGTACTCCTTGAAATGTCCCTTTCCTTCCCATATTTCTTATATTCCTCCCATCTCTCTAGCTATTCCTCCTCATCTCCATTGTAAAGGACTCTCCTTTTGCCTACCCCTTAATATTGATGTTCCCCTGGGTTCTTCTCAAAGTATCTTTTTTTCTAGCACAAAACATTCTTCCTGAGACATCTAATCCATTCTCATGGCTGCATGCTAATGATTCCCAAATAGATAACTTCTGTTAAAATAACTCCCTTGCGCTCCAGACCCATATGTACAATGATACTCTGGATATCTGCCCGTGGCTGTCACCTTGGGAATTCAAATTCAACATGTCTCACAAGGAGCTCATTATCTTTCCTCCCTAGCCTCCTCTTCCCTAGTATGTGTCTCAGCCCAAATAATGAGATGAAAAGCTACACAGTTAGGGCTTCCTTGGTGGCGCAGTGGTTGAGAGTCTGCCTGCCGATGCAGGGGACACGGGTTCGAGCCCTGGTCTGGGAGGATCCCACATGCCGTGGAGCAACTAGGCCCATGAGCCACAACTGCTGAGCCTGCGCGTCTGGAGCCTGTGCTCCGCAACAAGAGAGGCCACGATGGTGAGAGGCCCGCACACCGCGATGAAGAGTGGCCCCCGCTTGCCACAACTGGAGAGAGCCCTTGCACAGAAGCGAAGACCCAACAGAGCCAAAAATAAATAAATAATAATTAAAAAAAAAAAACACAAACTCACATTATTAAAAAAACAAACAAACAAACAAAAAGCTACACAGTTACAAGCCAGAAGTCTGGAGATCATCTGTGACTCCTCTCTCTACCTCATTCCTTAATTCTTAGTCAATCTCGGAAATCTGTTAGATCTACAGCAGTGCGGTGTAGCACATAAGCCCGACCTGGAGCAAGGCTGCCTGGGTTCACATCCCAACACTATATAACCTTGAGCAGGCTGTGTGGTATCTCTGTTCCATGGATTTCTCCTCTGTAAAATAAAGATGATAATAAGACTTACCTCCTAGGGTCGTTCTGGTCTTGAGGATTGTATGCGTTAGTATATGCTAAATGCATAGAACACTGCCTGGATATATGTGTTAAATTTGCTGTGATTATTATTAAGTATCTCCTGTTGCTTAAGCCTGACATATTTTCACCAGGGTTGCTGCACTAGGCTTATAATAGAGCTCCCTGACATCAGGGAGCTTCCTTGACCTACACCCCACCCATTCTTCCTACTGCAGCCTAAGTGATATTTCTAAAATGCAGATCTGATCAGGTCTTTCTACTCCCTAAACCCCTCACGTGATTTCTCTACACCAGCTCTTCTCTCACAGCTCTACCCTTCCACAGTGTGCCCAGGCCAAGTGAACTTGGTTTTGGCCTTTCAAGACTACACCCCTTGGCCTCCAGGGCTTTGTGCCTACTTTTCTGTCTGCCTGGAGCACTCTTTCCATCCCTCTTTCCTCCTCCCTGCCCTGACTCACTTCCCCTGTTCCCCCATCCTTCAACTCCCCACTTAGAAATCAGAATGTCTCCCCTGGAAGGCATTGAGAAGAATGCCTTTCCTCAGGGTAGGATTGTTTTGTTTTTTCTCCTACTCTTGATCTGTTAGAGCACTTATGAGATTGTAGTATCATTGTCTCTTTCCCTTTGAAAATGTCATCAGACTGTGTCTGATTTCCTTACAGTGGAATTCGGAGGCCATGCCTGGCACAGACAGCTGCTCAGTATATATCTGTGAATAAATGAATGACAGGGACTTCCCTGGTGGTCCAGTGGTTAAGACTCCACGCTTCCACTGCAGACAGCACAGAGTTTGATCCCTGGTCGGGGAGCTAGGATCCTGCATGCTGTTCGGCGCAGCCAAATAAAATACAACAAAATAAATGAATGACAGAAAAGTATTATCATATTCATTTCACCTGTAAGGAACTATAGATTCAAGTAGGATGTTTGTTGAAGGTCACACGGCTAGAGAAGTAGTAGAGAAGGGATTTGACACTAGTTCTTGTGACTCTAAAACTCACGTTCACTCTGCCATTAGTAATGGAAGGAGACTTAGAAAACCTTAAAGGTGACTCCTGTGTGGTGGTGAACATGAACACATACTGCCCGCCCACACACACACAATCTGGAGACGGACAAGATTCATTTAAACAAACAAACAAACACCCTATTTTCTGTACTCCTTTGAGAGTAAATCTAGGAAATATATCCCCGGTAGTAATAATGGCCAAAATATATTGAGCACTAAATACTAAACAGACTCGATGCAGAATACTTTTCCCTACATTGCATAATTTAATCCTTAGAACAATGCTATGAAATACTCAGTCTCTTTCCACCATGGAGGACATTAATGCTTCGAAAAGGTGAGCAACCAACTGTAAGTCAATTGGTAATAAGGGATGGAGTCAAGATGTGAACCCTGAAATTTCTGACCATAGTCTGCTCTCAACCATTTGACTAGCCTGCTTCTAGGGTGGCCAGACATGCCCCCTCAACCTCGATCTGCACCTGTAGAATCCAGAGGCTTCAATGAAAGAATTTTCAACTCTTCAATGAGCTTCCTTTGGATAAACGGGAGGAAATTCAGCACTGGACTAACTACCTGCTTCCATTCTTCCAAGACCCTCTCCAACTTCAACCCACCCTCCATACTGTCAACTTGCTGTTCTTTCTGAGATGCACATTTCAATCACACAGACTCCCTCCTTAACATTATAGTGGCTCCCCTTCTGCCTCAGGTAGAGTTTCAACTCCTAAGCATAGCACAGGAGGCCCTCACCATCTGGCTCTGACCTACTCTTCCTTCTCCTCTTCCTCCCTCTCCTCCTCCTCCTTCTCCTCTTCCTCCTCCTCCTCTTCTTCCTTCTCCTTCTTTTTAAAGTTTGTTACAGACTGAACTGTGTTCTGCAAAATTCATATGTTGAAGCCCAAACCCCCAATGTGACTGTATTTGGAGATAGGGCCTTTATGGAGTTAATTAAGGTTAAAAGAGTGGTTTCCTAATCCAATAAGATTGGTGTCCTTATAAGGAAGAGAAACCAGCTCTCTCTCCCTCCCCCCCGCCCTCCCTGCCTGCAGGTGTACAGAGGAAAGGCCATGTGAAGACACAGCAAGAAGGTGGTTGTCTGCAAGCCAGAAAGAGAGGTCTCGCCAGAAATCAACCCTGGCACCTTGATCTTGGACTTCTAGCCTCTAGAACTGTGAGAAAATAGGTTTCTGTTTCTCAAGTCATCCAGTCTGGTATCTTGTTATGACAGTCTGAGCTAATACAACGTTTTACTGTACTATGTTTATCTAAAAGAAAAGCCTCATATGGGACTTTCCTGGTAGTCCAGTGGGTAAGACTCTGTGCTCCCGATGCAGGGGGTCCGGGTTCGATCCCTGGTCGGGGAACTAGATCCGGCACGCATGCCACAACGAAGATCCCACGTGCTGCAACTAAGACCCGGCACAGCCTAAATAAATAAATAAATAAATATTTTAAAAAATAATAAAAGAAAAGCGTCATAAACCCAAGTTGTCTAGATCAGCCCTGTCCAAAAGAACTTTCTGGAGCAATGGAAACATTCTGTATATGCTCTGTCCAACACAGTAGGCAACAGCCACATGTGGTCAATGAGCACTTGAAATGTGGCTAGTGCAACTGAGGAACTGAATTTTTAATGTTATTTAATTTAATTAATTTAAATTAAGTTTAAGTAGCCACCTAAGGCTAGTGACTGATGTATTTAATCACCAGTCTAGGTGATCAAACTTAAATCTTGCTGTCATATCTGATACCGGAATCTTCTATGTTGGGTTTTTTTAAAAAATAAATTTATTTATTTATTTATTTTTGGCTGCATTGGGTCTTCGTTGCTGCGCGCGGGCTTTCTCTAGTTGCGGTGCGCAGGCTTCTCATTGCGGTGGCTTCTCTTGTTGCAGAGCACAGGCTCTAGGCATGCAGGCTTCAGTAGTTGCGGTGCGTGGGCTCAGTAGTTGTGACTCATGGGCTCTAGAGCACAGGCTCAGTAGCTGTGGCGCACGGGCTTAGTTGCTCCACAGCATGTGGGATCTTCTGGGAGCAGGGCTCGAACCCGTGCCCCCTGTATTGGCAGGCGGATTCTTAACCACTGTGCCACCAGGGCGGTCCTTATCAGTCTTTTTTAATTCCAAACATTTTGGTAGAGGGGCAGTAGTATTCTCATTATGGCCTTAATTTGCATTTCCCTGATTTCTAATGAGGCTAAGCATTTTTAAATATGTATAACTGGTATTTGGTCATAAAGGTATTCTCCTCTATTATCTTCTAGGAGCTTTATTATTTTGCCTTTCACATTAATAGCAACAATTCCTGGAGGCACTGTGACATCATTTCGTTTGTCTGCCCTCAAGTCATCTTTTGGGATTGTAGTCATTTCAATGTTATCCTGATCCAAAATGAGAGGATCTAACCCTGGAATATTCTCCTGCTCCCAGAACTTAGAAAGTCTTCATTGCAAACCAAATGATAAAGTCAAAATCCTGAGGCCCTAGAAGAGTAAAACACTCTATTCTTCAAGCAGCCTAATCCCACCAACTCATTTGGGACCCAGGCTCTACAGAGGAGTACCCCACTCGCTCTGTTCTCCCCATCACACACCTCGCCTCCAAACCAAGTGCTTGAAGCCATGGCTCTCCCCCTTTCTCACTGTGCTGCCAAACAAGCATAAGTGTCCCCACTCCCATCTGGCCCCTGTGGCCAGGACAAGGTCATTGAGAGGAACGTCTCTCCTGAACTCTGGATTCCCAGATTTAGGGGCAAACACGAGGATGTCAGAGCATTTTAACTGTGACTTTAGACCTTTCGAGCTTGGTGTTTGAATTCCCCTGGAAGGATTAGGATGGCTTCTCTTCCTGGGAGTTACTACCCATGGAATTGCAAGGCAGTTAGATTTCCAACCTGCTCTTCTCTAAGATGTGAGACCAAGTTCTTCCTAGCCATGGCAGACAAATGGGAAGGTCTGTCCAGTTACCCTAATGTTTACTGCTACACAGATTCCACTAAGCATTCATTTCCCTTCTCCTTGTTTATTCTCTTTGTCCCATCCACCTTCCTTCTTGCTTATGACTTCTCCACATTCCTAAATGAATTTGTCTCTTCCCCAAAACTAAAAATAAACCCATTATAATTAAACACCCTTGGCCTAGCCAAGAGGCCCTGAACAAACCAAGGTGAGAGATAAAGCACAGAGCCATTTGGGATCGCAGCTCCATGGACAGAGGGCGTTGGAGTTCAGTTAAGTTCCTTATATCTTCCCCTGAAATTGCTTCCCTCTCATGGGGGCAAATGAAAATACAAGACTCTACTAAAATCTATAAGGGCTGCAAAGTGCAGCCAGGGGGAAGTTGGGCTGGAGATCGGAGAGAGACAGAACTGAGCGTTCTCCTGGTGTGCAGCCTGCCGATGCGAAGGAAATTGTGGAGACGGGTGTGCAGACCCTTGCGATTGGCTGAGGGATGAGTGAGGCCTTGAAGGTACCCCATCAACTCTGGAGTACCTGGGAAAGAAGGCACTGATGTGCGGGCCCTCCAGACAGAGCAGGCAGTGAAGGAGGATAATGCCTTGGTTACCCAAGGTGCCAGGGTGGGAGGGGTCTTCCATTCCACCTGCTGATGGAACCTGAAGAGAATAAATCAGGAATTCCCTGGCAGTCCAGTGATAAGGACTCGACGCTTTCACTACAGTGGCCAGGGTTCAATCCCTGGTTGGGGAACTAAGATCCCACAAGCCATGGGGCACGGCCAAAAAAAAAAAAAAAAAAAAAGAGAGAATAAATCACTAAGCAATGAAAAAACAAAACAAAATAAAACAAAAAACCCCAACCCACCCTTAATACAAAAGTTCCACCCCATACATAATTTTCCTTAAGACTTTCAACCTCCGTCTCATATCCGTGTAAAAACTTTTTAGGGCCAGGAAATGCAAAGGAGCGAAAAGGAGTCAAAACATGGTGGGAGCATAGTAAATGCTTACAGAAAAGGGTTGTAACTGGTTAGGAAGTAGGTGGTACTCATGAAGTTTTCCCCAACAAGGCAGCCTCACAGAGGCCCTCCCACCCCTAGCCTCCTTAGGGAGGGCACCTCTAAGGGTTCGTACGTACCCCGCAGTGGGTACTGGTTGTAAAACGCTAGGGGAGAGCCAAGAAGTTCAGCTCTAATCACTTACTCAGGTGATGGTGCTGCAGCTGCTCTGCAGGACTTGGTCCCACCAGCCCTGTCTATTGGGCAACATACACAGAGTGCACCCTGGAAAGACAACACATTGCTTCTCTTCGGTGACAGCATGACTGACAGTGATACCTTTCTAGCCTCCAGGCCAGAATTCATCTGGGTGAGAAAGAATGAATGGGAGTGCGCCCCATGTGATCATAAACCAACAGGCCAGAAAAACAGCCGAAGTCTCTTTCCCATCTGAGTTTTTGCTTAGCCTGTATTTATTTATTTATTATTATTATTTTTTGCTCAGCCTGGTTTTTTTTTTTTTTAATTAATTAATTAATTTATTTATTTATTTTGGGCCGCGTTGGGTCTTCGTTGCGGTGCGCGGGCTTCTCATTGCAGTGGCTTCTCTTGTTGTGGAGCATGGGCTCTAGGTGCATGGGCTTCAGTAGTTGTGGCACTCAGGCTCAGTAGTTGTGGCGCATGGGCTTAGTTGCTCCACGGCATGTGGGATCTTCCCGGACCAGGGCTCGAACCTGAGTCCCCTGCATTGGCAGGCGGATTCTTAACCACTGCGCCACCAGGGAAATCCCACTCAGCCTGGTTTTATTGCACATCGCTTCAGTATGCCTGCATAGCCATGTGTTCATCATTTTGGTAACTAAGAAGCCCCATTTTGCCTTCTATTGGTGCTTAAGTAAATTATAAACACTACCTTTTGTTCAGTCTCTACAACGGGCCAGGCATGGTACTAGATATTTTGTATATACTGTCATATGATCTCATGAAATTGCTATAATAATCCCCCATGGGAGAAATGTTGTTTCCACTGTAAAGGAAATAAAACTGAGGCTCAGGAGGACAGGATTCCAACCCGGGTCTATGTGACTCCTAAGTTCAAGCTCTTGGTCCTTCTGTCAATCTATCCATGAGGCATGGTTTTGGAAGCCTCTTACAGGCCATCTCACCTCATACAAAGGCTGAGGTCGTTGTCAAAGACATCCTTTCAGTAACATTTAACAACATTCACCTTATCTACCCGTTTTTTCCTTATCTCACAAGGTCTTTTGCCCACCCAGCTTTTATTTTCCCCATCAAATGATTCTTGTTTTTTCAGTCCTAGAAACAAAATGCTGGGCTAGATGAGTCATTGTTTCAAGCCACTGTGACAATTTTCTGTGTTCCTCCTACAGAAACTGTTATCTAGCACCTTGGGTAATTTTTTTCTCTTTTATCCAACTTGACTGTCCTTTCTCTCCCAAGAAAATTTCTGTTCCTACAAAGTAGCTATTAGAGGGAGTCTCCTCTAAGCTCCTAGGGTTAAGACAGAGCTGAATATATCTGAGAAGGTTTGGAAGTCCTGAGAGTGATTGTTAAAGAGGGGATTTGCTTTAATAGTCCCTGCTGGTCCCAGCCCCACCCCCATTTCCGGGGCCTTTGCCCCCTCATAGGAATTCCTCCCTCCCAGGTTCTAGGTAGCCAAACACTGCCCTCTGGCTGCCCAGTGGAGGCCTTATTGGCAGGCTATGCCCAGTAGTTGGCCCTCACCTCCTTCTCCACCCAGCTCACATATTCTGGATGTCATAGGATGGTCAAGTTGTTTGCAGGAAGCAGCCAGATAACTTTAGGGCTTGTTTATCAATGGACCGTGGACAGCTCCTGATCTTCTCCTTACTGTCAGGCCTAGAATTTCCAGGGAGAGACAGGATAAACCTAAAAGGAAATCTAAAAATATTGCCAAGAACATGACAATCAGCACAAAGTGATGGTGGCCCCATGGAGGGGTCCACAAACAAGAACTTGTGGTGAGAGTATGAGGAGAAATGGCACCTTGGTGAGAGCCAGGAGGATTATTGTCTTGCTGGGCATTTGCTCTGCAGTCCCTACCAAGGGTAAGAACTCATCTTTGGGACCAGACAGGACAGGATAGAGCAGAAGATGCTCCCTTCTTGGGATATGTCTTGGAGGGGCATGATTATCTCTCTCCAAATCTCAGTGCTGAGAGGTTACCATAGGAAAGGTGCTAATTAAAACAACGGAATCATTCCTGTTATGGGTTGAATTGTGTCCCTGAAAAATTCATATGATGAAGTTCTCAACCCCAGTACCTTATAATGTGACTGTATTTGGAGATGGGGTCATTGTAGATGTAATCAATTAAAATCAGAGGTCATACTAGAGTAGGGTGGGCCCCTAATTCAATGACTAGTGTCCTCATGAAAAGAATGCCTTTTTTGAAAACACACACACACACACACACACACACACACACACACAGAGGAAGAACGTCATGTGAACATTGGAGCCATAAGCCAATGAACTACCAGAAGCTAGGAGAAAGACCTGGAACAGATCCTTCCCTAGAGCCTCCAGAGGGAGCATGGCCCTGCTGACACTTTGATGTCAGACTTCTGGCCTCCAGAACTGTGAGACAATAAATGTCTATTGTTTAAGCCACCCAGTTTGTAGTATTTTGTTACAGCAGCTGTAGTGAATTAATACATCTCCCTATGACAAAAAGAAACAGGTAAACTAGGGTTAGTTTATTCATTAGAAAGATGAGGCCCCACAGCAAATAAGTGGCCGTTTGGCCTAAATCTCAATTTTTCCAGGCAATGTGCTCCCCTCCACACACATGCCAGTGGTGTCCTCCCACTCTCTCTTGATGGAGCAGGACAGAAGATGCCACGCAGTCAAGAGGCTAGATTTCCTATGTCTTCTTTCTCATTTCCTTCCCACATACTACTTCCTTCTACTTCAAACTTTCCCCTTTCATCTCCTACTCCATAAATTTTTAAAAGATGGGAGTGAGTTAGGAGAGGAAGAATGTAGAAGCTAGGAGGCAGGACTCACTTGGGCATTTTATTTTTAATTTTTTAAAATTAAATTAAATTAAATTAAATTAATTGATTTATTTTTGGCTGCAATGGGTCTTCATTGCTGCGTGCGGGCTTTCTCTAGTTGCGGCAAGTGGGGGCTACTGTTCGCTGCGGTGCGAGGGCTTCTCACTGTGGTGGCTTCTCTTGCTGCGGAGCACAGGCTCTAGGCACGTGGGATTCAGTAGTTGTGGCACGCGGGCTCAGTAGTTGTGGCTCTTGGGCTCTAGAGCGCAGGCTCAGTAGTTGTGGCACGCGGGCTTAGTTGCTCCACGGCATGTGGGATCTTCCCGGACCAGGGATCAAACCCATGTCCCCTGCATTGGCAGGCAGATTCTTAACCACTGCGCCACCAGGGAAGTCCCACTTGGGCATTTTAACTCCTCTATTTTGACCCTACCTTCTTGTCGCCTTTCCAAGCAGACCAGAGCTCAGGGGATTCACCCTCCAGTACAGAGAAACCCCAGCATCTGGAAGAGAGAGACAAGCTGTCGTTTTCCTATTTGAATTGCTTGGTATCTCTGTGGACTGGCTGATGAAATTCTCTTGCCTTGTCTTCTCTCTCAACTGGGGCTCTCCCAGTACTCAAGGTATGTGAACTTGGAACTCCAGGGGAGTCTGCTCTTTACAGACTTGCTGTGTTCCATCCTTCATCTTCGTAGACTGACATCTCCATTATTGCCCAGGGCTCATAGACTGACACCTCCGTTCTTACTCAAGCCTCCACCAATAGCTTCAAAAGGAGCTTTAATTTTTTGAGATCAGGGTGATAAAGAGAAGGGAAGCATGCATAAGAACTTCCTTTTCAAAGACACCGTTCTAAGTGAAATAAGCCAGACACGAAAGAACAAATATTACATGATCCCACTGATGTGGTACCTAGAATAGGCAAATTAATAGAGACAGAAAGTAGCATTAAGGTCCAAGTGTTAGGAGGAGTGAGGAAAGGGGAGTTATTGTTTAATGGGTACAGAATTTGGGATGATGAAAAAATTCTGGAAATGGATAGTAATGACGGATATACAACATTGTGAATGTACTTGATGCCACTGAATTTTACACTTAAAAATGGCTAGAATGGTAAGCTTTATGTGGTGTATATTTTCCCACAATGTAAAAAGAAAAGTAAAGAAAATACCAGAGGTAAAATCAGCATTCTTTATTACTGATCCAACAGAATCATTTTTTTCTGAGTTCCTAAGATTAGTATCTTTGGGCAATTATGTTAGATAGTTTGACTGATATTTTTACTGGTTGGTTTAAAATAAATTCCTTCTTTTCTCCTGAAAAAAGAGAATTCTATTCTCAAACCCAGCTTCCTTAGCAAGGATAATAACACCCAAAGGATTTTACTCTGTTGGGTTCCAGAGCGTGTCTTTTCAATTCCATCCCTGGAGGAAGTCAGACTCATGGTGTGGAGAGCGGCTATTGGACGGTACGGGATTAGAAGGGGAACTGGTGTCTCAGAGCACTTGCAGGTGCCAAGTCTTTCCCAAGTCTGCATCTCTCTTTCCCCTTCTGACCTGATGCTGACTCCCCTGCCAATCACAGTGCTGGGACTCTCAGGGGAGAGGTGATGAAGGAAGCCTGGGTTATGAACAATTACTATCAAACTCAGTGTCCCTACGAAACGCAGAGCACTGGGCAGGCTGCAGGGGGAGCCCGCGTGCAGACCCTGCAGGGCCACCTGGCTCTCCCAGGCAGGCTCCCAAGTAGCTGATCCCCCGTGGCTGAGGTCAAGCAGCTCTAGCCAGCGTCTCCCCAAATACAGCTTGATTGGGATAATTATTATTATATATTATGAGAAATAGAAAGAAAACTAAGAGAAAGAACTCAAAGTACCAAGAGACAAGAGAAACCGGCATAGTGGGTGGAGAAAGTGAGGGCTTTGGTGAACCATCTAAATGTTGAATAGTGGGAGAAGAAAAGAGAATCAGAGAGTAAACAGAAGCTTCCATGAAACATCACTGCTGCACTTTCTGCCACAAAAGAGAGAGAGAGACAGAGAGAGAAAGAGAGAGAGAGAGAGAAATGTGGAGCAGTCTAGGGAAGGCTAAAATAATTGATTTCATGTAGTGGAGATTTGAGAGCGTACGAGCGAGCAAGAAGTGGACCTGAGGACTACAGTAAAGCGGAATTAGGTAAGCTGAGGGTTGGTGGTGAAAGGGATGCCAGCTGGGCTGATGATGAAACCTGGGACGTGGACCATTCAAAGCCTGGTTACTGTGCTTGATGGTGCCAAGCCAGAGACAGTAACGAGCCTTGATTTATAATTACCTGTCTTTACACAGCTTGTCCTCTGGGTAGTAGAGTGACTTCTGCTGGGCTGAGCAGGTGTTGCTTTGGGGGCCTTTGTGGACACAGTAAAGATGACGAGCTCTGGATTCCTGGGACCAAGGTAAGATCCTTATCCTTGGGGAGGGAGCTTTCTTCCCCATTGCCTTTGGGTCTTGCTAAGCAGTAGAAAGTTACCCAAGCTGGAGCACTGAGCTTTCCTAGGTAGGACCTGTTACAGACATAGTTTCAGTGATGACTAGATTACATTAAAACAGTTCAGTCCCCTCTCACTCTATAGTGAGACCAAGACGAAGATCCCACAACCTTCAAAAAGCATAGAGGCAGGGGCTTCCCTGGTGGCGCAGTGGTTGAGAATCTGCCTGCCAATGCAGGGGACACGGGTTCGAGCCCTGGTCTGGGAAGATCCCACAGGCCGCGGAGCAACTAAGCCTGTGCGCCACAACTACTGAGCCTGCGCGTCTGGAGCCTGTGCTCCGCAATAAGAGAGGCCGCGATAGTGAGAGGCCTACGCACCGCGATGAAGAGTGGCCCCGCCTGCCGCAACTAGAGAAAGCCCTCGCACAGAAACGAAGACCCAACACAGCCAAAAATGTTTTTTAAAAATAAACAAATAAATTAATTAATTAACTAATTTAAAAAAAAAGATAGAGGCAAAGACCTTGGACCATCAATGACTCATGCTCCTCCTCCTCTTCCCTTTCAAAAGTGCAGAAGTTTGTGGATATTTCAAAGGCAGCAGAAAGATAGCCACCCCACTATCTCCAGATAAGGTGACTCTAGGTCAGAGAAGGAATTTCATATAGTAGGCTTAATGAGCGCAGAGATCAAGAGGGTAAACTGAAGAGCAGAGAGACAGAAATGACAGGAGTGCAGAATTAAGGCAGCAAGGGTGGGCCTGGGAAAGTCCGAGGCTGGAACAGTGAACGCAGTCAATAGATAATAGCGTTACCTGTTGGCACATAATAGTAGTAGTAATAGTAGTAACAACAATTATAGTGTGATACTTATATCGAGCGTTCTATGCATGTGCTTGATAAATCCTGTCCTCACTCTCAAAGCTGGATCTCCGAGAGAACACTTCTTAACTCATTTTATGAGACCAATATTAATTGCCCTAATATCAAAAGTGTTAAAGACATCATAAGAAAGGAAAACCGAACACCAGTATGTTTCATGAACATAGATTAAAAAAAAAATCCTCAGCAAAATATTAGTAATTTGTACCCAACAATGTCTAAAAAGAATCATACACCATGACCAAGTGAATTTATTCCAGGTATGCAAAGCTGGTTCAACATTTAAAAATCAATGAATACAATCCATCACTTCAACAGGCTAAAGAAGAAAACAAAATCATTTCAATTGATGTAGAAAAGGCATTGAACAAAATCCAATACCCACTCATGATAAAACTCTCATCAGACTGGGAAAAGAGGGGAACTTCCTCAGCTTTATAAAGAACATCTACAGAATTTACACCTTAGGTTCGTCAATTGTAACAAACTGGAGATATTGAATATAGGAGAGGCTGTGAGTGTGTGGGGACAGAGGGTTCATGGGAAATCTCTGTACCTTCCTCATAATTTTGCTGTGAACCTAAAACTACTCTAAAAAAAATAAAGTCTATGGGTATGGTGATGCCTTTTTAGATACAACACCTCAGACATGGTCCATGAAAGAAATAATTGATAAGCTGGACTTTATTACAATTAAAAACTTCTGCTCTTCGAAAGACAACGTCAGTAGAATTAGAAGGTAAGCCACAGACTGGGAGAAAATATTTGCAAAAAACATATCTGATAAAGGAATATTATCCAAAACATACAAAGAACTCTTAAAACTTAACAATAAGAAAACAAACACCTGATGAAAAAATGGATCAAAGACCTTAACTGGACATCTTACCAAAGAAGATATACAGATGGCAAAAAGCATATGGCAAGATTATCCACATTGTATCGTTAAGGAAATGCAAGTTAAGATGACAATGACATACCCCACTAGACACCTATTAGAATGGCCAAAATCCAAAACACTGACAACACCAAATGCTAATGAGTTTGTGAAGCAACAGGAACTCTCATTCATTGCTGGTGGGTGTGCAAAATGATACAGCCACTTTGGGAGACAGTTTAGTAGTTTTTTTACAAAATTAAACATACTCTTACCATGTGATTCAGCAAGTGTACTCCCTGCTATTTACCCAAAGGAGCTGAAAACTTATGCCCACAGTAGGTGAATGGATAAATAAACTGTGGTTCATCCATACAGTGGAATATTACTCAGTGCTAAAAAGAAATGAGCTATTAAGCCATGAAAAGACATGAAGGAATCTTAAGTGCATGTTACTAAGTGAAAGAAGCCAGTCTGAAAAAGCTACATACTGTATGATTCCGTTACATAACGTTCTGGAAAAGGCAAAACCATAGTGATGGTAAAAAGATCAGTGGTTGCCAGGGGCTTGTGGGGAGGGAAGGGGGTTGAATAGGTGAAGCACTACGCATCTCTTAAGGCCGTGAAATTACTCTGTGTAATACTGTACTTGTGGATACACAACTTTATGCATTTATCAAAACTTATAGAACTTTACAGCACAAAGAATGAAACTTAATGTATACAAATTTTAAAAAGCTACCTAGAGGTCAGGGAATCCTAAAATGAATTGCAGAATATGACTAAATAATCGAAGTGTACTACAAATGTATGAAACAGCTTCAGGGACGGGAGCGGGGAAAATCAAGTTACTTGATTTAAGTAACTTTGGAAATGAGTGGAGTCTGTAAGACTAAAGGTAAAATAAATTGTACTTACTTATTGTACAGACTTCACAGGTAAGCAAGGGAGGAAACCAGACTGATCCATGTGATAATGGATTGGGGTTGGAGACATCAGTATGAACTCATGTTTAGTTTAATATCGATACAAATGGTTACATATGGAACTATTTATAGATATGTCCATATACATGGATTAGTACATTCATGTATATTTCTTTGCTCTGTCAGCTGAAAGAACCCAGAAGCACTGACACCCCAGTAGCAGCAAGCATACCTAGTGCCCAGATCTTTGTTTCTCATACCATTCTCCAACAAAAGGTACCAGAGCTCCTTGGCGAAATGGCTGATTCTAGGCCTGGGGCAGGAAGTATACAAGATAAATAAGGAGATACTCAAACACACACAGACACACACAAAACAGAAACTGAGCCCCATGAAAATGGGGGTATGTCAAAGGGACACAGGAGGCAACCGAAAGAGCTCCTAATGGCCAAAGCTAGAACAATTTGAACAACAAAAAAAGTAGTATATTGGATAATAATATTCCAAAGAATAAAATAAGTATCCGTAGTCCATGTTGATAGACATACATTACTGAACAAATAAGTGTGAGAGAAGTAAAAAATCTCCTGAGCAGAAGAAATCCAAAATCAATGTAGATACTTCACTCTCAAGCAGGTGAAGCATAACTCCCCACTCCTTAAGTGTGAGCTGTACATAGGACTTCCTTCAGAAAAGTACCGTATGGAAAAGAGGGAAAAAGATTAACTTCGGTGGGGAAACCCAATAAACACTTCCTCAACCGGATGATCAAGGTCAACATCAACAGAGGTAAGTCATGTTGACGTGTGATGTGACATGATGAGGATTGCACTTTACCTTTTTCGGTCTTCTTCTTCAAAACCCATAAGCCCAGTCTAATCATGAGAAAAACATCAGACAAATCCAAACTAAGGGATGTCTACAATTCCTCAAAATTTTATAAGTTATAAAAAACAAGAAAAATCTGAGAAACTTGTCACAGCCAAGAGGAGCCTCAGAATACCTGGTGACTAAATGTAGTGTCCTGGATGGAGTCCTGGAACAGAAAGAGGACTTTAGGGAAAAACTGAGGAAATCTGAATAAGGTATGGACTTTAGTTATTAATAGCATATCTATATTGGTTCATTAATTATAACAAATACTAATGTAAGATGTTCATAATAGGGGTGTGTGGGAACTCTCTGTATTATCTTTGAAATTTCTCTGTAAATCTAAGACTGTCCTAAAATATAAAACCTATTAAAATAAAATGTATTTTAAAAATGGAATGCTATCTTCCTCCCCAGATCCTCCACCTCATGCAAAGTTGGGCAGGATGGAGTGGGGAAGATCTGCAGAGCGCAGAGCTAGCTGTCCCCAAGGAATACATGGAACTTGGGGTCACCAGGCGGGTCTGAAAACCCCAGTCAGGATGCAGCCCCTTCCCCTCGGGCAGGTCTGATGTGCATTCGGACCCAAGGACGCACTCACTCTCCACAAGTGATGGGCCACTGACGTCTGAGGCCACAGTGTCACACCTGGCAGCTTTGGGCTGGGCTCTTCCTCACCTGGCCTCCTGGAGCCCTTGGCTCTAACCCCTGAACTCCCCAGCTCTGCTGGGGGTTGTCTAGGGGAATGAAGACTCCCCACCCCGCCCGGCAAAGCCTGGTCCCAGGAGAAACAAGGGGAGGGTTGAGCTCAGAGGATAGGGGCTCGCGGTGAAAAAGAGGGAAAAGGGGGGGCATTTTCTGTGTCCCCAGTTGGGAGGAAGCGCTCTTCACTGTCTCTGTGGCACATTCAGAGGGAGGGAGCTGAGTAGCCAGCGTTTCAGACGCTGAGCGGAAAAGCGTTGGGATTTGCAAGTGTTATAGTGGGGTCTGGGCTGGGAGAGTAGGGTTGGCGGTGCAAGCAGTTGCAGATTTAGCACCAAGCTTAGGAATATCCAAGGAACTTGAAGATACCCTACGTTTTTGTAGCTGGGAAACTACTATGACTTTCAACTCGGAGGCACGTGCTGCCAGAGAGTGGTTTTGGCGAGGTGGCCAGTGCGCTCTGGAAAGCTGAGGGCTGGCAGGAGGTGGGGCTCGCTGGAGAGAGGGAAGACGGGAGCCAGAACCCCACAGCCTATAGGGAGGTGCCACAAGGAGGGGTGGAAACAGCCTGGAACTGGCGTTTCCACCCCCAGTGAGTGCCCAAAGCCCGGGGTGAGGTGTCAGATCAAAGCCGTCGGTCTCTGTTCTGGCTGCGCCCTGCCCTCTCCAGCTTTACGCACGGGCTTGTCTTGTCTGCTGGCCCCTTGAGGAGGGCAGGGGAACTCCAGCGGCCTCTCCTGAGGACAGATCTTTTCCCATAGCTACAGGGCTTTACACCAGGGGCTCCCAAGGGCAGAAGAAGCCAGCGGTCAGGGCTCTACAACAGGGCGAGGGACAAGCAGGAATGGCCATGGGCGGACTGGAGAGGGGCGCACAGGCTGGCTGGCGGGTGGCAAGACCTCTGAGTTAATGTATAATTGAGAGCAGATGGCAGGGGCTGGCAGCAGCCTGGGGCCTGGGCCCAGTGAATGAGGGACAATTAGCCCCAAGCCCGGGGTTGGGGTGGGGGGGAGGTTGAGAGAGTCAGACAGTGAAGGCAGATATTTGCTCCTCAAACAGTCTGGTGCGCTGGGCAGAGGGCTAAGTGGCTGAGCCTCTGGGCTGGCTAGGCCCCCCTGCCACGGCCCTTCCTCTCTTTTCCCTCCCCCCATCACCTCTGGGTCGAAAGCCTCTGTTTGTTCAGACCCAAGAGTGTGTTGTAAAGGCGGGGGGAGAAGGTAGTTTATGGGGGAAATCGCTGCCACCACCATCTGCCAGGTCTTGTCCCTTCTCCCCCTGACACCCCTATCTCCACCCTCACACAGCTGTCTATGGGAATAGTGGGTCTGGACATGGAGCCTTTGGCCCCCAGATGCAGGGGCAAATCAAGAGGAAGGGATGAGGCAGGAAAGGAGGACTAAGATTAGAGCTACCACATGCCTTCCTCGGGAACTCCTCTCACCCAGGCATGGCTGAGTAGAGGGCCCAGCAGTGCCAGCTGCCCTGGGAGTGAATGGCTCTACAGCCACTAGAGCGTGTGCTGTCCTGCCCCTGGTGCTGAAACCGCCTGCTGCAGTCTCCCCTGTCCCCCAGGGCTCCAGGCTAGTCTGAGGATGCTGGAGGAGGCTGGAAGAGAAGGGCAGTACATGTCAGGGTAAGGTAGAAAACCCACTTCTGTGATATATTTGGCCCTGCTTTGAGGATAAGAGTTCCCAATCCTAGGATCAAGCTGAACATACAACATCAACACCCCTGCCCCCCAAACCAAAGCATTTACCATTGAAACCTATTCTTCCCCACTCTGGGTCTAGTGTTAGAGCACCACACCCTGCTTACTTTCAGCCTGACTTCTGAGAGGGTTTCACAGACACCAAGGTATGCGGTGGACCCAAAGAGCTTTCCATGCCGGCTCCTTCACAAGGGGTCTGGCCGAGACCATGGTGGCAACAAAGCTTCCATGCGCTGGGGGCTTTGTTTCCCTTCCAGCTACTGGACCCCCCAGCTGAACGACAATCCAGATAACCTGTGGTGTTCTCTGTGGGAACAGGAGTGTCATTCATAACTCAGAGTCTAAAAGCACCAAATCCCTTGTAGAATGGAGCCTGATAAATCGAGACATGGATAAACACCCCACCTGCAACCTAACTCCCTTCAGAGGCTCATTCCCTCCATTGCTCCTGTTGCCAGTGTTCTAAAGTCCAGGGTCGCCCAGTTTCCAGGCAAGAACTCATCCTGGGCATCACCTCAGTCAAGGAGCCAATTGAAGGATTGGTGAGGACACTCTTGGGAAGAACTGGTGCTATGTGATACTCTCTCTACGCGCACCGCATTCTCAGAGATCCATGAGCCGACTTGGCCAGTAATTAGGTGTTGGTCTATATACCCATTGACCTTTTATAGCAATATACATAGGACCCAGGAGCTGACTCAGAACCCAGAAGTACATTCTGGCTGGGAAGTTGTGTCTGTGGTTCTGGAATTCATGTTTGGGCTTCTGTGCATTCAAAGCCTTGGGGACACAGTCTGAAATTCCCCATGCTCCTCATTCCCCGTTCCCTTCAGGAGTACTGGTCCCTGAGTAGGTGCGCTCAGGAGCCAGGGGGCCTGCATGAGACTGGCTCTGTACCTGCTTCAGGGTGGCAGGTAGGTGCAAGGTGGGCTCTGAGGACTTCCGGTGGAAGGACACAGTGGGTCACTGGCTGTGGTTTGCCCTGACTCGGGGCCGGTGTCAGTCAGCCCCATGCACACCTCCCTCCTCCTCTCTCCTCTGCTCATGGCCTGTGACATCACTGGCTGCTCCCAGAAGGCTGCCCTCTGCTCCTGAGCACGGGCTTTCTGTGGCTCTGGACCCCCTGGCAGGACTGAAGCAGAAGCAGAGTGGAGGCTGTTAGCAGGACCAGACCACCACCATCCCTGGAGCCTGCAGGGGTCTCAGGAGCCCAGGTCAGGAGACTGAGACCCCCCCACCAAACAGGTAGCTCACTGCAGGCTCATTGTCTGCTCTGCCTCTCACGCTGGTTCCATGTCTTTGTGTGGCCAAGCCAACCTCTCTCGTCCTTTGTCTTTGCAGTCACCACCCTCCTGCCCCTTCAGCCCCCTCTCCTGCTCTCCCATCTTGTGAGGACCAGTTCTTTCATCAGACAGGTTAATATGAACGTTGGAAATGTGTGGTGCGGTGACTGGGGATGGCTTTCTGTTTTGAGTTGGGGTGATTTTAGGTTTGGAGATGCTTTAGGTTTGGATATTGAACCTGAGACCCCACAGCTCCTCTGAGCTCTGATCACTCAGGGGGAACGCAGTCCTATCAAGGATTCAGGGTTTGGCTGATTTTCTGAGCTTCCACCTGCCCCCGCTATCCTGGCATAGCCTTTACATCCCCAGATTGACTTTCCTCTTTCTATTGCTTTGGAGGCAGCAGGGGTGGAGGCAGAGAAAGAGAGCCTCAGGATTAGAAGCTGGAAATTGCAGCTTCTGAGGAGGGACTGCCTTCTAAACCTCCTTGAGCTTTACTCCCTGGGTGGCCCCTGATTTGTGGGAACCCCAATCTCTGCCTCAGTTTTCTTTTTGGAGAAACCTCTGCTTTCCTTCCTGACTTTCTGGAAAGGTGAGAGCATGCAGGGAATGTGTCTCTAACTGTCTAGAGAGGAGTGAGTAAAAGCTGATTTATCTCCTGAACTTTATCAAATCGCTCTGGCTGCCATAGTCTTTGTGAGTTTATTGTTGTTTCCCCTGCGCTGGTCCCCTCTCCCTGGTTGCACTGTAATCTCTTGGAGGGCAAAAACCTGGTCCCTATTCTTTTTACTCCCTTCATCTTGAACAACCAGCTATGTGCTCATGCTTAATACCTTATTCGGTAAATAATTGCAGATTAGTTAACTGAGCCAAGATGGCATGGTTATTACAGGCAAGTTCTATGCATAAGCTGTTCTCTGGGGTGACCTCCAGCCCTGCCAGGGGTCCAGGCATGAAAGGAGGCGGCTTCAACTCCCATTACTAGCAGATAAAAGCAAGACGGACATGGTGGCCCACAACCTGTGTCCCGGGCTGTCAAGAGACTCTCTCGTGCTCACATTGGCTTCTATACAGGTCAGAGACAGCTCTCTCCTGCTTCTCCCTCTCTCGCTTTGACATGCCTTCCGTAAACGGTAGTTGCAAGAATGAGTGTCTGGTCCCAGAGACTTGGCCTCTGAAAGTATGAGATCTAGACCTCTCCAGAGTTAACAGGGAGCAGCAACCCCAGCAGGTTACAAGCTGTCAAGAGAGGTGTCTTCCGGGAGAAGCCAGGACTTCAGGCTTGTTCATCTCTACTTCCAGGGGGTGGGACACAAGCCTCAATGCCTGGGGATAGAGCTGAGCCCTGGTGTTTCCCCAGACCTTCTTGGAGAGTATCAAAAACCAGAGCAAGACCCTCCCATGAGGTGCTCTGAAGGAAGCTTTCTGGCTGGTGGTTTGGAGAACATAATGTCAGGACCTGCGTGAGAGTAAAGGCAGAGCCTTGAACCTGGTCCCCAGCCTCAGACCAGGGTGATGGAGGTCCCTGGTGCCCTCTCTGGCTGGGCATAGCATCCTGAGCTTAGGAGGCAGGACTTGGTCCCAAGTGTATCACCTGGTGGCTGACAAGGCTTTTGAGGGGTCAGAGGCGACAGTGGTCCATTTGGAAAAGGGAAAGCATCATCCATTTTTACCTGACCTCTTGTATGGAACATGTGAGAAAGAGAGCCCTCCCACCCTCCCAGGCCCTTATCAGGACATCCAGAAAGATCCAGTCCTCTGCTGGCTCTGTGATGTTTTAATTCAAAGGTTTAGTAAAGAGAAATTGAGTTTTCATAGCCAATCTACTGGCAAACTTTAGAAACCTTATCCTCTATCACAAAACACCCCAAGACCATTCTAAGCAAGAGACTCCGCCCAAAGAACCCTCGATTATTGCAGGTCCAGCTTCAAGAACAAAAAAGGAGCTCCCAGGAGGAACTCCCCTCCCCAGTCTTCCCAGTTCCTGCCCTTCTGTGAGGAGGCTCAGCCTGGAGCATGCTGCAGGACGGTAAGATGCCCAGGAGAAGTGGGAAGAACGGTAGCACAGGAGGGCGGGAATGGCTCAGGGCTCTGCTTGCATCTGTGTGGTTTCATCTGCCCTCAGCCAGCGTTCTGGGGAGCTCCTTCCGGGCACTCTCTCCCTGCTCCACCCTGCTGCCCTTAGACAATGAGGGCCAGTGCACGTGGCCAAGGAGCAAAGACTCACCCATGAGCCAGCTCCCAAAGAAAGTGGCATGTTTGGGGGGCCCTGGGAGCAGAAGGGGAGCAGTCCCCTGGAGAGAGGATTTTCTCTATGGTGGGAAGCCAGGCTAGCGGGGCCTGAGTAACCCTCTCCCAGGAGGGTCCTCCATGCTGCAGGTGGGCTGGGGAGAGGGGAGACTTCGGGTACGATGCCTCCTTCTCCTGCCCAGGGGTCAGCAGTGTGAATCAGCTGGGGGGGTTCTTTGTGAATGGTCGGCCTCTGCCCCTGGACACCCGGCAGCAGATCGTGCGGCTGGCCGTCAGCGGGATGCGGCCCTGTGACATCTCACGGAGCCTTAAGGTAGTGTGCTGGGACCTTCACCCAGTGCTGGGCACAAGAATCAGGGAGAAGCGGCCCCTTTAAGGCAAGTCTGGGGCTGTTGCAGACTCGGAGGGCCTTTGGGGCTTGGGCTGCTTCCTTGAGGGCTGGGATAGGGAGCTTCAGGGTTCCAAAGGTGAGGCTAGACTCGACTCTGGGGCCTGATTCAGTCAGTCTCACTTTGCCTTGTAGCTTCCTTCTGTCCCAGGGACGCTCACCCTCTGCCCATCATGCCTCACCTGTCCCTGCTTCTCACCTGACCCAGGTATCTAATGGCTGTGTGAGCA
This sequence comes from Eschrichtius robustus, assembly GCF_028021215.1. NCBI lineage: Eukaryota > Metazoa > Chordata > Mammalia > Artiodactyla > Eschrichtiidae > Eschrichtius > Eschrichtius robustus. The sequence continues at coordinate 105,803,578 of NC_090831.1, read as the reverse complement.
AGATCCTAGGGCGTTACTACCGCACAGGTGTCTTGGAACCCAGGGGGATTGGGGGAAGCAAGCCGCGCCTGGCCACGCCACCTGTGGTGGCTCGAATCGCCCAGCTGAAGGGTGAGTGTCCAGCCCTCTTCGCCTGGGAGATCCAACGCCAGCTCTGCGCTGAAGGGCTTTGCACCCAGGACAAGACTCCCAGTGTAAGTGTCCTCCCCTCCCCAGAACCGGAACTGCGGCTGCCAGACTGGTTGTCTGGGGAGGGAGAAGAAGATCCCTTCTTACTTGGCAGTGGGGCCTCCCAGGCTGGGGGGTGGGGCTTCTGGGCTCTCTTCTGACCCAGAAGTTTCTCTTCTGAAAAGCGGTGGTGGTGAGACAGGTGAGAAGAAGAAAGCGTGGGGCTGAAAGGAGGCTGCCCTTGGGCCGGGACAGAGGAGAGAGAGGATACTGGGGAAACATCCTCAGGATGCAACCTGGGCTGGGCACCGTTTCCCCACTCATCACCCCACATCCTCAGGTCTCCTCCATCAACCGAGTCCTGCGGGCGATACAGGAGGACCAGAGACTGCCCGGGGCACAGCTCAGGTTGCCAGGTGGGTCTTGGAGCGGCCTCCAGGGATGTTCAGAGCCAAACCTAAGCATTTTAAGTTCTCAGATCCCTTTCTTGTTCTCTCTTGGATCACCCTCACAACAAGACAATAAAGTGGGCCTCACAGGGGGTCTTATTCTCTCCTAGCAGGAGAAAATGGAGGCTCAGAGGAAGGGAAGTAACTTACCCAAGGTCACCAGCTAGTTGTTGGCAGGTCCTGGAACAGAGCCCAGCTCCCTAGGTCTCTAAGTTCACAGGATCTGCCGAGAAGGAGACAGGACTCGGCCTTCCACGCCCTCCCCCTGCCTCGTTCACAGCTCCTCAGAGCATTTTTGAGGTGCTGTGGGATCAGGCAAGCCTGGCCCATCCTTGCGGCTGTCTCCCCCCAAATGCTAAGCACGCTCCCACCACGGCTTCGAACCCTCCCACCAGTGCCCCTGCGGTGACCCCCGAGTAACTGTGGATGCCCCGGTGGTGCGGCTCTGCTCTCACCCTGCATTGTGCCCTGCCTACAGCACCAGGGACGTGGGGACTCCATTCGACCAGAGGAATCACCATCACAGACCCGCGCCAGCCACTGTCTCCCTTTGCAGCTGTTTTGGCTCCAGTTCCTCCAACGCCGCCTAGTGGCTCCGAGGTGCCCCGGGGTCCCCACCCAGGGACAGGCCACCGGAATCGGACGATCTTCTCCCCAGGCCAAGCTGAGGCGCTGGAGAAAGGTGCCAGAGCTGGGGCGGACGGTGGGCCACGGAGGCAACGGCCCGGAGGCCTGCGGGCCAAGGCTGGGAGCTGGAGGCTGTGGATGCCCCTGCGTCGGGGAGTTGGGCAGTTCGGGGCTGGCACAGGTGGGGAGCGGGGCCTTGATCCTCTCCCCGCGCCCTTGCTGTGTGAGCCTCCATCTCTGCAGAGTTCCGGCGCGGGCAGTACCCTGACTCAGTGGCCCGCGGGAAGCTGGCTGCTGCCACCTCTCTGCCTGAAGACACGGTGAGGGTGAGTGAGCTCCGCCACACAGCGCGCACGAACCGCAAGGACAGAGCATCTGGGCCGGCAGGCTTCGGGTTCCGGGGAGGTGGAGACGGCGGCCAGAGGCGGAGACGGGCTTGTTCGGAGCAGGAATGAGACGGGTTCCTCCTTGTTGCGCTTCTGCTGAGCTTTCTTCTCCACTCCCCACTCCACGCCTTAGCACGGAGGCACTCTGCCTCTGTCTTAGCACGGACAGAGAGCCCAGGCCAGAGCAGGAAGGGAGGACGTCAGGGCTGAGGAAGGGTCTGCGCTCCGAGCCCACGTCAGGAACACGTGGTGAGAGCCGTAGGTGCTGGGCCTTGGAGTGCACAGCCAGCCGCATGCTTTCTGCCCTCCTCAGATCTGGTTTTCCAACCGAAGAGCCAAGTGGCGCCGACAAGAGAAGCTCAAGGGGGAAATGCGGTTTCCAGGTGATTTCTCTGCCCATCCATCCACTCACCTACCCTTCCTTCCTCCCTTCCTTCCTTCCCATCCATCCATCCATCCATCCATCCATCCATGCAACCACCAAACATTTACTCGGCACCTCCCATGCACCAGACCCTGTGTTAGATGCTGGACATACACAGTCCCTGCTCTTCAGGGCTGCACCACCCCCAGTTTGCCATCCCTGGGATCTAATCCTTCTCCCCCAGTCTCCCAAGACCCTGCCCTGGGAAGGAGGGCAGTTTGGGGCTGTAGCATCCATCTCCTCCCAGCCCTCCCAGAAGTCATTGCCTTTCCTTGAACCTCCCTGCCTCTCACCTGCACCCCCTGCTCCCCAGACCCCTGTTCCTCCCTCTGGTGCATCCACCCTTACCTTGTAGGTGCTTCCCAGGACCTGACTGTACCAAGTGCCTCCACAGGGACCGTCTCTGCACAGGTATCCAGGAAGAGGGGGAAGCGTGTGAACTGGGAAGACTGAAGGGATCACTGCTTGTCCTGTTCCCAGTGGGTGCCTGAGCTAGAATGCATGACTCCCCTGGGCCCCCACAGTACCTGCTGCCAGAAAGTGCCATCCTCAGAGTTTGCCATGTGAATGGCTCCCTCTGAAGTTGTTCAGGATACAGCCCTGGGGGTGGGGTGGGGTCGTGCAGCCCTGGGGTCCCAGTCATGCTAAACAGGAGGCATCACTGGCAGCTAAGGGTTTCCTCTTGCTTTTTCTAGCAATCCCCCGGCAGTGTGTCCACAGCAGTCCTACCTGCCCTGGAATCCTTGGCTCCCCCCGGCTATCCGCGGTTCTGGGGGACAGCATCAGACAGATGTCTGAGTGACACTCCTCCACAAGCCTGTCTCAAGCCCTGCTGGGGTAAGAATCCAGGCCAGGCCTCACTCCTGCAGGGTGTAGGGAAGGCTAACTGACTCCTTGACCCACTGGAGGGCACGGATCCCCAGTCGGGGTCATCAAAGGAACCTCAATACAGCTTTCCTCATTCTTTGCATGGCTCATAAAGTTGGGGAGACTAGTACCCCTGAGTCTATACTACCTTTGACGGCCATAGCGGGCAAGGGGGCTGGGATGGAGATTCAAGTGTGCATATCCAGTGTAGAGAACCGATGTCCGCCCCTCTCCCCATCAGTGACTTTGAGGGGTGGGGTGGCAGCAACAAGCCCAAGCTCAACCTCTCTTCATCCCTACAGGCTACTTGCCCCCCACAGCCGAGCTCCCTGGATTTACTCCTGCTTTGCCATCCTTGCCCTTCCTTCCTCTGCCCCCATCGCCAGTCTTGGTACCCATCAGGTCTTGCTCTGGCCTGGCTCCCCACTTTGAGGCCTGGGATGAGGGAGGTGGTCCAGAGTGGAAAGGAGATGGGATGGGGAGGATCTGATACCGCCTGCCCAAGCAGAGCATTGCTCCTTCCTCCTTCCTGTGTCTCCTCCTCATCTGTGGACCTTGCCCTTCTTATGTGTCACCTGATTGCAGAAGCCGTGCCCACCCACTTCTCACACTGGCCTTAAGACGCTTCCAGTTGGCAGTGATAAAAACATCTTTTAAATTAACAGTAGTTCTGTTGTCCGTCATGTTTTTCTCATGAGCACTCATAATCCCACCCCTATATTTAACAATTATAAAGTTTGCCATCAGGCTTCCCTGGTGGCGCAGTGGTTAAGAATCCGCCTGCCAATGCAGGGGACATGGGTTCGAGCCCTGGTCCAGGAAGATCCCACATGCCGCGGAGCAACTAAGCCCGTGCACCACAACTACTGAGACTGTGAGCCTAGAGCCCATGCTCTGCAACAAGAGAAGCCACCGCAATGAGAAGCCCACGCACCGCAACGAAGAGCAGCCCCCACTCACCGCAACTAGAGAAAGCCCACGAGCAGCAACAAAGACCCAGCACAGCCAAAAAAAAAAAAAAAAAAGTTTGCCATCTGTCTATCTATCTATCTATCTGTCTAATTTAGTTATCTGTATAACTATGTGTCTATCTAGCTATCATCTAATATATTTATGTGTCTATATAACTAGGTATCTAGCTATTATCTATCTATCCAATCTATCTAATCTTTGTATTTATCTATGTATGTTTATATCTACATATGTATCTATTTTGGTGTTTGGGTGCTCATATACCCACATGTATGCACACATAACACATACACACACTGATAGTACCTCATGGCACGTCACCCCTGAGTCCTCCAGCGGGCATCTCCAAAAAATAAGGGAAATTTTTCTTACATAACCACAACACCATGACCACATCTAAGAAAATGTATAATAATTCCTTAATCTAAGAAGAGAGACATGAACTCCTTAATTGCATATGTATTTTTTTTTTACACAACAGCACACAGAGAGGAAATGACCCCTTTTATATTCTGCTCATCCCTTTGTATGTGCTCCTGGGGCATGTTTGCTTGCTTCTTCTTGGCTGTAAGTTCCAACTCATCTCAATTTTGTCTCCCTGCAGAGAAATCTCTAGGCTCCTCCTGGGAAGCCTTGGGATGCAGGGAAAGAGAGGGCTATGGGGGGAAAGGGGGAAAGAGGAGATATTTGGAATGGGGGATGGGCTCATCCCTCCAAATTCTTTCCTTTTTGAAGAGCAGGGGATGGAATGATGATGGTGCAAAGCAGGGTAGGGGGGGACTGGGGGCATGTTTGTTTACTCCCATCTATGACAGGTACAAATGCAGAAGTTGTCCTTCAGGAAGTCTCTTTATCATCAAATACTCTAGAGCTGTGGGGCTCAGTAAATAGCCACCGACCACATGTGGCTATTAAGGTGTAATTAAAATGAAATAAAATGAATAATTCAGCCCCTCAGTCACACTAGCCCCAAATCAAACGCCCAGCAGTCACATGTGCCCGAGGTTACTGTATTGGACAGTAAATTTTATAGAACATTTCCATCAGCACAGAAAGTTCTATGGGACAGCACAGCTCTGGAATGAAATTCCGAGGGTAATAGAGTGCAGCCTGCCCCGCCCTGCCTTCTCTCCCCTCAAGCTGGGGACCCTGCTGGACAGACCGCTCAGGGAAATGGACGAGGTTTTGTGGGGTGACAACATTCACAGTACAGCTGAGAATATGCCCTTCACTTCAGCAACAAAACTGACCTCAGCAATGGAAGCAGCTGTCATCGGAGGCTCCATGGCTGAGCACCATTCAAGTGGAGGATGGATGACCACTTCCGGGGAGCGGGGCAGACCAATGTGTGTGTGTGTGTGTGTGTCCCTGGGCACATGCATGCCCGTGCATCTGAGTGTGTAGATGTATTTATGGAAAGCTGAGGAAGGGGTTCTCCACTAAATGACCCCCAGCGTCTTATCTCTGAAGACTATACTCCACTCCACATCCTTGGCCTGTTCTTAATGTTCTGCAGGAAAGGAGATGCCCTGGTCTCTAGTGTTTGCAACCTTTTTTTATTGGATTAAAATGTTTACAAAATTCTTTCATGTTCTTGAGGAGAAACATACTTACAGAAACTTGACATCATTTTCCTCTATCCAAACAGAATCTCTCTCATGTTCTGGTTTCAGGTTCTCTTCTCAGTGGACTTATAAACCAGGCACTGCTTATGGGATGATGCAATAGGGGTCAGGCATCACTGGTATTTGAGAAACTTTTAGGAACTGTCTGCATGCTGCTTTATATAATATTGGGTTAACAATGAGAACAATTTCCCCTCTTCCACTCCCTTTCAGTTCTGATTGTGTCAAAGAGAAAATTTTCATTTTGGTCCTACTCTTTAGCCCCTATGTGACAGTTGCTAATTTACTTTTTTAACAGAGGGAAAGGGAGTCTCTGAGCCTTGGTCAAAGAAGGGAAATCTAACTAAGACTTGAAACATCACTTTGTTTTCATTGTATTTCTTTTCATGGTCACTTTCTATTCATGGCAAGTGATTCTGGTCTTCCATTTCATGATAGTGATCAAAACATCCCTTTTAAAATAAATGTACTGAAGAGTGTATGTCAAGAAAGACATTAAGGGCTTCCCTGGTGGCGCAGTGGTTGAGAGTCTGCCTGCCAATGCAGGGGACACGGGTTCGAGCCCTGGTCTGGGAAGATCCCACATGCCGCGGAGCAACTAGGCCCGTGAGGCACAACTACTGAGCCTGCGCGTCTGGAGCCTGTGCTCCGCAACAAGAGAGGCCGCGATAGTGAGAGGCCCGCGCACCTTGATGAAGAATGGCCCCCGCTTGCCACAACTAGAGAAAGCCCTCGCACAGAAACGAAGACCCAACACAACCATAAATAAATTAAAAAATTAAAAAAAAAAAAAAGAAAAGAAAGACATTAATAGGGTGGACGGTAGGTAAATAAAAGCCAGTTATGAAGACAGTGCAAGAATGACAGTCATTTTGGAAACTCTGTTTTGATGGAAAGAGCCATGGACGTTAGGGTCTACTCTAATTGAAGAATTGCGTCAGAGGTCCCAGTCATGGGCAAATCACGTCAGCTCCCTGTAAACGGTAGGCAGTGATAGGGAAAGTACCTGTTGTGTCCAGCTGATTGGATCAAAGGTAGTGATAAGGTGGGATGGTTGGTAAGCTTTGGAGGGAGGGTGGGCTATAGAGGCATAAGCTGTTATGATCATTAATAATCCTTCCTTTGTTCTAAGCCAAAAGAACATCTAGTCATATCTGGTTTCTGAATCCTTCAGGGCAAGGCTGGATCCTCATGGGATCACTGGGAAAAGTCTAGTGGTTCTGGAGGGGATGCGGAGAATCAATAGAAGAATAGGTTACCATTTGGTCTCCCCTCTTCTGGATAGAACTTGGAGTGACCTGAGGTCTCAGTCGCCACCCACATCCACACCCCTACTCACAAGTCAGAGGCACACCAGGGTGTTGGGGGTGGCCTTTTGTGATGTATTGTTGCTTGAAACAGGTGTTTTGCTAAAGTGGGTAGGAAAAGTTGTGTAACAGATATTCTTCTCATGGATCTTGACTCTGGGGTTCCTGTTCGGTTTAGTGTAGTAGCTTCTCCTGGAGGATTTGGATTTTGGTAGGTGGCATCCCATGGACCTGGGGGGCAAGTGGAAATAGGAACCTTCAGTCAGTTATTTGCTGATCTTTGGCTTTTAGGAAAAACCTGGTGAGATCCTGTGGGAAGAGAGAGAATAAAGTGATTTGTTCCATTCTTGATGAGGGATCACAAGGACAGAGGTGAGGTTAGTTTATAGGAAAAGGCAGTAGAGGTGATTTTTTAAAATCCAATGAATGGTGCAAAATTGCATCAGAATTCACAGGGAGACTACAGTCAACAGGTTAGATTTACTAAGAATTCAAACTGGATCGGGGGAGATGTCTGATGGAGTGAGAGTGTGCTAGGTGCCAGGCTGTTTACTAAGCATTCACTATCATCAGCTCATGTAATACAATAATACCACGAGATAAACACTATATTCCCATTTTACCCACAAGAAGCAGACTTTGAGAGGTTCATTTGCCCAACATCAAACAACAAGTTTAACTGATAAACATTGAATTAGAACCCAGTTCTGAGTCCAGAAATGAGCTCTTAACCGCTTTGATACACTGTCTACTAGAATGTTAGGCCTGGAAAGAGCCTGAGAAATTTAGTTCGATCCAAATACTTCATGGAATAAATAAGAAAACAGGCCCAGTGGAATTTCATTGTATTTTCCCCAGTTTGCCACAATTAAAAGGTTTGTGTAGAAAACTGGCAGAAAATGAAGGAAAAGAGTGAATGTACACGGGGATCTTTATCTAGAGGCATATGGTCATTAAACCTTCACACCACTCTGTGAAATAGATATTATTCCCATTTTACAGATAAGGAAACGCAGGCCTAGACATGTTAGAGCAATTTCCCTGGGGTTACAGAGCTAGTAAGGACCACACCTTGTTAGTTTTGGTTCCAGGTCTAATATAATATCAAAAGCTATCTCTTTCTGCAACATCCTCATGAGTTCCCAAGCCAGGAAAGCGAGGTCGATTGTGAAGGGACAGGGCTAAGAGCACTGAGGTGCCCTGAAGAGTTGTGAACAGGGAAAGATGGAATGGAGGCACCTCTTAGGAAAGTGAACTTGGGGTGGAGAAGATATCGGGTGGGAATGGGCCTGGCGGCAGGGAGTGCTGCTGGGGAGCCCTTGTTGCAGTGTAGGCTCTTGGTGGAAAGCTTGGAACCATGCAGTGGCGACAGCAATGCAGAAGGAGCAAGCACTCAAGAGGCATTGTTAAGGAAGTACCTGAGTTTTCAGGGTTTGGTGAAGGGAATGTAAGGGAGGAAGGAGAGATGGTGCTGGGGTCTTGAGCCTGAGAGTTTGTGAGGATGGCGGTGCCCTAGATGGCCGTGGGGAGGGCAGGAAGGACCACCTTTGAAGGGGAGGGTGAGGAGGCTGATTTGGAGGGGATGGCAGGATGAAGTCAAGTCAATTGTCAATCAGGAATTTGGAAAGAGATAAGGTTAGACTTCAGGAGAAGGCTCAGCGCTGCAGATAAATATCTGGGTGCCATCAGCACCCCCAAGGATCCAGGGGTATAGGGGTAGAAAGTGCATAGGGTGGAAAGAATACCCCCCAAAGTTACTCGTCTTCCCTACAAAGGGGGCAAAACTCCACACCTTAATGAAGAGAGAGCTACACAGGTACGCTTCATCCTGTTCCTTGCAGGCTGGCTGGCAAGCACAAGTGTCAGCGTGACATAACAGTGAGAAACCTAGATCTGACTCCTCTCTCCAGCAAGTCTAGGTCTAGAAGCCCTGAGAGAAAAGGCACAGACTCGCAATGAACGTGTGGAGTTGATCCAGCTGTCGGATAGAATTCAGCCTGGGCTGCATTTTGGTCTGACTGCCACCTGCCTCCCCACCCTCCTCTCTTCTTCTCTTGCAGCTCCTGCCCCCATACCCCCCGGTCCTTACACACTTTACCTTACCTAGAATTCCCAAATACACTCCTTGGTAATGTCTTCGCTGTCTGCCAACAGGGTGCCACTTCGGTCAGATCGCATGTAGAAGCCATTGGGTGCCAGCACCGTGAGCAAGTTGCTGCCCTGAAGCTCTATACCGAAGTTGAGGGCAAACTTTCCCCAAGGGCGAAAAGTGCCAAAGGATGTTATTGACCAGAAGGATCCACCCTGTGCTGGGGAGGGAAGAGCTCAGGTTGGTGGGCCATTCTGGAGGAACGTCTCCCTCAGTACAGCCTCTGAGGAGGCTCCCAGGAGGCATGCCACCCCTCCCGGACCGCCCTACACTGCCTGTGTTGGCAGGTCCCTCTCTAGAAACACAGGAGGGCTGGCTTCTGTTCTGCCCCTCCCCCCCCACTCTGGGGGCCTTGAAGTGTAAAAGCAAACAGAAACACTGCTTTCCCTTTTATATTAGTAGGCCCTGAGTGGCAGGCCCTGAAGTCTGAGTTGGGGCTAAGGCTGGGTTAGACCATGAACCCAGGGGTGAAGAAGAAGAGCTACTCACCCTGGAAGTGGTAGATGCCCTGGCGGCAGGGCAGCAGGTGAATGCAGTCGGGCTGATCCATATTGCACTGCAGGAGGTCGTGTTCCGACGAGGTGCCCACATACCCATACCGTCCCCTCAAGGCGAGGAAGGGGCGGTTGGCTAATCGAATCCCAAATTCCTCATTTGGGCCTGAAAGAAACAGGAAGAAGTTATCTGGATGGGCTGCCTCTAGGTGCTTTCCCAGATGGAAGCAGGAAGACGGGCACTAATGGCAGAAGGGTGTTATCAATTATCTTAATATTTAGTGAACACTTACTATGTGCCAGGTCTCACGCTAGGTGCTTGTGAAATGTCTGTGAAAGCACTTAGTACAGCGTGGAGGCCAAGAAATTTTAATCTTCGTTCCTTTGAGATGTGTGAATCTATTTAATCCTCAGGATAATCCTGTGAGGCAGGCAGGTTGGCTGTCACCTCCACTGATGATGGAGACAATGAAACTGAGCCTCAGAGAAGTGGTTTGCCCAAGTGATGATGAAAAGTCAGGGATTCAGCAGATATACAGACCCAAATCTTCTGACCCCAACTCCAGTGGTCTTTCTATCATAACCCCTGCTCCCTCTGAAAGCGTCTCTGACTTGGAATAACCTGTCAAGGCCTGCTTTGCTCACCTGGAATGGTGGCACTGGCCATCAGCAGGCCATTGGCTGCGATGCCCAAGAAGCGTCCACTGGGAGACTGCAGGATGATCCTGCCACAATTCCAGTGCATACGAAAGAAGGCTTCAGACTCCAGCTGGTGCCCATCAGCCATCACTCTCCTATGGCGCCTCTGGAGAGAATATTGGGAACAGAGAAGGGAATCAAGGACCCAAAATCTCAGCTTTCTCCTCAATATTTTTATTCTTAGACCCTCTTTCCCACATCCCACCCTCTAGCTTTTTTTATTCTCCCAGGGTACGCTTATGCCTTCAGATGCTTTTTGGAAAACATGTTGTGACCTCAGCTCTCCCACTTCTCCAGTCTGTGCTGTATCCCATATGGAGAGAAACGAACCTTGGCCCAGACTCCAAAATCATTTCGAAATAGATCATAGACATAAACGTGAAAGCTAAACTATAACCACAGTTTAACTATAAACATCTAGAAGAAAACGTAGGAGAAATTCTTTGGAACTTTGGGGTAGGCAAGGATTTCCTGGTGCAAGAAAAAAGCACTAACCATTTATAAAACAGAGAAATTGGACTTCATCAAAATTAAAAACTTGCTGCTCAAAAGACACTATTAAGCAAATGAAAAGGCAAGCCACAGATTGGGAGAAAACGTTTACAATACATAAATCTGGCAAAGGACTGATGTTAGAACACACAAAAACCCTTACAACTCAATAATAAGACAACCCAATAACAAATAAACAAAAGATCTGAATAGACACCTCACAAAGAAGATATGCAAGCGGCCAATAAGCACATGAAAAGATGCTTGGGGACTTCCCTGGTGGCGCAGTGGTTAAGAATCCGCCTGCAATGCAGGGGACATGGGTTCGAGCCCTGCTCCGGGAAGATCCCACATGCCGCGGAGCAACTAAGCCTGTGTGCCACAACTACTGAGCCTGCGCTCTAGAGCTGTGAGCCGCAACTACTGAGCCCGCGTGCCACAACTACTGAAGCCCGTGCGCCTAGAGCCTGTGCTCCGCAACAAGAGAAGCCACCACAATGAGAAGCCCGCGCACCGCAACGAAGAGTAGCCCCCACTCACCACAACTAGAAAAAGCCTGTACGCAGCAATGAAGACCCAATGCAGCCAAAATTTTAAAAAAACAATAAAATAGAATAAATTTAAATAAATAAAGGGCAGCCACCAAAAACACTGGAAAAAAAAAAAAAGAAAAGATGCTCGACATTATTAATTATAAGGGAAATGCAAATTAAAGCCACAATAAGATGGCATTACACATTTAATTTTAGAGTGACCAAAATTAAAAACACAGACAATACCTAGTACTGGAAAGGATGTGGAGCAATTAGAACTCTCATACATTACTGGTGAGAATGTAAAATAGTACAATCACTTTAGAAAACTGCTTGACATTTTCTTAAGAAGTTAAACACACATTTATCGTATGACCCAATAATTCCACTCTTACGTATTTGCCCAAGATAACTGAAAGCGTAGGCCCACAAAAAGGTTTGTACATGAATGTTCATAGCAACTTTGTTCATAATGGCCCAAACTGGAAACAACTCAAGTGTTCATCAACAAGTGAAAGGATAAGCAAATTATGTTTGTGTTTATGAGTAGAGTTATGGAATACTACCCAGCAATAAAAAGGAACGAACTACTGATACATGTGACATCATGGACAAATTTCAAAAACATCATGCTGAGTGAAAGAAGCATATATACTGTAATTACTGTATGATTCCATTTATATGAAATTCCAGAGTAAGCAAACCTAATCTATAGTGACAGAATATATACCGGTGGTAGTAGGGAGGGCAAGAGGGGAGGGGATCTGACTGAAAAGGGGCAAGAGGGAATTTCTGTGGTGATAGAAATATTCTCTAACTTGTGATATGATTGTAGCATGATTGTATACATTTGTCAAAACTTATTGAATTGTACACTTAAAATGGGTGCATTTTATTGTATGTAAATAATGCCTCAATAAAGTTTAAGTTTTTTTTTTTTAAAGAGGCCCCATTGAATGAAAGTGGGCCCATTGGATGAAAATGAATGTTTATTGACAAGGACCTCCACACTTTACCTCACCATCTGATCATCTGCCTTGAAGAAGGAAAAAGTGTGTCTGGAGAGGGAGAGATCAGGGCTTAAGGGTTCTCTTACTCAGAAAGTCAAGGTCTCACCTGGGCTAGGTAGCAGCCATTGGCTGAACGAAGCTGCAAGGTGGGGCTCTTGTTGTCACATTCAAACTGGAACAAGGACATTGGGGTTACGTGCTCAGAGGTGGCACACACCTCCACGTCTGCAGAGGAAGAACACATCAGAAGAAGCCTGAGTCTGGCCTCAGCCTCAGGCTCAGCCCCTCCTCCACACTTCATGGCTGGCATTGCTTCTGCTTTCCCTCCTCAGCCTTCATCACCTTCGGCTGGACCATAGTGGCCTGGAGAAGACCCAGGCCACTTTCTCTCCAAGCCCATGCCCCTGGTTTAAAGCCCTTCTCCATGGCAGCAGAGATCCTCTTGGGACCTCGGGATCTTCCTTATCATTAGTTTCAAAAGTCCTCACTGATCCCAAACACACTTTCCTCTTTTCAGCAGCCAGCCCTCCCTCCCGCTATGGCCGTGTTGGACCCAGCACTTGCCGTAGACAACGGAGAGAAACTTCCGAGTCTTGGACCTGAGGCTGACCCAGGTAGGGCAGTGTTGTAGGATGAGCCACTCCTCGCCCCCATGGGGACTGGAGCCCAGGCTCAGGAGCAGGCGTGTGCCCTGTGGATACAACATGCCTCCTTCTCCATCACTCAGCGCCACAAGCCCTCCAGGCCGCACTTGCATGTGGAAAGCTGTCTGTGTTGAGGCTTGGGAGACCAGCCGGCCTAAGTGGGACAAGAAGGTGTGTGCAGAGGTCTCCAGGTGGTAGCATCCATCTTGGAAATGCAACAGGAAGCCACATTCCTTCAGGCAGGGAACTGGTGCGTCCACCCAGACTCGGCCCATGGTGGGGTCAGCCCGGGCATAGCAGTGGTTGAGGGGGCTGTAGAGGATCACGTGGACGTGCAGGGCTGGCCGGGGGGTCCACATGTGGTAAGCTGAGAGGGCCCGGGAGGTGCAGAAAACATCCTTGCCATCAGATTCCAGATAACGACCACTGATGATGCACTGGAGGGTCCATTTGCCACTGCGGTGGAAGCGGATTAGGAAGCATCCATGATGGCTTGTCCTTGGCCGGCCATAGCACAGAGAACCATCCGCCTCGCACAGAAGGTAGAAGCCCTGCAAGCTTCTTAGTCGTACCACAGCCTGTGTGTCATGCTTATTGCTCACTAGGATCTCCCAGGTCTGGAGGCATTGGGAGGGAGAAGAAGGAAATCAGTATTGCCGAGAGACTAGACCGAGGAGCCCTTCAACTATCACCCCTGGCATCACTCCAGCACCTTCGTTGAGGACAACCACCTTCCCTCCACATTGGCCTCCTTGCTGTCCACTCTTCTACCCTCTCATCCAGTGGTAATCTAGAGATCTCAGGGCTCCTCCACCACTGGAGCCACAGGGCTTCTCAAGATCCCAAGAGACGTTCTAGATGCCCACTCCTCCAGATAATGGAGGGTAAAACTCCCTCTCTCTCTTCCTTGGTTGCTTCCTTAAATACCTAACTTTCCAATAAATGCTTTTGTTTAAGTCTTACTTCTCTCTTTCTCACTGTTGCCCCTGGACAGCACACTCAGCCAACACGTCCACCCCCCAAAACCACCTCTCCACCATGGCAGGAGAAAAGAAAGACCTCTTACAGGCAGGCCCGGGCTCCGGGGATGAGGATGGGAGCACAAACAGTCAAGATGGAATTGTCTGTTTCAGCTGTGATCAACCTTGTTATAAGCGAGAGGAACTTGCCACTGCCTTGCTCTATAGCACCATCCCGAGAGGTGCCTACATCACTCTCTAAAATGAAGACCAAATCTCTGAGGGCTTCTAGAGTACCCTAGTCTCAAACTACAACCAGAACATAGACTTTGCAGTAACTCTGCTGGTCCAACTTCCCGGACGCCCACAATTCTGCCTTCCAGCCTGGCCTCTCCACCTCTCCTTTCTGTGATAACACAACCACTGTGCTGGGATAGAGGGGAGGGAGCAGCCAGAGCAAGACAAGGTAGCAAAGCCAGGGCTGAGACTTCACCTGATAGAATTAGGTTTAGAGAGGGGGAGAGGGAGCAATGGAGACCTGTGAGCAAAAGCCTGGCTTGCCCTGACAATGGCAGAGGCTAGTAAACTGATTAGGTTGAAAGTGTATCCACACCACACACACACACACACACACACACACACACACACACACACACACACACTCACGGCTTGGGAAAAATGGTTCCAGTGCAAGTTTGCTTTGTTACCTGTCTCCGGCCCAAACCCTTTGCAGTAGCAGTGACAGTATTCTTATATGTCTCAAAAGTGAGGTAGGATCCCGCCCAGCTGATGAGCCCAACCCTTAGGTCCTCGGCCTTGGGTTGTCTTGGCATCCATTCCACTTCATTCATGGGGCCGGCACCACAGGTGATGACTCAGTCCGGCCCAGCCTTCTCCCCAGTGGTGAGGTTCTACAGGCCATAGGGCCCCGAATCAGGCCCTTAGTGCCCACCAGAAGATGTTTCCAGAGGGAACTTCCTAGGCAGAGGCTGGCCTGGGGCCCAGCACCTCTGTGACCCGGGAGCATTGTGACTGTGAGGGTTGCCTCTTATCCCACCATAGAGGAGAAGGGGCACTGGCTCAGCAACATCAATCCACAGCCCAGAGGAAGTGGGTCCAGGGCCACTGGCACTAGTCTCCCCACATCACTCCAGGCATCGAGGTAACTAAGACCGGGAATCAGAACTTCAGCCTGTGCCAACCACCACCTGTGACTTCAGGTAAGTCCCTCCCTTTCTTAACTTGTGTTCCTCATTTTAATCATAGGATAGAAATCAACCTCTTTCCTCCCTAGGTAGTGGGGTCTGCCTGGCTCCCTTGGGGCTCAAGTGTTTTTAGAGTTCAAGATACCTAAGAAAAATCTATTACCTTCTATGGTCCTTGGGAGGATGAGGCCAAAACATCTCAGAAGGTACTTTTCAGGGAGTGTGAGGAAACCCTAGATAACCAGCAAGGATCAGATTACTCATGCTAATCAGGAAGGGCTGGCTCAGGAGCAGGGTAAGGAGACTGGCCTTGGTGGGGGGACCACAGAGCAGTCCCCAGTTGCCCTGCTGCTGGGCAACCAGCCAGGGCTGCCCCTAAGGATATCAGTCCTTCCCTCACCAAGGAGTCTCTGTTGTCCAATAGCCTCCAGGACCCACTGCCTACTTCTCTAAGTAGCTGGGAGATGGATGGGAAATGGGCGTTAGGTGGTTTATAGACCCATGAAGGTAGAGCCTGTTACCGCAGCAAAGGTCCCTTGGAAGTGGGGAAGGAAGGGGATTTCCTCCACTGGAGCCCCTAAATACTTCCAATCTCAAGAGTAAAGGAGGAGAAGCTGAGCTAGATGAGGGCAGTGATGTGTGTGTGTGCTTGGGGGACGGGGCTGGCCCTGCAGCCTTAGCTGCTTTGAGCCTCTCCCATATTGTCTCTTTGCAGCCAGTAACCCAGCCCCCAACCTCTAGGCTACAGACAACACCGTGTACAAACCACAGCAAATTTATTACTCAATATCCAGTGCCACATCATAGCACCACCCGGAGCCCTCACCTTCCCTCCCCACCTGGCCCCAAGGGTACACCCGAAACGGAAGAAACGAAAGTAAACCCAGATCCCTGCTCCTCCTCTGGCAGAAGGGGCCTTGGCCCCGGAAGCCCCTTTCCACAGGTCCCAGAAGGCAGGAGAGCGGAGCCCTCCGTGCCCAGAGAGCGGGGCCCCAGGCTCCGACAACAGAGACAACATGCAGGCAGGAGCAGAGGCCGGTGTCTGCGGGGGAGGAGGAGTTGGGGGGGAAGGGCACTGCCTGAGGAGTCCGGGAGTCTGGTCACCCCGGGATGCACGCGGGAGCTTCTGGGCAGCAGGGGCCGGCCCCTGGTTGGTTAGCGCTTCGACAGCTCGTGGGACAGCCAGTCCAGCCCATCATACAAACCCGTGCCTTGGGTGGCACAGGTGGCCTGGACGTACCACTGTGGGGAGAAGGAAAGAAAGGGGTCAGGAGCAGGGAAGAAAAGGAGATGCCTTTATTTCCTGCCTGGCCTGGGGCCCCTTTGGGAGAGGCAGGCCCTCACCGTGCGGCTGCGCAAGTGCTGTAGCCCCAGCTTGTCGGTCAGCTCGCTCACGGGCATGGCGTTGGGCATGTCCTGCTTGTTGGCAAACACCAGCAGCACCGCATCCCGCAGCTCATCCTCCTGCAGCTGGGAGAGGCGAAGGGGGTGGAATCCAGCTGTGTACGGGAGCCCACCTTTTTACCTTCTAGCATATTTGTGAGAAGAATAGAATACTGTGTCGTCTACTGCTGAACCCAAGACAGAGTTATAAACTAGCTTGAGGCCATTCTGGCCTGAAGTCCAGAAAGGGTCTTTTTCTAATTTGACTCCTTGCCCTAGTCAAAATGACAAAATTTCCAAATGGAAAAATAAGAACGTAAGATGATGTTTCTCTCCACCACGTAGAACTCCCCCCTCCCCACCAACTTCTCAGAGTCAGTTGTGAAGACAGGAGAGAATGCAAGGAAAAAGTAAGTCCTATACTTTTTACCTGACCCCAATTCAAAACAGGGTGAGCTACTTCTTGTGACTGTGTCCACAAAGAGAATCACACATTCAAGGCCTGTGAGGCATTTCCTGACTCTCACACCAGCACAGAGATCTCTCTGTCTCAGGGCTCTGGGGGCTCACCATCTTCTGGAGTTCATCAGCAGATTCCTGGACCCGCTCTCGGTCATTACTGTCCACCACGAAGATGAGGCCCTGGGTGGGAAGGAAGAAAGGAAGGAGGAGCAATCACTCGAGCCTGGGACATATACACCCTGGTCTGGCTCTTTCTCTCTTCTGCCCACGTCTAATTGTGTCTAAACCCTTCTCATCTAGTAAACTTCCACTACGGCTTTGCAGATGTCCTCGCACAAACTGGAGACACCCAGCAAAGGATACAGCCTCTGCCCTCAGGCGAGCAGTCTAGCTAAAAGATGTGCAAGGGAACAGGGAAAGACATGTGACGAGAGCTAAATCAGGCAGTGTGGATTCAGAATTCTGCTTCTCAGGAGAAGCTTACGGTGGCTAAGTCTCAGAAGTCTGAGGCCAGTTCTGAAGGATGAGGAGAGGCTAGCCTACAAATGAGTGTAGAAGGAGGTAAGGGTTTTTTCCTGGCCTGGGCCAACATCTCAGTCTTTCTAACCTTAACCCTCTTCCCCTAGGGTTGGGGAGCCCCAACCTGAGTGTTCTGGAAGTAGTGCCGCCACAGAGGCCGAATCTTGTCCTGGCCTCCCACGTCCCACACTGTGAAACAGATGTTCTTGTATTCCACTGTTTCCACGTTGAAGCCTGCAGATAATTGGTAAAAATATGAGGAAGAAGTCCTGAAAGGAAGGAACTCACTAAAACTAAGTGGATTCAGCAGGGATATAAAACTAGAAGGCAACGATCAAGGCCCAGGGGAAAAGAACCCCAGAGGACCAGCTAGCCCACAGATGGGGCCCGGCTAGGTCACATCCATCCCGCCTCATCTTGCACGTAAAGATAGCCTGACCCACTTCTCATGTAGCAGTATCTGATGTCAGGGTCAGCTCCCTGCACAGAAATAAGGGCCTGGGGCAGAATGCAGAGAAGATCCTCAGAAGTGCCGCCGCCGCGCTCCCGCTCCTCCCGTCCGGACTCACCTATGGTGGGGATGGTGGTGACAATCTCCCCCAACTTCAGTTTGTACAGGATTGTGGTCTTGCCGGCTGCATCCAAGCCAACTGCAACGGAGAGGGGCACAGGGATGGAGACGGGAGCGAGGGAGCCCCCTAGAGCCCAGGGAAGGGGAGAGGCCAGGACAGCTGATGGTGACGGGGGCGGAGAGCCCGAGCGCCTCCAGGTGCGCGCTGTTATCTACCTTCGGGGCCTTGAGTGCAGTAGGGTGGGGAGCGCCAACTCCTGCCCCCAAAGCGGGGGAGGGGCGGCAGAGGATTGAGGGGAAAGAGGCGCAAGAGAAAGGCCGCGCTCCTTTTAAAAGTCGTCTCCAAGGGCGGAAACCTCCCTTCTTACCAGCCGGGCTGGGGCGAAGGGAGCTTCACCCCACCCAGGCCCGCAGCTCTCAGTCTCAGGCTCCGGGGACGGTGCTGCAGACCGCGACCCACCCGAGAGTAGCGGCCCCAGGGGGTTAGGAGGTGGGTGACTCGGGGTCAGAGACCGGGGTGAGCTGGGCTGGAGGGACGCGGGGGCGAGAGGGCTGCGCGGGGGCTGGCGCTCCAGTCCGGGCCGCGCGCTTGATCTGCCTCACCCATGAGGATCCGCATCTGCTTCTTCCCAAAGATCCGCGAAAAGAGCGCGGACACGGTGAGGCCCATGGCGGGGCCCGGGGGAGGGGGCGCGGGCACGGACGCGGGGTGCGGGCTGGAACCGGCCGCTGGGGGATGGGGCCCAGCAGCAGCAGAAGGAGGAGGCGCTGCCGCGGCCTCCGCGCGTCCCGGCCGGCCCTACGTCACCTCGGGCCGTCCCCCGCCCTGGCCCCGCCCCCAGGCCCGCCCCCGCCCGCCTCCAGACCGTGGCTCAGGGAGACACTGAAGTTGAGCGAGCCTCCGCAGTCCCGCGCCAGCTTTAAAGATGGAAAGGGCCTGGGTCTCCCCCAGTTCCTAGCACGCCTGTCAGGTCTATGGCGCTGAACCGGCAACCCGGGCAGGGCCGAGGAAAGCCTACAACGCTCCATAACGGCCCTCCACCCCCATCTTCAGTGGCCGGTCGCTGGGCCTTGGTTTGTTGCGTCCAACCCACTCTGGGCTCCGGTTTAGCTCTTGGTAACCTCCAGCCTCCTCCCCGGGGGAGCGGAAGTTCTGTGCAAGTATCTTAGTCCTCCCTTTTATCCTCCCACCTCCCAGCGAGGGACTCTGAACGTAGCAGGTGGTTCAGTGACCGTAGAATCTCGAGAGGAGTACGCCAGAGGTGGAAGAAGATGCGCTTCATGGTTCCTTAAAACGCCACCTTCATAGATCCCCAATCAGCAGAAACAGTGGAAGATCCCCAGTTCTGGCGGCGGGGTCGTAGACCCTACTCCTGTATACTGGAGAACTCTGCCTTCGCCTTGATGGCCCTGGAAACAATGCCTTTCAGTCGAAGAGGGCAGCCTTTCTAAAGTTCCCTCCTCACTCTGCCACAGACCTGGGAACCTGGATTTTCAATGCACAGCTATCTAGGATTTTGTGAGGCTCTTGCCAAAGAGCTTCGTAAGTTATTTCCCCACTCATCTTAGCATCTGAGGCGAAATAGCAAGATAGGAATTAATTTAAATTTCTTCTATGGCAGAGACTGGGTCAATGCCAGGCACCTAATATATGCTTAACAAATGCTGGCTGGGTTGAATGGACTAATCGTTTGCTCAGTGGAGCAAGGGCAGGCGTTTTGCCTATTCTGGATTTGCAGTGGGCTTCTAGGATGAGTTGCTTATGGACTGGACATGGTGAAGTGAGCTGGGAATCAGAGAAAGTTCCTTCCTCCCTCCCTCCCTCCCTCCCTTCCACAGATATTTACTGAGTACCCACTTTATGCCATTGTTCCAGGCCTCAGTTCAATTCTCAGTTCTGCCTTTTTTTTGGGGGGGGTGGGGCTTGACTTCAACAATACTCACAACCTATCATTTTCTCATCTGTAAAGGGAGACTAGTATCTGTCCTGTCTCATGAGGTTATGGTGAAGATTAAAATAAGATAATGTATCTGAATGTTTTGTGTGATGCGGCTGATGTTATCTGGGCCACCAAGAATCTGGGTCTGAACAGACTTCTAGTGTCTGCCCCATCCTGACCCTCAGTCTGTAAAGAGAACAGACTCTGGGCACCAGGTATGAGTGAATACATGACTTTTTTACTCTTCAGTCATAGACTTGCATTCCTAAGAAGGCTTTTACAATGTTGACGAGCACATTTAAAAGAGTTCCAATATAATAACATAACTAGTGGTGACCAAGTCATCTTTAGCTCTTTCAATTAGCCTTTTTCTTTCCATCCCTGTTGTCACTGCTCTATTTCACTACCATCTGATCCCCATGAATGAAAATGGCCTTCTGCACCTTGGTATCTTCACCTTGTCATACAAGACTTGATGATGCCACTCTTGTGATGAAAATCCTTTAGTGTCTTATCACCCAAGATAAAATCCAAATGCCTTAATTTGGGTCCTCATCTATTGTGTCAGCCCCATCTGTTGCCACCTCCTTCGCATACCCTAAGCTACTGCCTTGAAATGATTCTCAGTGCTTCCCGGGTGAGCCAGTGTCTCTGATGCCCCAGGAGTCCTTGCAATTTTTTCCCTCTGCCTGGAATGTTTGTTTCCCTCATCTCTAGTTAGATGGGCAATCAGTATTCATCCTTCAAATCCCAAAGTATTTCCACTGAGAGCCTTCTCTGTCTCCCCTAGACAGGCCTCCCTCCTCTTAACTTCTGTACCACTTTGAATATACTCCTGTTTGCATGTCTGCTTCCTCTCTAGATGTGGTCTCCTTGAGGGCAGGATCTTGTCTCTTCATGGTGATCATCTGGCACAGCATTTGGTTATGCTGAGACTCGGACTGATCCAGATAGGATTCTAAACTTACTGGCTGTGTGACCTTGGGCGTGTTACTTAGCTTCTCTGTGCCTCATGTTTCCCTATCTGTAAAATAGTGCTAATAACACCCACTCAGCAGAATTATTGTAAAGACTAAATAACAAAACTCCTGTGAAGCTTCTGAAATATGGTTGGCACTTAGGATGGACATCACGGCTATATATATTCATCTATATATATTTGTTTAATGAACTCAGCAGAACTCAGGAAGGATGCTAATAATTATACTGTACACCTACTAGGTGCCAAATACTGTCCTAGAAAGAGTTGCCATTTCCGTGGTCCGAAAGGGAGTCTTAATTGTTGCTCTTTAGGGACAAATGCACTGAGCCCCCAAACAGTGGGGTCGTGTCGCTCACCTGGGTCTTTGGTAAGGACTCAGTGCGACGTCGCCCCCGTCCCTCGCTGATCGTAGCGCTAGGGCAAGATCAGGCGCCCTCACCAAACCAGCATTACTTCCGTGTACTCGATTTTGCTTGCTCTGCTCTGGTGGAGAGTGACCAGCGCTCTGTTGGAGAGTGACCGACTCGTGGCCCAGCTGGGTTCGCAACAGGCGGCTTCCCACCCACCCGCTGAAGTAGCCCCGCCCACCTCGCGCCCACGGGGGCGGGGCCTGAGGCGTCGTGCTGTCGTCACTTCCAGCGGACCCGGAAGTGCGGTTGTCCAGACGCTAGAGTTAGGAAGTCAGAATGGGGCTCCGCTCAGCTTAAGGCTTTGGCC
This sequence comes from Eschrichtius robustus, assembly GCF_028021215.1. Classification (NCBI taxonomy): domain Eukaryota; kingdom Metazoa; phylum Chordata; class Mammalia; order Artiodactyla; family Eschrichtiidae; genus Eschrichtius; species Eschrichtius robustus. The sequence continues at coordinate 105,781,994 of NC_090831.1, read as the reverse complement.
AGTCGTGAGCCCGGGGCCGGCCGGTGCTGCTGTGGCCCGGGCGAGCGGGGAGCGCGGAACGGCTTTTGGGACAGTGCGGGCGAACCCTGGCAGTGTGCTCCTCTCGTGCCAGCGTCGCCCCGCCTCTAGGATAGGACCCGCCCCTGCCCTCCTGCCTGGGACCTGGCGGGCGCTTCTGCCAGGCTGCCCCGCTGCCCTGCATCCGGTCTCGAATAGCTGTGAGGAGCGGATGTAAGTCCTTAGGGACAACTCTCTCCCCGCCAGCGTCTTCGTGACCCTCTCCCAGGCTGTCCGAACACTGACGTGGAACAGCCCGTTCTGAACCCTCATGGAGAAGTTTGGGATGAATTTCGGGGGCGGCCCAAGCAAGAAGGACCTGCTGGAGACCATTGAGACCCAGAAGAAGCAGCTCCTCCAGTACCAGGCACGTCTCAAGGATGTAGTCCGCGCCTATAAAAGTCTGCTGAAAGAGAAAGAGGCGCTGGAGGCCAGCATTAAGGTGCTGTCGGTATCCCACGAGGCGGATGTTGGCCTTGCAGGTGTCCAGCCTCAAGGCCTCACCTTTCCTGACTCTGTGGATGACCGATGCTCCACTCACAGCGAGGATAGCACTGGGACCGCCACCAGCTTAGATACTGCGGCCAGTCTCACCAGCACCAAGGGTGAGTTTGGGGTAGAAGATGACAGACTGGCCCGTGGACCACCACCTCTAAAGTGCGAAGAGGCCAGCGGATCGGAGAGCGGCGTTAGCAGTAGTAGTGGGGATGGACCGTCTGGGGGTGGGGAGGTGGACAAACGACTGCACCAGCTGAAGACTCAGTTGGCGACTTTGACCAGCTCTTTGGCTACAGTCACCCAGGAGAAGTCCCGCATGGAAGCTTCTTACCTGGCTGACAAAAAGAAGATGAAACAGGACTTAGATAATGCCAGTAAAAAAGCAGAGGAGGAGAGGGGCCGGCTGGAGGGAGAATTGAAGGGGCTGCAGGAGCAGATAGCAGAAACCAAAGCCCGACTTATCACGCAGCAGCACGATCGGGCCCAAGAGCAGAGTGACCATGCTTTGATGCTGCGTGAGCTCCAGAAGCTGCTGCAGGAGGAGAGGACCCAGCGCCAGGACTTGGAGCTTCGATTGGAAGAGACCCGAGAAGCTCTGGCTGGGCGGGCCTATGCAGCCGGTCAGATGGAAGGGTTTGAGCTGCAAACCAAGCAGCTGACCCGTGAGGTAGAGGAGCTGAAAGGTGAGCTGCAGGCTCTTCGAGATGAGAAGAATCGGCCTGACCCCCGGCTGCAGGAGCTTCAGGAAGAGGCCGCCTGCCTTAAAAGCCATTTCCAGGCTCAGTTGCAGCAGGAAATGAGGAAGGTAATTATCTTCATCTCCTTCAAACATTAAGTCATTTAACCTGAAGTGGGGAAATACTAGGGCTTTTTTTCCTCCTTTGATAGTTAGAACTAAGTGGCTGCACTGTCGATTTTTGATGCTATTCAGAAAGTTTCACTTGTGAGTCCTGGGAAATCCTTTTCTGTGTGGTGTTGACAGTATCCACAGAGTGTGCTTCCAATAGGATGTGGAGTTTCTGAGTGGAGGCCGGGTTGGAGCCAGACAGCTCTGAGCATCTGGGCATTGGCATTTTCCCAGCTGTGCTCTGTGAAGCAGTGTAGTGGCGGCTGTGCGGTGAAAGGTGGAGTGTATGCTTGTAGGAATATGCCTATATATAGGTAGCAGTGTATGCCTATAGGTAGGGTGGCTGAAGGGGGCCAAGGGAATTTTCTCAGAAGAAATAACCTGTTGTATTGCTTGCAGTCAACATTTGCCTTGTCTGGAAAGGTATGCTATTTTACAGTGCCACCTTTCAGTGTTGGGAGAGATCCAAGTCAATTTTGAACTTCCAGGAATATTGGAAGAGGAAAAGAATGTCATATGGTTAAGAGCACACTTCACATGTGAGCTTGGCATATGAGAAAAGAGAGCAGAAACACTAAAGCAGAACGACAGCAGATCTACAAAGGTTCTTAATGTTGTTTGGTGTAATGTGTGTCTGGGAGCAGGTTACAGGAGCTTGGGTTAGCTCCCAAACGAACAGAAAAATTCCCAGTTCCCATTTTTGCCAGGCCACCTCTGTCCCATAACCCTTTTGCTCCCCTCTCTTGCTTTCTCAAAGTTTGCCATCGGGCCTTGTGGCTTTTCTGGATGCATCTCCACCTGTTCCCTTGTTTTCCAGACAGCCCTCGCCGAAGATCAGCTACGACAGCAGTCGCAGTTGGAAGAGCAGAGGGTGGCGGCCCTGGAGAATCAAATATCTGAGGTGTCGGAACTGCTGGGCACCTATGAGAAAGCCAAGCAGAAGGACCAGCTGGCCATCCAGAAGCTGAAGGAGCGCATTCTTCAGCTGGACCTGGAGAACAAGACACTGGCGCTAGCGGCCTCTAGCCGGTCCCCTCTGGACAGCCATGGAGAGGAGTCCAGTCTGGATGTCAATGTCCTGAAGGACAAGATGGAGAAGCTGAAGAGGCTGCTGCAGGTTGCGGCCAGGAAGAGCCAGGTGACCTTGGACGTGGAGAAGCTCTGCAACCTGGAGATAATGCCCAGCTCAGAGGCTGCCGACGGGGAGAAGGCCAGCGCGCTCTACTACCAGCAGGAGCTGAAACAGCTGAAGGAGGAGTTTGAGAGGTACAAGATGCGGGCCCAGGTCGTCCTCAAGAGCAAGAACGTCAAAGACGGGAACCCGGGCAAGGAGCTGGAGGAAGCCCGGGAGCAGCTGGCGGAGCTGAAGGAGAAGTACATCTCGCTGCGGCTGTCCTGCGAGGAGCTCGAATGCCAGCACCAGCAGGAGGCTGAGGGCTGGAAGCAGGAGCTGGCCCGGCTGCAGCACATCCACCGGCAGGAACTGGAGCGGAGCCAGCTGGACTTCAGGGACCGCACGCTGAAACTGGAGGAGGAGCTGCACAAGCAGCGGGACCGGGCCCTGGCCGTGCTGGCCGAGAAGGACCTGGAGCTGGAGCAGCTGCGTTCCGTGGCCTTGTCCTCTGGGCTGCCGGGACGCAGAAGCCCTGTGGGCAGCGTGGGCCCCGGGGATCCGGCGGACACATCTGCCCCGGACAGCCTGACCCAAGCCCTGCAACTGGCTGCGGCCAGCGAGCCCACTTTCTTCCTTTACGCCGAGCAGTTGGCCCGCAAGGAGGTGGAGGTCACGTCCCTGAGGAAGCAGAAGCACAGGCTGGAGGGGGAGGTGCATCAGCTGCAGGATCGGCTGCTGGAGGAGGGGGAGCGGCATCGGGAGGAGGTGGGGGCCCTGCAGAGCCACATTGCGAAGAACATCAGGGACCAGAGTCGGGAGGGAGCCAACCTGGAGTACCTCAAGAACATCATCTACCGCTTCCTGACCTTGCCGGACACCGTGGGCCGCCAGCAGACGCTCACCGCCATCCTCACCATCTTGCACTTCAGTCCAGAGGAGAAACAAGTGATCATGCGGCTCCCAGCCGGTGCTAGTTGGTGGCCTTCTGGCAAGAGATGATGCCCTTTTCACTAACTCCTCAATTTTCTGTGCCTGTTCTGTGAGAAGGGGCAGGCTCTGGTTTCTCCTGCCTCTTCTCTTACATTATCATTTCTTCACTGTGTTGACCTGGGAGGAATCCTCAATGTGGGTTGGGATTTTCTGCCAAATGCCATTAATGCCATTTTATCCTTGGGCCCTAGAGATACTGAAAGTGTTGGGACAGCATCTTCTGGTGGTGTGTGTGAGGGGAAGCGGGGGGAAAGGTTAGGACTCAGAGGTGCAAAAGTTGGGTAAGTGAGAATCTTTTAAAATAAGGTTTTTTTGACTTTAATATCATACTCCTAGTGCAGAGCTAGGAGTACATATGACTCCAAAGGGAGTTCAGTTAATTTCTAAACATGCACAAGGACCAGCTATTTACTCCATCTCATCAAGATCTTGAGTCTGGTCAACTGCTGCCCCAATTCTCTGGGGACAGAAATTCAGGCTGGAGAGGGACCAGGAAGTTTGAAATAGTGACAGATTGTCCCCTAGTCCAAACGGCCAAGGAATAGTGAAATTGGGAAGTTCATCTTGGAACCTGGGAAGCTTGGAATACTTAGGGCTAGGTACGACATAATCAGTCTGGACAAAACACACCACTTGTGACCATCCTAGAGAGAACCCTGAGCACCAGTTGGATCTTAGGGATTTCCTGAATGACTGCTTTTGGCCTGGATAGGGTTCTAGACCTCTCACACATTTGTCCCTGTCTTAACCTGTCTGCCTAGGGTTGGCCTGAGATTGTGAGTGAATGACTTTGCTAGCTTTCCCTCAGTGTTGAACTTCCATTAAGAAAAAATTCTGCCTTCTTACAGAGAGGGGTCTGATCAGGAAGGTCTGATCCTGCCTGGATACAAGGAGTTAGCACAGAGATTTACACCGTCCCCCCCAAGCTGTTTCTGCCTTTGTAGGGACAGGGAAGAGGAAGAAAATCTGCTGCAGAGGATTCCAGAAGAATGCTATGACCCTCACAGGAAAGTGGTGGAAATTCAGCTGAGGCTGGGCTGGGGTACTTGCTGCTCCGTGGATAGCATTCTGGCTAAACCTCCACGTCCCTGCAGCCAGGGTGTTCATGCATTACTGTCACCAGAGTACTTTGCCCACTCACTTAGGGAGGTAATAGAGTTTCAGTCCGTAAGCCTCGTCTTCCCCACACATGTTACTACTAAAGGAGGGGCTCAGAAAAGTTGGGTTCAAACAGTATCACTTCCCAATTCTTTGCTTTCCCCCATCTGCTTTTGCTGGTTGTAGAGATCTTTGGATCCTAAAGACCAGTGCTTTGCCACTGACTGGGCTAATATGTATCTTTCTGTTATTTCATCATAGCAATCTGTTTTGTGAGGGTTTGGGGGTGCAGAGACTGTGATTAAATGTTCTGATTGGGAGGCTGGGTGACCTGGACTATTTACAGTAAGCAGACTTAGCGGAACAGAAGAGATGTGTTCAAATGATAATAACCACGGAATCATTAAACCTGACCAACTTGACCTGTGTGCTTCCTTAATGGTATATATATACATATACATATATATATATATATATATATATATATGTGGACATAAATGGAGTGTGAATGTAAATGGGAAATGAAAAGGATGTAAGAAATATTTCATCATATTAATCCATGAGCTTGAATCTAGGGAGGAATACCTCAATGCTTTAACTGCCTCAATTACAGCCCAAATTTTTTAGCCTGGAATTGTGTATGAGTGTTTGTGTATAGGCAACTACACTGGAAAAAGCCTTCTCATAGGTTTAGTGGGCGAGCTTGAAACTTCCATAATTACTGCTTTGAACTTTATTTTATTTATTTATTTTTTAAAATTAATTTATTTATCTTAAAAAATTTATTTATTTTTGGCTGTGTTGGGTCTTTTTTTTTTTTTTTAAAGGTTAGACTTTATTTTATTGCCTAGATTCTATTTTTTTTTTAAATTTATTTTTTATTTATTTATTTCTGGCTGTGTTGGGTCTTCGTTTCTGTGCGAGGGCTTTCTCTAGTTGCAGCAAGTGGGGGCCACTCTTCATCGCGGTGCGTGGGCCTCTCACTATCGTGGCCTCTCTTGTTGCGGGGCACAGGCTCCAGACGCTCAGGCTCAGTAGTTGTGGCTCACGGGCCTAGTTGCTCCGCGGCATGTGGGATCTTCCCAGACCAGGGCTCGAACCCGTGTCCCCTGCATTGGCAGGCAGATTCTCAACCACTGCGTCACCAGGGAAGCCCCTGCGTTGGGTCTTCGTTGCTGCGCATGGGCTTTCTTTAGTTGCGGCGAGTGGGAGCTACTCTTTGTTGCGGTGCGCGGGCTTCTCATTGCGGTGGCTTCTCATTGCGGAGCACAGGCTCTAGGCACGTGGGCTTCAGTAGTTGTGACACACGGGCTCTAGAGCGCAGGCTCAGTAGTTGTGGCACATGGGCTTAGTTGCTCCGCGGCATGTGGGATCTTCCCGGACCAGGGCTCGAACCCGTGTGCCCTGCATTGGCAGGTGGATTCTTAACCGCTGCGCCACCAGGGAAGCCCTGCTTTAAACTTTAGAAGTAATCTGCTTATGAATGCTTTATTATACTTCAAACCAGGATTCATGGTATCCTGGAAAAGTTTCTCAGGATATCGAGCTAAACTAAATAGTGATGATGATGGTGATGGTGATGGTGATGGTGATGGTGATGGTGGTAGTGATCATCTCTTAATTTTCTTACCTGATCCCCTTAAATGTAGGATATATTATGATTGTTGTTATTCCTAGGTGGTTTTGGACAGAATAGAAAGATCCATAGTCACAGCTGCTTTCCTAGGACTAATAATTCTGTGCTTTTGACTTTTGAGGAGATACTAAACGAGCAAAGAAGGAAGGCAGTTTCAGATTAATACTTTTAAGTATTGATATACATAAGGCTGCAAATGCTCCCAACTGAAAGGAAAAGACTTGGTCCCTTCCTACCCTTAAGGACACAAGTTCCCTGTCTTCCCTCCCCTTTCCCCCAAATAAGTTTTCCAGTTATTTGACTGGTATCCCTGTTCTAGATACTCTAAGAAAGGAAAAGGAGAGAGAGAGAGAAAGAATTTAGATGAGACACAAAAAAATTTATAGTTTATTACAAGATATTGAATATCTTGAATATAGTTCCCTGTGCTATAGAGCAGGACCTTGTTGTTTATTTTGTATATAGTAGTTTGTATCTGCTAATCCCAAACTGCTAATTTATCCCTCGCCCCCTTCTCCTTTGGTAATCATAAGTTTGTTTTCTGTGTCTGTGAGTCTGTTTCTGTTTTGTAAATAAGTTCATTTGTATCATTTTTTAGATTTTACATGTACGTGATACCATATTTGTTTTTCTCTGACTTCACTTAGTATGATAATCTCTAGGTCCGTGCATGTTGCTACAAATGGCATTATTTCATTCTTTTTTATGGCTGGGTAGTAGTCCATTCTATGTATGTATATACCACATCTTCTTTGTCCATTCATCTGTCAATGGACATTTAGGTTGTTTCCATGTCTTGGCTATCATAAATAGTGCTGCAGTGAACATTGGGGTGCATGTATCTTTTCAAATTATAGTTTTCTCTAGATTATGCCCAGGCGTGGGATTGCTGGATCATATGGCAACTCTATTTTTAGTTTTTTGAGGAACCTCCATACCGTTCTTCATAGTGGCTACACCAATTTACATTCCCACCAACAGTGTATGAGGGTTCCCTTTTCTCCACACCCTCTCCAGCCTTTATTATTTGTAGACTTTTTGATGATGGCCATTCTGACCGGTGTGAGGTGATACCTCATTGTAGTTTTTATTTGCATTTTTCTAAATAATTAGCAATGTTGAATATCTTTTCATGTACCTATTGGCCAATCTGTATGTCTTCTTTGGAGAAATGTCTATTCAGGTCTTCTGACCATTTTTTGATTGGGTTGTTTGTTTTTTGTTATTGAGTTATATGAGCTGTCTGTATGTTTTGGAAATTAAGCCCTTGGTTGCATCATTTGCAAATATTTCTCCCAGTCCATAGGTTGTCTTTTTGTTTCTTATATGGTTTCCTTTGCTGTGAAAAAGCTTAGAAGTGTGATTAGGACCCATTTGTTTATTTTTGTTTTTATTTCTGTTGCCTTGGGATTCTGACCTAAGAAAACATTGCTGCGATTTATGCCAGAGAATGTTTTGCCTGTGTTCTCTTCTAGGAGTTTTGTGGTGTCATGTCTTATATTTAAGTCTTTAAGACACTTTGAGTTTACTTTTGTGTTTGGTGAGAGGGTATGTTCTAACTTCATTGATTTACATGCAGCTGTCCAGCTTTCCCAACACCACTTGCTGAAGAGACTGTCTTTTCTCCATTGTATATTCTTGCCTCCTTTGTCAAAGATTAATTGACCATAGGTGTGTGGGTTTGTTTCTGGGCTCTCTATTATGTTCCATTGATCCGTATGTCTCTTTTTGTGCCAGCACCTCTCTGTTTTGATTACTGCAGCTTTGTAGTATTGTCTGAAGTCTGGGAGGGTTATGCTTCCAGCTTTGTTCTTTTTCCTCAGGATTGCTTTGGCAATTCTGAGTCTTTTGTGGTTCCATATAAATTTTAGGATTATTTAGAACTGGGATCATTTTAACTAAATGAGAGGAGGATATCAGCTATTACTATACTGTGTTCCAATAATAACCTCCAGTAAAGCTGGGGAAACACCTTTGGGAATTGGAAATAGAACCGTAATGAATTGGTCACTTTACCCAATCTTCAAACACTTCTACTCTCTCCCCTCCACTCTCTTCCTCTGCCTCTCCCAGGCAGCCTGGCTTACTCGGATTGATGGTTTTTGGAGCAAGGAACTAGATTCAGACATTTTGGGCTAAAATCTCAGTCCAATCTCCTGCCAACTGTATAACCTTGATTAATCACTTAATCTCTCTGAATTTAATTTTCTTATAATGGGAATAATGATACTTATTTCAGGGTTATAGTCTCAGGTTATAAAGAAATTAAGTACAGAAAGAACCAGCACAGTATCTGAAACAGAGTAGGTGCTAAACCACATTAGTTTTTTTTCCCAAGAATTGGCAGAATTGGAAGTTAGACTGAGCTTTTCTTGATTTCTTAGGCACAAATATTTCCGTAAACAAAAGGAAAAATGACTATCTTTTATCAAGTGCTTGCTCTGAAACTGACTGCTGGCATTTCCCCTGCGTTATTTTACTTAATCCTCACAGCAGTCTTGTGAAGCATATCTATTTTGCAAATGAGGAAATGGAGGCTTGGCAGGATGAATTGCCCAAGGCCCAGAGCCAGGGATGGTAGAACCTGGATTCACACCCATTTATCTGAACCGAGCGGCCCAGCTCTTTCTGCCGTCTATGCCGCCAGAGGGCAACGTGGAATCCTGAGGACGCGCTGCTTGCCCAGGAGTTCAGGCGGCTGTGTTTCTGGCCTGGGCTGGGGAGGAAGGGGTCCTTGTCCAGGTGGTCCTCTCTTCAGTGGCAACAAACTGCCTTATAATTTCTCTGAAGCCTCATTTTTTCGTAACAGCAGAAAAACAACAGAGCTCTTTCACACCGAAAGTTCTGAAATGGGCTCATTGTTACCGCTCAGTTTTATGTGAGTTTGAGTAGTAACAGCCTGTTTTTTCCTGGGACCCGGATCTCCTGAATAACCTAAATATCAAAGCTTCTGACAAACCCACAGGTCAGGGGACCCAGAAAAGTGAAGGTCACCTGCAAGCCAGTGACCCTCATGGGTAAACCCTGTCCCTTGACTTCAGCAAGGAGACCATCTCTGGTTCAGTGTAAATTTGTCCATCCCTATGCGCTGCCGCTGAGGGACCACACTGTCTTTCTTATTTGAGAGAATGAATCTAAAGGCTGATACCACTTTACATGAACATGAGTTTTTTAATGCAAATCACATGCAAATTTTTTATTAACTGAGGCTGGGCTGTCCGTACAGTCAAAATATTTTGGGGGTTAATATTTAGAGTAGGGTCCATTGTCTTTCCTTTAGTTCAACAGCTATCAGGTTTTAAAAGTGAAGCCTCAGCCTGGGGAATTTCATGCCCCTTTGGGTGGTTGTCTTTGCTCTGGCATCCTGTATGGTCCACTGGGATATCTGCCCAACTTGGAGCCTTAGCCAGCTGAGAGGAGCTTTGAAGGAGTCTGGAAGCCAAGCTTGTTTGTGTTGGTTTTGAACACTTACATTGTATCACCTGGTTGGATTACGTTTCCCAAACCTAGGATCCTTAGGCACACTGTTTTCTCCACCTTCAAAATCCACCCCCCAACCCTATCCCAGCCATGTGCAGTATGGTCCTATCCTTTCAGACTCAGCTGAAACATCACTCCATCCATGCTGATTTTTCCGATACCCAGGGATGCTCAGGTACTTCCCTGAGGTCCTTTAGCACTTTGTTCATACAACCTTGGGCACAGTCATTTCTTGTACTTTCATTTTAAATTTACTTCTCTGTCTCCTTGACTACTCTATAAACCTCTCATGGTCATGTCCCAGGCCCCATTCATCTTTGCACTCTCAGGACTTTTCATAATTTGGCACATACTAAATGCTCAATAAACAGCCGAATGAATGAATAAGAGACTGAAAATACCAATCTTGTACATTCAGAGTGAGAGATTTAATTTTTTGCTAGTGTTGCTTTCTCCCACTGTGCTGTTTTCCTGCTAGTTGTCTCTTCGGCCATTTTAGTGGCTGTGCTGTTTCTCTCGGCCTCTGGGAATATGACTAGAATTGAGTTTAGGTAAATTAGCTTCCTTTGGTTGTTAGAGGATTTGGGGAGTTAGCCCTGGTCCCACCAGGGAGTTCTCTTCAGAGCTATGAGGAAGATGGCTGAGAAGAGGAGGATATAGGATGTGGCGAGTGCTCTGAGGCTCAGGTGCTGAGCCAAACTTTGGGCCTGAGGTCTTGCTCCTGATGAGGACCCCTGCAGGAAGCTTCTGGCAGTGTGTCCCTGTATTTAAGAGACCCCTGTACTTGAGGGGTGTGTAGAACAGGCATCGCCATTACCTTATCTCTCAAGGGGATTAGGGACTTCCTTTTCTTCTATCCTCATATCCTTTTATGGTTGTGGCGAAGTTCCTGTAAATGAAACTTTTTCTGCTGCCTAGGTTTAGTCAGGAACAAAAACAGTTGATTTCTTTCTGTGAGTTGACACTTGGTCCTTCAGACCGGCACCGAACTTCTGGAGAGGGACTAACCAAGATAACGCTTGTCTGGAAGGAGGTAAGAGTGGAGAGTGGCACTGTCTTTCTTTCTCTTTAACGTCTTCCCAGGGAGCCTCTTCAGCACCTTGGTCAGCACTTATGCATGGCTGTGGTCAGTGAGTCAGCTAGCCCCATGGGTACAGAAGGAAACAGAATTTTCGACAATTTGTGAACCATGCTTTGGAGACACCTGGGGCCAGAATCGTTCACGTTAGCAATCCCTGGTCATTCAGCCATCAGATGATTCAGGCCGTATCTGGATGCTGTACAAACCACAGAGGTGACTCTTGGGATCTTTCCCAAATTATGGTGGCAGACTTGGCCAAGAGGCCTAGGGAATCAGAGGCTGATCCAGCAACTAGCATGGGTTCACTAACCACCTCTGTCTCCTCTCTCCATTTCAGCCCTGTTGCTTCTCCAATAAAAATGATTCCTGCCTCGAAGTTGCTTAGAATCTGTTGGGGTTCATATAGCATGTTTATCCAAACTGCAATAGCAGGAGGACTCTGTACTCCAAGAGTGGGTTGGTCAATGGATGATGACGGTGAAGAGTCAGGGAGTGATCCAGAGTGATGAGGGAAGGCTTCAGGATATGAGCCTGGCCATGAGTGATGATCTGCCCTTCTTTGGTGGCTTAGGTGGGGAAGTGCATCCCACACAGGATGAAAGCATGGACCAAAGACCTGGACTGTGCAAGTCCAGCAGAGCATTTATGGAATCACAGACTGTTCAGTCCAAAAGGGATATTGGAGCTTGCTTCGTATGCTGCTCCCTTAAGAGAAGAGGAAACCGAGACCCACACAGGACAAATTGGCTCTATCGCAAGTTGTGGCTTAAGAGTGAAGTAGAGGCTCTCGTCCAGAGTAGTGGCTGATGGGTAGTGGCTGGGTGGCAGGCAGAGTGGGGCATCGGGTGCACGGTGGGTTCGTGCAGTGTGGGTCTGGGTGAGCACAGCAGCGGTGGACGCTGAGGGCAGGGGGTGGTGAGAACTGCAGGCAGCAGCTCTGTTGATGTCTGAGTCTGAGTCTTCCCTCTCTTCTCCTGCTCCTGCTCCTGGGCCTCTTAAAGAGATGCAAGAAGGGAAAAGGGAGAGATCCAGGAGGATGATGCTATTGGTTCAGCCGACTAAGGGTAACTTACCCAGTAACTCCCACCCATGGGTGCTAGTGTTTATGGACCTAAATTTTAACCCACCTGTAGGTGGAGTCTGGAACGTGGAGGTTATATCACTGTTTATTCATCGATTCAGCACACACATAGTGAACTTTTACTCTATCCCAGGCACTTTGCTGGGCATTCAAAATATACTCAATGTTTAGCACAGGATATAGGTTCAGAGATGAATGATTATAATTCGGTGTGGCAAGTGCTGTAATGGAGGAGTAGAAGGGGAAGACAGGACATTGAGCTCAGTCTGCAAAGAATCAAAGAACTAAAGTGAAGGTGACACTTCAATTGAGCTTTGCAAGACTAAGACAACTGGCATTATCCACATGGGCAGGCAGTGGTGGTAAGAGTGGGTGTGGGGGCATGTGGTAGACATAGGATATTAGCTCATTCAGTGTCCTTCTAATCCCCTTTTGATTGAGTCTTCCCGAACTGCAGAGATGAACAAGCTAAAAATGATGTTTGTCAGTTTCCTTTGCAACTAGGATTCCAGAGGTACTTGAGGCTCCATCTGAGATTGGAACTAGGAACGGATTGAGTGGGTGGCACGCAAGGTTTCTGTTTTTCTGGCCTGGCTGTAACAGAAACATGCGGCTCCAGAGTCAGCAGCTGCTGTGTCTTCCTGTTCCCCAGATCCTGGCAAAGGGGGTGTGACTTCCAGCTTCCAACCTGAGCAGCTGGGAGGGACATGGTGCTCAGCTTAGAGAAGAAAGAAGATGACTTCAGGGAGAAGAGTAGAAGAAAATATCAATGTTAATGTAAATATAGCCATGCAAATAAAAACTTTTTTAAGTCAGAGGTTATTCAGAAAAGTAAAACATTTCTGTATTCACGGGTTATCATAGTAGGGGCATAATTTAAGAATGAAAATGCGGAGTTCCCGAACTCTCCATTATCCAAGTCATCTTAAATTATGTTAATTGTTCCCACTAGTTAGTTAGAGGCCCCCTCAACTGTCGTAGAGTTTGGGACCTCAGGAGCACAGCATGGAGTAGAGATGAAGATTTGGGAGTCTGCGGCGTGACACAGGCACTAGTGTGCGTGCGATTACTCGGGGGATGTGTAGACTTTGGAGAGAAGTGGGCCAGGGGTGGCACCCACCCCCTTTAAAAAGATCTTTTTCAAAATAACCTCATATTTACTGAAAAGTTTCCAGAATAGTACAGAGAACAATCATATACCCTTTACCCAGACTCATCTATTGTTCACCTTGTGTTCCACTAGCTTTATCCTTTGCTTTCTCTCTATGTATGCATATATATTTTTTCTGGACCATTTGAGAGTAAATTGCGTGCATCATGGCCCTTTACCTTTTACCAGTGACTATTTCCTAAGATGTTCTCTTACATAACTACAATATAGTAACAATCTTCAGTAAATTTAACGTCCATACAATTCTATAATCAAATCCATCATCAGCATTCCAATTTGTCAACTAACGCAATAATATCCTTTATAGGATTTCCCCCGCTCTAGTATAGGATCCTCTCTAGGATCACATATTGCCTTTAGTTGTCACGTCTCTTTAACGTCCTTTAATTTGGAATAGTTCCTCACCTTTTGTTGTCTTTTATGACAGTGACATTTTAAGAGAATACAGCCCTCCCCCACTTTTTAAAATAGAAGAGTCCTCATTTTGAGTTTGACGTTTCTTCACGATCAGACAAAGGTTATGCATTCCCTGCCAGAATATTGTATCAGTGATGTGATTGTTGAATGAAAGAAAATTGTACAACGTAAGAGCTATGAGTTTAAATTTTATTCAGGGTCTTACTGAGGACTGTAGCCTGGGAGACAGCCTTACAGTAGCTCTGAGGAGACTTCTCTAAAGGGGTAGGGGAGAAGCCAGTATATTTATGACTTTTGGCTAGGGAGTACATGCAATCAAGCATACACCTTGGTAAAAGGTTACTGCTAGTCACAAGGAAAAGATACATCAGTTAATGATTTTAATGCTTTACCATGCATGGGAAGATCCAAGAATCTGGGTTCATTAAGGTTCTTCCTGAGATAAACATCTAACTGTCTAAGGGGCCTATTTTCCCAGAACACAGAGCACCTCACCCTGTGTTTCATCCTGAATTCCTCCCAGGTACACTGTTGGTCAGCGACTGCAGTGGCTGATGACTTAATCCTTGTACAACTGGATGGTGAGTAACATTCTTTGTTTTACATGCTCTTCTCAGGGTATCACTCCCAGAGGCAAATTATCATCTGCTCCTCATTGGTGATGTTAATTTTGATACTCAGACAAGGTGTCTGATTTCTTAACTGTATAGTTAATATTTTGTTTTGCTACTAATAAACAATCTATGGGGAGATACTCTAAGTCCTTGCAGATATCCTGCTTCTTTTCAAAATTTCCCCCCTAAATTTAACGTCAACTGATGATAATCCAATCTTTGCTGTGATGGTTGAAAAATAATGATTTTTCAACTCCAGCACTGCTGCCGCATTTATCTTTTGGTCCTTGGCATTTTCTAAGCAAGAGCCCTGCCTTCTCCATCACTTATTTAACATTTATTTATCTATTTATTATTAGACTGATGGATTCCTATTTTTGAATGGTTTACTATTTACTATTTTACTTAATTGTTTTGGCTCAGATTTCCCCAGATTGGTAAGAACCCCTTCAAACTCCCATGTTCTTGTGACATGCCCCCATCGTTTTTTGGAGTACTTCCTTACTTTCTGGCTTGAAAACATGTTTTTGGCTCATCTTATGGTTTCTGTGCCCTAGTCCTGAAATCAACTATTTCTCTGGGGATGCCTGGTTCTTTTTAGTGGAGGCTGGTATTAGAAACCAATATCTGGGAGCTATGTGAGCTCATTGCTACTGGGGTGTCTTTGCTTCTAGGTCCTTACAGCAGACAGACTTAGAAAATATTATGTATTATATATACATATATACATACATGTGTGCACATGTAGCTATTCATGCATAAATACACACTTTAAAAATTCCAAGTTTGGGGACTGCCCTGGTGGCGCAGTGGATAAGACTCTGCGCTCCCAATGCAGGGGGCCCGGGTTCAATCCCTGGTCAGGGAACTAGATCCCACATGCATGCTGCAACTAAGAGTTTGCATGCCGCAACTAAGGAGCCCACCTGCCGCAACTAAGACCCAATGCAACCAAATAAATAAATATTTTAAAAAAGTAACTCAAAATGGATCACAGACCGAAAATGTAAAAACACAAACACTGCAAAAAAAAAAAAAAAAAATTGCAAGTTTGCACCAATATCTCTGATTCCAATCCCTTTCCACTCAGTTTTTCCCTACCATCCCCTATCCCATATATGTTTCTTCTACAGCAAGAACCCAAGGATGGAGCCCTTTAGTATTTCATTAATGTTAAATGTTTCATTAACATTTAAAAAGTAGGCAGAATAAAAGAGCACACAGAGACAGATGAGGAACAACCAGAAAAGAAGTGGAAAACTAGCAGAGGAGGTGTCAAAGAATTCAAAGGAGAAATGGGTTTTATCATGGAGAGAGTGTTCGGCCCTATCAAATTTAAATCACTTTTCAACAAGAGTTTTAAAAGCTTTTAAACATCCATGCATATCCCGGCTATGTAACTCAGCAGCTGTTTTCATTTTGATGCTCCCTTCCAATATCTGTCCACAGGAATTCTATCCTTTATTGAAATTATAACATGATGCATTATAATTTTGTGTTTGCTTTTTGCTTGAGATAATCTTATAACATCTGTTCATTTTCCATGTGTCCTCCCACCCTTCTTTCTGACCTGTTTTAATGGCTGTACTGATTAAAGAGGGAAGAGGCCTCCTTTCTTCCATCTTCTGTGGCTTCCAGAACCACTCACTCCTTTACCCCTTCATCTGCTCACTCTCCCACCACTCTGCTGGAAAGACAGTGACAACACTTAAGTAACGTTTGCTAATATTAATGTTTTAACGTTTTAATGTTTGCGGAGTTGCTGATATCCAACCTATAACAACAGCAATTTCATATGGTCTAATATGTGCCATATCTAATATATGCCAGGTACTGTATTTACATGTATCAAAAGACCTGATTTAAGGGTGTCTCTGTGCTATTAATTTAATTAATCATACCTTATGAGGTATTATTTATCATCATTGTTATTACATCTGAGGAAATTGAGGCAAAGAAAGGTTAAATAACTTGCCCATAGCTAGCAAGCAGCAGGTGCAGGATTTGGGCCCAGGAAGTCTGGCTTTGGAGCCTAGGTTCTTAATCATTACACTATGATGCCCCTCTAGAATGGCATCACTAAACTGAAAATAACCAAAGCCAAGCTTATGAAGGGAGCTGGAGCCAGTCTCCTTGTTAACTGAGTGCGGGTGCCCTGTGTTTCCCCCTTTTTAGGGTTTGTTATTTAATGTATGTATGCATTTCCCAATAGGTGTCAGGGCCAGAGGCTAGGGAGTGGGCCTGCTCTTCACTACTTCATCCCAAGTGTCTTGTGCAGTATGCAGAATAGATGTGCCCTTAACACTTATTGAAGGACAAAAGGAAGGAAGGAAGGGAGGGAGGGTGGAAGGTGGAAGCGGGGGCATCGATTGGAGACTGGGAAGGCTGGTGAGATGAACTGTAGACTGTGTCTGACTTGTGTAGAGAGTTGGGCTTTGAGGGGCCACAAACAGCCTAGAGTTTTCTACTTCTGGCATCCAGAGTAGGACGGGCCAGAGGAATGAGTTCAAGCCAGAGATTCATAGTGTCAGTCAATGGCGAACACCTGGCCAACACAGCTGCTGCCAGGCTTCAGAGGATGGTGGAGGCTGGGTGGGAGGGGAGAGCCAGTGAGGAGTGAACCGTCGAAGGAGGAGCCTACAGTCTGAGAGTCCCTTTATGCTCTGGGAACCATAAGTCGTACAACATAAGGTCTGAAATACCTAGACCTGCCTGCCTACCAGACTTCAGGTCATTGTCTGTAAGCCCAAGGTAGAAACTTGCAATTCGTGTCTTTGAACTCTTTCCATAAGTGCTAGATATGGTGGAAGAATGCCTGCAAACATACAGATGTCCTTAGGAAAGTGGGCTTTTGGTTTCTAGCACCCTGGACCCTAGTTCTTTGAAAGAGTAAGATATTAAAGGCCAAGGACCACCCTGGAAGAGATGAAAACAAAATGCCGATTCTGTCCTTACCTCTCTCTGGGACCTTCTTCGTGACTCATTGTTTTTAATCTGTCAAAAAGGGAAGCAATGCATTTGCATAGCTTCTCAAAGTTACTGTGATGACTTTTTGTTTGTTTACTGATCAAATCAAACAATGTATTGAAAGTTCTTAGAAAAGTGTAAAGTACTATAAAATGTAATTATTATTAATGTCTGACATCTCATATACTAGACAACATAATACAATGATAAATTAACTCTGGGTGGGTCAACTATTACCTAACTCCCACTTTGGCTCCCACATCCCACTGTCTTCCTAAGAAGTAGATTCCTACTTTTTAAAAAAATTTTTATTTATTTTTGGCTGCGTTGGGTCTTCATTGCTGTGTGCGGGCTTTTCTCTAGTTGTGGTGAGCAGGGGCTTCTCTTTTTGTGGAGCATGGGCTCTAGGCGTGTGGGCTTCATTAATTGTGGTACGTGGGCTCAGTAGTTGTGGCTCATGGGCTCAGTAGTTGTGGCTCGCGGGCTCAGTAGTTGTGGCGCACGGGCTTAGTTGCTCCACAGCATGTGGGATCTTCTCGGACCAGGGCTTGAACCCGTGTCCCCTGCATTGGCAGGTGGATTCTTAACCACTGCTCCACCAGGGAAGTCCCAAGATTCCTACTTTTAAAAAGATGGGGTGGGGAAAAATAGTATTAGGATACGTATTGACTTTCTATTGCTGCCATAACAAATTACCCCAAACTTGGTGACTTTAAAACAACACAAATTAATCATCCTACAGTTCTGGAGGTCAGAAGTCTGAAAGGGGGTCTCACTGGGCTAAAATCCAAGGTGTTCCATTTTGGAGGCTCAACAGGAGAATCTGTTTCCTTGCCTTTTTTCCTTTTCTAGGGGCTGCCTGCGTTGCTTTTCTCACGGTCCCCTTCCTCCATCCACAAAGCCAGCGATGTCAGATCTCTTTGCGCCTTCTCTATTGTCACATCTCCCTCTGACTCTCTTCTGCCTCTCTCTTCCACTCTTAAGGACCCTTGTGATTAGGGTTAGGCCCACCTGGATAATCCAGGATAATCTCCCTATCTTTTTTTTTTTTTTTTTTTTTTAAAGTTTACTACTTTTTTTTAAAGAAATTCACGTTCTTTTATTTATTTATTTATTTATTTATTTATGACTGTGTTGAGTCTTCGTTTCTGTGCGAGGGCTTTCCCTAGCTGCGGCAAGCGGGGACCACTCTTCATCGCGGTGCGCGGGCCTCTCACCATCGCAGCCTCTCTTGTTGCGGAGCACAGGCTCCAGACGCGCAGGCTCAGTAATTGTGGCTCACGGGCCCAGTTGCTCCGTGGCATGTGGGATCCTCCCAGACCAGGGCTCGAACCCGCGTCCCCTGCATTGGCAGGCAGATTCCCAACCACTGCGCCACCAGGGAAGCCCCTCTCCCTATCTTAAATTCAGTCAATTAGCAACTTTAATTCCCCTTTGCCATGTAACCTAACAGGGTCTGGAGATTAGGACATGAAAATCTGGCGGAGGGGGGTGCGGATATTATTCTTCCTACCACATTATATACTTTGTAAGTATTTCATCTGGAAAGAACTTTTTTTCAAAAGTGAAAATGGAAAATCAAAATTCTTCCTAACTTGTTGGTAATAAGGGTTTCCAGTATTACTGGATAATTCCTAGCAATATTCTTTTTCATGGGAAACCAGCAACACCTAGTGTCTCTCCAAATAAATTTCAGCAGAAAACTTACAGTGTCCTGTAATGAAGAAGGTAGAATAGAAGGTGCAGCTCAGTGACTGATGGTGGAAAAAAGAAATTCTCACCATTCATAGAGGGAGAAGACTGATTCTGTCTTCTATATGTTCTTTAGACAGTGTGAACCCCTACACCCATGTGTACATCCAGAAGTATTTAAATTAATTCTGTTTTGGGCCTGGCACCATGCTGGACTCTGTGATAGATGCAGAAAGATGACCCTCATCCTCAAATTGCACCCAGTCTTATTGGCAGACAAGACACACCCTGGCAATTAAAGCATATGTACCCATTTACAAAACACTGAAGACTTAATGGCCAAGGGTACCAGTTATAATTAGGCTCAATTGTACATACGTCAAAACCCCAAAGAGCACTGACTTAAACAACAGAGAGGTTTATTTCTTGTTCTTGTGACAGAATTGGTATAGCCCTGGTTTGGCAGTTCCTCAAAAAGTTAAACAGAATTACTATATGACCCAGTAATTTTACTCCTAGGTATATATCCAAGGGAATTGAAAACATACTTCTGTAGAAAAACTTGTACACTAATGTTCATAGTAGCATTATTCATAAGAGCCAGAAAGTGGAAACAATCCAAATGTCCATCAACTGATAAATGGATAAACAAAATGTGGCATAGCCATACAATAGAATATTACTCAACCATAAAAAGGAATGAAGTACTGATACATTCTACAACATGGAAGAACCTGAAAAACATTATGTTAAGTAAAGAAGCCAGACACAAAAGGCCACATATTGTATGATTCTATTTATATGAAATATCCAGAACAGGCAATTCCATAGAGACAGAAAGCAGATTAGCGGTTGCCAGGGTCTGGGAAGTGGGGAGGGAAGGATGGGGGGTGACTGCTAATGGTACAGGATTTATTTGGGGGGTGATGAAAATGTTCTGGAATTAGTGGTGATAGTTGAACAACTTTGTGAATATACTAAAACCCCTAAAAACCATTGAATTGTACACTTTAAATGGGTGAATTATTTTGTATGTGAATTACATCTCAATAAAGTTACTGAAAAAATACTAGGAGGGTCAAGGAGGCAAAAATGGGTGATGACTAATTAGAGGCCATGAAGAAGAGATGGGAAAAGTACTTTCCATTAGTTTTTTGCCCCTTTCCCCCCAGTTCCTCCTCCAGGCCTCAGAGAGGTTTACCCTTTTCTTTCCCATATATTAGGTCTCCTCTTCCCCCACCACCACTACAGTCAGCAAGCTGTTTACCGTGTGAGGCTGACCTGGCCCCAGACAAGGAGAGAGATGGCAGTTCTGTTCCCTACAGAGATAAAATGGTGAATAAGCTGATGGAAATAGAGCACGGAATAGAATTCACGCCCCATCCCTCCTGAGGGTGTCCCCCCATTACAGGCACCTCTGATTCTGGGGAACAAATATCCTTTGGGGGGGTCCCTGGTCCCGATGGCACAGGGGAGGGGCTCTGTGAGCCTGATACATCCCTGTGGCCCACCCCACAGTTTACCCATCTATCTGGAGAATGAAGAATCTTAGGGCAGAACCCTCGAGGCTGCCTGTGTCCCTGCTCCCCACGGGAGGTGTGAACTAGCAGCGTCTGCCTCTGACCCCGTGGCGGCCTCGCTCTGGGTCCTCGAGTTACTCACCCTCCGTTCTGTTCCACTGACAGAGCAGCTCCTCATGTTCTGGTGTTTCCTTCACAGCCATGTGGCTTCATTCTTGATCTGTTCCCTGTTCCTCCTCTTGTGCTGTACAAGTACAAGATAGTACAAACCAAGGCACTGTTTCTTCCAGGACAAGATAGCACTCCTCACACCACTGTAAGAGTTATTTTGCTTATTTTGTAGTCATCTGTAGACAGTGCAGTTTGGATCAGGCTCCGTGCGTTAGCCTGAGTGACCCATGTTTGCCCCAGGAACTTCCTCCCCGTGCTCATGGGTTCTGGGAATCTAGATAGTGGGATATGCATGGATGTCGAGTCTGAGACAGCAGAGCCATTGTAAAAGATAGCAGCCCAACTATCACAGCCAGGAGAATTAATCAGGAGAAGTGGGAGGAGACATGATAACTAAATGTAATAAGGTATTCAGGATGGGATCCTAGGACAGAAAAAGGAAATTAAGTAAAACTTAAGAAAAAAAAAAGTATGGACCTTAGTTAATAATAACAAATCAATATTGGTTCATTAATTGTGACAACGGTGCCGTACCAATGTAAGACATTCATCAGAGGGAAAACTAGGTTTGGAATATATAGGAAAACTTTACATTGTCTTCGAAATTTTTCTGTAAATCTAAAATGATTCTGAAGTTAAAGCTTTATTAAATACTCCAAAAATATATTGTCTCCACCTCCACGAGAGCACTCAGCTCTGACCTGGCAGGACCATTTTAAAAGAAGAGTGTCATCCAATATGCCCTCTTTGAAGGGTAGTTATCAGATACCACCTGTATCATCAGTGCAGCCTGGAAGAGTTCCATTTACCTGTGTATAAAAGATAGACTTTTAAAGTCCTGGCTGAGTGGATAGGAAGATGAGAGCATTGGAGCAGAAGTACACATTCTGGTCTTAGGCTGAGTGAGGCCTTCCAGGACAATGAGTGACAATGAGTGAGCCTGTGGTAGCCCTGGGCCATGTCCCAGTGACCTTTAGGGAAGGACCAACCCATGAAGACATCATCTCAGGGGGTCGAGGTAAGTTTTGCATCCAGGGCAGAGCTAAAAGTCAGGAGCTGAAAGTGTAGCCAGATCCATGATCTGCTTGATCATTATGACCTCTGACACCATGAGCCATCCCTTCCTGAAACTTCTCTCCTTGAGAGCTATACCTCTTTCTTCTTTCTCCTGTGACTTCCTCTCTTCTTACCTGTGTGACTTGTCTCTTCTTCCTCCACCCATTAGAAAATGTTGCTGTGCACTCGGGTTCTGTATTTGACATTCTCTTATCACTCTGAAACTCTCCTGGGTATCCATCCAGTTTCCTCGCTGTAACTGCCACCACTCGTGACTCCTGAATCTGTGTTCCGGTTGGGAGTGCATCCTCGTGCTCCAGCTGCATGTAGTCAATGCATGGTTTCCAGGGGAGGGACGGACACCTGAGACTCAGTGTGTTCTAAGCCCTGTATTGATTTACCTCTTCCCTCAGCTAGAATCACAGACCTTGCTCTTTCAAAATGATGGTTTCATGCAGAGTTTTTATTTTTTATTTATTCTTATTTTTAAACTTTTATTATTATTATTATTATTATTTTGGCCAAGCTGAGTGGCTTGCAGGATCTTAGTTCCCTGACCAGGGATTGAACCTGGGGTCCGGCAGTGAGAGCACTGAGTCGTAACCACTGGACCGCCAGGGAATTCCCACATGCAGAGTTTTTAATTAAGATAAAAAAGATAGATATTGAGCAGTTTGGGAGGAAGTAAAACACACCCACCCACACACACACACACACACACACAAACACACACACACACACACAGAATTATGGTTGGTGGCAGTGTAGGAATTACCCAATCAATAGACTATCAAAGCTTGTTTACACGCACTTTTTATACAATACAAGGGGACACAAAATATACATTTCAGGAAATTACAGGTGAAAGTATACATTTTACAGCTCCTTTCAGCTCCTTTAGTCTCTCTCCTTTCTGGTTCTCAGCCTCGACTTAGGTGCCACTCTTCTTGGTCACCTTATTTTGTCTTCAGGCCAGGCTGAGTCCTTTGAAGTCTCCTAAGTAGATGGAAAAATCGGCTTTTCTTGTCTCCATCCTCCCCGTGCAGCTAGGTTCTGTCCTCGCTCTCTGTGATGACACCCTCCTGGCCTTGCCCTTCATCCGATCCAGCAGGCTGATGAGCCTAGAGCCTCCCCTGTGACCTGAGTCCTGAGTCCTGAGCCTGGAGGCCATGGCACTTCTCTCTCCGCCCCCTGGCTGCTCGCAGGAACTGCCTTGCGTCAGAGTCCAGGCCAGCAAACGCCTCCAGGAAATCATAAGAAAGACCAAAATTCTGCAGTGGTCCAAGGACCATTTCTTCTCAAAATCTAAAATATTTATGGATCCAGAAATGGACTGAGGGGTTGAGAGGTGGAATGAGAATCCACATAATAAGATTTATGTTCAAAAGTGGTGTCAAATTATCTAATTTCAGCACTCTATTGCTTACAGCGTTAAAGTCCTGACACCAGAGGCTCAGGGGGATGTACTGATGAAGATACTTGGATGGATAATACTGGCTATTTCCCTTGGTACATTAATGCACAGTTGGTTTTTGAGACATCCAACAATGATGAGAAGTGTGCCCCTAAGCAGCGCGGGGCTCAGCTCTGGCACTCACGTCTTAATTAGGTGGGTTTTGACTCATCATTATTTAGTTGCCCATTTTTCTTTAACACAGTGCTTCAGTTGTTTTATGCAATTAGAAGGAGGAAGCTTGCAAAAGTCATCACATTACAGAAGAGGTATGACAGAAAAAATCATTAACTCCATCTTACTGTACGAATCCCAGCAGTAATTAGGGACTTATGTAAATAGCACAGCTTAAATTATTTAGCTGACAATCCCTAGTAACAACACCAGCACTTGATTCTTCATAAAAGCAAAAGTGATTAGCCTGCTGTATAACCTCATCGTCGGAAAAATGTATTTCCCATTATAACATTTGTCATGACTTCCTTGGGAATGGGCAAATTAAAAACAGAATTTTGACACGTCAAATTGTCCTGCAGCATGAAAGCCAAAATGAGTGTCTCCTCCACTAGAGGCCTGGGGTCCATGCTGCCTTGGGGAATTTTTTGCCTGGGTGGCAGGCAATGTGGAAGAAGTTGGGCAGAACCTAATTTTCAGCAAGTTCTTATTTTTTCACAATCTTGATGAGTTCTAGGAATAATGCTGCAGAAGCTAATTCTTTCAGGAGAAGAGTGGTTCTAGAAAGATGATTGAGGTTCACATGGGAGATTTGGGCGAATTTTAAAACTTCCCCTTTGGCAAACAATTTAACTTAAACATTTAGCAGACTCCTTAGGTGTGTGAGGATTTGGGCCAGATGCCAGATACCAAGATAGTGAGACACTGCTTCTGGCCTCAAAAGCTTCTTTCTAACCCTGGACCATCAGCCATTGATGTTTCCAATTCTCCCCAGCACTTGGTTACCTGTTAGAAGGTAGGCGTGGTCATGTCCCTTTCTTTGACCTATAGGAACTCTTGTGTGATTCCTTCACTTCCCTATCCCCTTCCCAACAAGTGACAAGGAGTTTTCTCTTTAACTGCACCCAATCTAGCCCATCCTGACTATTACAGAAAGTAAGACTTCCTACCACACCTGATGGTGGACAATCAATGAGATGGCAGATGCAAAGGCACCGTGGTTGGCACATAGTAGGCCTTGGTGAAGGGTATTTTTCTTCCCCCCCCCCCTTTCCCTTTAAAAGTCTCATGAAAAATGTGAATTCTTATTTCTCAAAAAAAAGCTGATTCCATGTGCATTTTTACTACAGCAATGTCTAGAAATGTTTACGTAAGTGATTTCTTCATTTGGGGGTTGGGTAATGGCAGGTATGATTTTACAATTACGATGTGTGATAAAATTGGCTAATTGTCTCCCAATATTTATTCTCCTCTTCTCCCTTAGTAATATCTGAGTGGGCACGTTGTGCCTTAAGCTAAAAGACATTTGCCAGCTCCCTTGCAGCTATGAAAAACTATGTGACTACTGGATAATGAGATGTTAAAAGGAAGTGTTGTGTAGGATTTCTGTGAAGGCTCCTTTTAAGGGAGGGAGTACCCTTGTCATTTCCTTTACTCGATGCTGCTGCCTGGGATGTAGATGCAGTGGCTGAAGCTCTAGCAGCCCTCTTGGACCATGAGGACAGGGGTCCCACACTAGGGATGGGGGAGAGTGAGGCAGAAGGCACTTGAGTCCTTGGTCACTTACTGGAGCACCATACAGGTCATGAGCTCTCTGTTTCTGGATTTGTTCTAGATGAAAGAAAAATAAATTTCTAATTTGCTCAAGCCACTCTTTTTTTTTTTTTTGGCTGCGCCTCGTGGCTTGCGGGATCTTAGCTCTCTGACCAGGGATTGAACCTGGGCCCAGCAGTGAAAGCACTGAGTCTTTTTTTTTTAAAGGAATTCCTTTATTTTTATTATTTATTTATTTATTCATTTTTAATTTTGGCTGTGTTGGGTCTTCGTTTCTGTGCAAGGGCTTTCTCTAGTTGCGGCAAGTGGGGGCCACTCTTCATCGCGGTGCGCAGGCCTCTCACTATCGCGGCCTCTCTTGTTGCGGAGCACAAGCTCCAGACGCGCAGGCTCAGTAGTTGTGGCTCACGGGCCTAGTTGCTCCGCGGCATGTGGGATCTTCCCAGACCAGGGCTCGAACCCGTGTCCCCTGCATTGGCAGGCAGATTCTTAACCACTGTGCCACCAGGGAATGTTTTGTCCTGTTTTGTTTTGTTTTGCTTTTTTGCTGTTGTTTTTGGCTGCACCGAGCAGCACGTGGGATCTTAGTTCCCCAACTAGGGATCAAACTCGTGCCCCCTGCCATGGAAGCGCGGAGTCTTAACTACTGGACCGCCAGGGAATTCCCAAGTGAACCCAATCTTTAAAAAACAAAAAAAAACTTTGGAAAATTGGCAAACAAGTGCATGCTTAAACATTTTAAATTAAAATAGCATTATAAACTAAAATAAAACATTTAAATAAAAATAAACTCTTTAAAGTATCTTCCCTGTTTCCTTGCTTTTTTAGTTAACTGATGGTCTTACCCTAGTTTACCCAAAATTCAGAGCCTGTGGAAAAGGCGTATATGCTATTACTTTAATCGGGATACAACCAAAGCAGGATGAAGAAAAGGAGAGTAAGTCCAGGAAGGAGAGAGAGCTAATATGAAAATGCCCAACTGAGCCAGCCTGCACTTGGAATCAAGTGGGACTGATTTCTTATAGGACAGTTTTCTGAGAAACTGCTCTTCAGGGCAGTATGTCTGGATTAAGGAGGGAGAAGAATTTACTTGTCTCCCATCTCCCATTGGTTAACAGTTTGCTCCACAGGGTGTTAATTGTGTTAATTCTTTTACACTCCCATTTGGGCGTGCATGGGCACCAGGGCCGGCTTCCTGGGCACATGACCAATGAAGTCATAGCCGAGCTCAGAAGGGGGCCCACTCTTGAGGTTTAATGCTCTGTAGTCACTGCCTGGAAAGTCTTAATAATTTTATTTCTGAATTTGTGTTTTGTAAGTGAAGTCTGAGGGACAATGCAGCCTGCGCTGAGGGACTTGGAGCTTCTGCTCATGGTGGTCTCTTCTTTTCCCTGCGTCTCTGAGATGGGTTCTCAGTGCCCAGCTTTGTGCCACTGAGTCATTGGCGGTGCCCTGGATACTTGAAAGGGTCTGCACTCACCCGGTGAGTACCTCTCTGCCTGAGGGAGTGCAACATGAAATAGCAGGTAAAATATACCTTGACAGGTCAAAAGAGAGACTGTGGAAGAAAGAAAAAAGCTTCTTTCCTGTTTTTGAACAAGCAACTTCACATTTTCATTTTGTACTGCGAATTCTGCAGCTGGCCCTGAGGGGCACTGAGTGGGTCTGTGTGTACCGTGCCTTGGTGTCAGTAGGGATGCCTCAGGATGAAGGATGGGAGTGTGAAGCATAGTGTGGAGCAAGGTGCTACCAGGTTTTCTCTGCCTGAATTGGGTCAGAGGCCACATGGACGAGGTCACTACAATTGCAGCTATGTCTGGAACAACTGGCCAAAGGCCCTGTGGATGGTGAGACCATGAAGATCTGGACTGGCACATGAGAGGTGCTGATACACTTCTCCTCCTGCATCTCTCAAATCAGCTCCACCCTCCCGCTGTATCTGGCTCTCACACTGTGATCTGTGGCCTTCATTTTTGTGACGTGAAGATGTTTTCATGTCTTCCCTGAGAAAGGAGGGACGTGTTCAATAATTCACAACTTGATGGCCAGCCATCATTTCTGAAAAGATTTAAGGTAACAGAGTTAGCAAAATGGTCTACAGTCCCTGATGCTGCAACCTGTCCCTTGGCTGTAATAGATATTCATCGTCATTTCCCTCCACCGCTCTAGATCCCTCTCTCCCTTGGCCAGCACTTGGCTGGTCTGAGTTCCTTTGCTGGTAGACTGACCTAGACCTTCATCTTTGAGGGATCTGAATCCTTAGTTGCCTTAACTTGGTCAGGTACTGGTTGCTCAATTGTCTATCCATTGTTATCAAAGGGCAAGGAAGCACCAAGAGATACTACAGCAAGCCCCCTGGGTTTCAGAAATACTCCTTCCTGACCCCATGTGTAGCATCAACGCTAGCTCCTCATGGTAATTAGAAATAAATTCATGTATTTGCCTGTTGGTCTACTGGAATGAGGAGATCAAAGTGACCAAGTAGGGGTTGAGGCCTCGAGGTTAGTAGAACTCTTACTGCGTTCCCTGGCGGAAGTATCCTGACCCAGGACCAGGACTACTAATGCATCAGAACCTAAGGCTAAAGAAACGGGAAGCACGAATTCTGTGAGTGAGTCACTGGGAGTGATAGTGAGAAGGGTTAATCCTACCTCCACTCGTTGGTTTTTGGTCTTGGGTCTTCTAGCTCTTGGACACACAGAACCAGGTTCTGCCTGTTGATTCAGTACCTACACCAAATCCTGGAATAGAGCATAATAATTCCAGCACCTTAAATGAGTCCTAACAGGCCATTACACTCACTACTAGCCTGAATGTTTCAGGGTGATGAGGCATAAGGCAGTGGAGTCTGGTTATGTGTCCCTTGTCACACTTCCTCTGCTGTAAAATTGGTCCTTTGGACCGAGGCAATATCATGTGTGATATAATGTTTTTAGAAGAGGCATTTGTAAACCTTAAATGGCGGTGCTGTTGGAGGCATTATGAAGAGGAAAGGCAAATCTCATCTAAAGCAGGCGTCAAATCTGGAAAGAACACCTACTCTTCCATCTAGGGTGGAAGGTGATATAAGTGTAATTCCTGAGCCATAGTGCCATATCAATAGCTCAGTGTCAGACTCTGCTTTTGGCAGGTTGGGCATTCAGCACTGGGAGTTGCTACATCAGTCTTAGTGAGGGTAATTCATGCTGTTTAGCCCATCCATAGCATGGTAGCATGGATGAAGGCTATGGATATAGCATGGGTCTATTGCACAAGCACTGTGGTAGCCAAGAAAGAAAGGCTGGCTCATGTCCATAAGACATGTCATCCTGTCCATCTGGTTGGTGAGAGCCTTAACGGGGAAGAACACCGCCTGTGGGCGTTAACATGAGATTCAAAAAACTAAACACCTGGGGTCTACTTCCACAGATCCACCCACATACCTCTTCCCCAGACCGCCTTCTTTCTTCCTCCCCTCCTTCCTCCTTCCCCTCCTTCTCTTCCTTCCTTCCTTCCTGCATGCCTTTCTTTCTTTTTCATTGAAGTATAGTTGATTTACAATGTTGTGTTACTTTCTGGGGTACAGCAAAGTGATTCATATAAATATATATGTATATATATATATAGACACATATACACATAACTATATTCATTTTCAGATTCTTTTCCGTTATAGGTTATTACAAGATATTGAATATAGTTCCCTGTGCTATGAGGTAGGACCTTGTTGTTTATCTGGACCTCCTTATTTCTGATATTCCAATCTTGTTCCTTTCAGGACTTGACCTTTAAGCCATTTTTTGCCACTGTTTAGGAATCTATGTATATCTGTACTTCAGGCCACTTCATATGGAGTGGATGACAAAGTATACTGCTCAGAGCTCTGCCTACAGGGAGAATTTGCGTTCATCATCGCATCCTAGACCCACTCCTGAGTAATGCAGCTGCAGTATTTTTTTTATTTTATCTTTTTAATTTTATTTGTTTTATTTTATTTTGTTTTTGTACCAATGTATTGTTATTGACCCATCTATGAACCAGGCCTGAGTCCTTTCCTCTTCTGTTAATTGATGTCAAGGGGTCCTCTATGAAGCTGTGGGAGCGAGTTGAGGAAGAGGTGTTAATGCAATAGGGAGAGGTGTAGGGGAATCTGGACCACCTGTTCAGGTAGCTTACTCATACCTTCTGGACTTGCTCAGGCCCAATCCTGAATACACCATTTTCCATCATATGGTGGATTGCTGCACTTCCCTGACCTTATAGTCATTTGCATAGTCAATTCATGTACCAAGATCAATCAATCTCTACTAGGTCTCAACGGTACCAGGCGCTGTTTTTTCGAATGGAAAATAGTTGTTGGCCACAGAAGGTCTGGCCTTGCTCCATAACCCTCGTGTTTTGGGCTAACTCTCCCACTGAGGCTTTCCAGAGACTCTGCACAGTGTTCTTATCCGCTGCAGATACTTCCAGCACCGCCAGAGCTGCTGAGCAGTAAGATGGCAGAGCAGCTGCACCTCTGCTTGGACTCCTGCCTTCTGAACCCAATCCCAGGGAGAAGAGTGAGGGCAAAGGGGGGGTGATGCAGGAGAGGAGAGTGAGGGAACATGGGTGTGCATTAGTCAATGGGCCACCACTTGGATTTTAAAATGTCTGATTTCTCACAAGGAAAATGTTTTTTCTATTTCTTTAATTTGTTGTTATATCTATGGATGATGGATGTTCACTAAACCTATTGTGATAATCATTTCATCATGTATGTAAGTCAAACCATTATGCTGTACTCCTTAACTTATACAGCGCTGTTATGTCAATTACATCTCAATGAAACTGGAAGGAAAAAAAAGAATGATTGATTTCTTAATCTTGTGAGGTCATTTTCTGGCTTTGATTTTTTTTTTTTTTTTTCAGAGCAGTCCATATGGAGGTGGAAGGGAGATGAATTTATCTGTCAGCTGCCATCTTGCCTTAGTCAAAAACTCACCCCATGGGGCATTAATTGCCTCACATATGTGGGAGCTGAGGAAGTCTGCCTCAAAACGGAGGTCCTCGGGCAAAACCTGGAGGCTGGACATGAGAGATGTGGGGTGTGGGCACAAAGGAAGGCAGCTGGGTCACTACCCTGCATAAAACTCCCTGTGTGCTCTGTCCTATAATTAACATAAGGTCCAGTGATGTACCTGGTCTGGTTCCTGCTCACCTCTCTGACTTTATCTTACACCACTCCCTCCCTCCACCACTGCGTTCTGGCCACACTGGCTTGCTTTCTGTCCCAAGTTTTCAGGATTTTGCCCTTGCTGTTCCCTCTGCCCAGAGGGCTCTTCTCCCTGATCTATGCTGGCTAGTTCTTTTAAAGAGTTCACTCAATCCAGTGTAGCCCACCAATTTCTGTCCCACCACTCTACTTCTAATTCTGTTTTTGCTCGTGTATGATCTCTCCCTGGCCCTGCGCTTGGGTTTGAGCTCCATGAGAGCAGAGAACTTGTCATTCTTTTTCACTCTTGTATTTACTGCACCTGGACTAGTGCTTGGTGCAAAGTAGGCACTCAATAAATATTTCTTGAATGAATGCTTGGATAGTGATACTAGTAATGGAAGTATTTATGACTAAACCAAGACTTCCTCTTTATAAATACAAAAGGCCTAAGAGATATTTGTCAGATAATTTTTAAAAATGGCATCCTGTTTTCCCATTTGACTGAAGAAAAACATAGAGGCTGTTTCTAGAGGACTAGAAGTTGGGGCCCAATGGCCAGGTAGGTAAAGCAGGCTTTCCTACGGTGGATTCAAATTTGGGATCCATCAGTGCAGCTAACTGCCAGAAACTTCATGGCTAATTTCCTGTTGACCACGTTGAAGTTCATTCATATGTGTATCATAGAGATGACCAGAGCCTCTAATAGGCAAAAAGAAAGCCTTCCAAGCCCCATCCTGTGCCAGTGAAGCTATTCTGTCATGTAGAAAGCACATAACATGAGACTTATTTTAGAACCTTTGTATTACTGTTGTCTGAGGTCTCCAGAGGAATCTTCGCATCATTCTTTGGTGTTACGTCTGGAATGGTCCTTGGAAATCATCTAGTTGAGCCTTCTCATTTTATAGATGAGGAAAGTAAGGTCCAGAGAGGGAAAGGGACTAGCCCAAGGTCATTCTGTTAGTTAGAGGAAGAGCCAGGACCAGTATTCAGATCTCCTGACAAAGAGTTGAGGCTTTTACAATATACTGTGACAAATTCTCCCTTATTCCTCTGCTCCCCTAAAACAAAAACAAAAACAAAAACAAAACTCAAAGGATTTGCCTTAAACAATGTGCTTGTGAGTCCTGATGGGATCACCATGGGTCTCTGGACCCTGGCAGTGGTGGTAATGATGAAGTGCTGATCTTCCTTTCTTATTTTGCTTGGAATATTTTTTGAATTATCATCAGAGAAACATTACCCATCAAGGGAAGTAATTGTGTTTTCATTTAGGGCTCCAGTGAGACCTACATAAAAAGTCACAGGAACATTTCCATTGCAACTAGGTAACAAATGGTCTATTGAAATTCACTAGAAATAAATTACTGTGGATATGTTTTCTCCCAGTGACAGTTTTCTCATAAGGAATCAGTAGACATGCCTGTCTTTTCCCTTTTGCTTTACAGGTGTAGGTTTGCAGAATTTCAGAAACTTTATCCAGGTCTCAGAAAACCAGAACCATTTTTCTTTGTACCATGATGCTGTAGTTAAAATTTAGAACTATCAGGAAAAGACTCCAACTAATTTGGAAAATTTGGGGGAAAAACTGAATGTTTACCTCTGCTGAAAGCAATTTGGGTCTATAGTCCCTTTCCTGTAAGACTTCTTTCCCTGTCTTCCTGCCTTCAGAGGTGGGAGGTAGGTAACATTTCCAATTTGCAGAGTTTTCTATCCATGTTTGTTTTCTCTAGATAATTCTCAGGATGATTATGAGGATTTAGTTGTTGCGGGGTGGTGCACACCTATGTGCAATTTGAATAACTTGGTCCTGTGCATTTCTAGCTGAGCATGTGACCCAGAAGCTCCGGACCAGTGCTTTATGGTTGGAGCCCCTTGGTAAGCGTGCCCTTTCTAAACATTACATGGGATGTGACCAGAGCAGCATGATGCTCATTTGTTTTCAGGGTGGGTTTGGGGAACAACAGGACTTTGAGTTCATCCTTCTGGGGGGGGGCAAAAGATTGAACTGAAACTACCAGCTGGAATCGCCTCTGTTTCCTCCCTCGTGCAAATCACTTTCACATTTGTTGCAGCTGGCCCTGCTCGGTCCCTGAAGAGGCAATTGCACAACCTGCTGCACACGTCCTGTAGCCCTACCTTTGTGCCTCGGATCCCTCTTCGGTAAAATGTTCTCAGCGCACAAAAGCGGCGGCTGAAGGGAACAGCTTTGGGCACAGAGGGAGGAGGGAGCTGGCCGGCTGAAGCGCCGCTGCACCATCTCCAGTGGAAACGGACGCTGCTAGCCCTGCCTAGGAAACGAATGGAGCGTCCGTAAGAAACCCAACTCCAGCTTGGCTCACCCCAGCTATCTCCCCCACCTCCAGACTCCCAGGTGAGACTAAATCCGACCAACCAACCCCGCAGCCGGCAGTCCAATCAGCCTGCCTGTAGAAGGCGGGCTTGCAGCATGCTTCTCATCCCTGAATTCGACCTGAATCTGAGCATGTTTTGTTTTGTGCAAAGAAAGGCCGCCACCCCCGTTTTCCTTTGTTTCCCAGCAATTTCTTGTCTTGTGGTAACTTAAAACATTTCCTCTGGGGATGGGGTGAAAAAAACTGGATATAAATGTTTACAGTGCAAAGTCCTTTGGCTTATTCAGTGTGTGAGACTTCAGAGATGCCTGCTAACTAATCAGGTTACCCACACGAGGCTTCCAACTGCCTCCCGAGAACGATGGCCGAAAGGCAAGGGTACGAATGTGATGCTGCCGTTTGCGGGCATCCGTGTCGGCATTTATATTTAAATATATTTCCCTGTAAGAATTTTTAATTGGAGATTTCGGCTCGAGGTGCTCCAATAAAACAGAGAAGGAGCCAAACCGAGTTATTTCGCTTCATAACCAAGCTTTATTTCGAGGCTTTCTTTCCCCTGCGGTTCTTGCCCCGAAGCGATCTGTAAAGCGAACCCACTCTGATACAGTTTGAAAAGTGCATTTTGTACTTGGCTCTTTCTTTGATCGAATTAATCTGGGCTTTTTTGTAGTTCTAAATGAGGCCTATGGGCTGACAATGTAGCTGTTTAAAGGGGATTTTAGGGGATAATAATAGCCAATGCAAATAGTGCCATGAGAATGGCAACTTGCTTTTGCACTTTCAATCGCATAATAACTGCAAAGAAAGCTTTTAAAATGAATTGAAATTTTGTGGCATGCCATCTGGGATTATTTGGGGAAACAGTTCTGAATACTGCAGTTGGGCGAAAGAATGGTGGTAAGTCTGCTCTTAAGCTGACATGTTTCAGATGGCAACCTTATGCTAACTGGTGCAAAGTTGGCTAGCATTTTTTTTTTTAAATTTTATTATTTTCTTTCTTTCGGATTATCTGCAAAAATTCTCTTTGATTGCTGGTATTTGGGTCTGAGAAACTTTTCCATTGTTGACGAGTTCAATTCAACCCCTTGCAGCTGCTGATCGCCTCATTGTTCCCCTCGTTATGTGTCCCCGTCTCAGATGAATGTAGCCAAGCCTTTTAGTGCCTTAATAGGTGTCTACATAAAGGTCATTTTTTCTGCCGCACTTGTTTTAACAAAAGTTTATACACAAACAACAACCACAGCTAAAACATTCACATTAATCAATTTCCTCCTGATTGCAAAATGCAAAAACTGCCTTAGGCCAGAGCCCGGGCATGAAAAATGTTTTCTGTGTACGATGTTTTCTGTGTATGATGTCATAAAGCAGAAAATAGTTTAAGCAATTTCATCAAGGGCAAAAAAGCAGGACAAAACATCATTGTGGCAACACAGTTTCTGAGATCTCCCCTTCTGGTGTTCCTGTGTCTATGTAGCTATGTCAGGTTACTTTGAGGGCAGAGAGGCTCTTAGGATGGAGTGAGTTGAGGTTTTAGCTCTGCCTTTGATGTTCACCCTGGTTTGGGAGCTGTTCTCCGTGAACTTCTGGTGGGTGTCAGCTATTGATTGCCTCTGTGGGAAAGTCTGTGTAGGCGTTAATCAGAATCTGGAGAAAAATGCATAAAGTGTATCTACAGTTCGCAAAAAATAAATCATTTCCTCGCTGGTATAAGATCCCCCCCGTTATACAAAAGAAAAGACGACCACAGCCATCCCTTTCCACCTGCAAACCTCACAGAAGGCTGCTTTTAGGATGAAGTAAACGATGAAAATAACAGCCACCAGCCGTAAACGCTGGTAAGGATGCTGCCGTGCTAACTAAACTGCTAGACGCGCAGACAGACAAGCAAGGGTTTCTAAGGGATCTTGGTGCTGATCTTTGGTGCCATGAGGGGACTGCCCAGCACGGTGGACGTCATGTGGGAATTACAGAACTCTGGCCACGTGGGGGAGGAAGCGAGGAGCCCCACCCACCCCGCCTCCCTGAGCAAACCCCGAGGTGTTTGCCTCAGCCGCCGCCGCCATAATTCAGAGACGTGACCACATTCCTCAGTCCGTCTCAGGATGACACCCAGTAACTGTTCATGGCTCTGCCTTCATCCAGATCCTTCAGGAAGTAAAAATAAACACACTATATGGTGTCCATAGGTTATTCTCCTTTGCTGTGTCGGTTTGCCTGCTCGTTGATCTTTTTAGCTCAAGACTTACACTTGAGAAGTTAAGGATTCAAGTCCTTAGATTCTTTGGAGGTTTTATGACGGTCAAAAGGCTCTGTGACTTGGTCTCTGGGTGTGGCTCCACTGCTTCCCCCAGCCTCATGTGCGGGTCTCTTCCCTTCCCTGTATACATCTCCCGGCCTGAGGACCTTCCCAGTGGAGCCAGCTGGTTCTCTCAGCCATTTGGGTTAGATGGGTACTTCTCAAACTTTAAAGAGCATGTGAATGACCTGAAATATGCACCTTCTGATTCGGTTGTTTTGGGGATGGGGCCTGAAAATCAGCATTCCTGGTGATGCTCATGCTGCCAGGGGCTCGAGATTCTAACTTCCCCAGAGACGAGATGTAGCTCTCACTGTCCCAGAGCCAAAGTATCTATCTGTAAAATGATGGTAACAAAAATGGCCATTGATGCAATCTTGGATTTCTTGACTTTTCAACAATAGCTTTTGGGAGATTGGGAAGGGTCTGGGGACAGACTAGTTATAGGGAGGCTTATCTTGCACCTCATTTGATTCTTTGGTTCGAGGCAGGAAAGACAAAGTAAGTGATATTTGGTCCCAATCTATGATCACTTCTATTTTAGTCACTCATTTTAAAAATTACCAAATATATATCAGATGCCTAGTATATGCAGGCATCATGCTAGATGCTGTGGGTACAGTGCTGGCAAACAGATCCCATCCCTGTCCTCAAGTGGTTTATACTCTTAGAGTCTCCAGCAGACAGCCTCAACCTTGGCTGCACACTGGAATCACCTGGGGAGTTTTTATAACTAATGGATGCCTGAGCCCCACTCCCAGAGAGTCACACTTAATTGGCTTGGGATGGGGCCTAGTCATCACTATTTTTGAAGAGCTCCCGAGGGGAATCTAGTGTGCAGCCAGGACTGAGGACTCCTGGCCCAAAGGGCTGAACCAGATGAGGAAGGATGTGGGTGGGCATTGTGAGAATTGCTGCCTCAGTACACACTCCAAAGTCAGGGGAGGACAGTGGGATGACCACGCAAGTGGAACTCTCTTCCCCTGTTAGCCTGCCTTTCTAGAGCGTCATGCCTATCGTAGTGAGAGAGGAAATGGCAAACGTACCATGTGTGCACATCACGACTTTATAGCATCACAACTACTTATGTGTCAATGACTTCACGTCCTGACTCTAAGTCATAGGATGCGGTGTCTCCCTGGCACTAGCCCTCCTACCATTCAGCTGAGGCTACTTTGGTACAAAAGAGGGACAGGATTCCATTGGTTTTAGTTATGGTGACCAACTGTCCTGGTTTGTCTGGGACTGAGGGGATTCCCAGGATGCGGGACTTTCAAAGCTAAAACCAGGAAAGTCCCAGGCAAACCTGGATGAGTTGGTTACCGTAGTTCTAGTGCAATGGCTCCTGCTGTGGGGTTCTCTACCTTGACACAAAAAAGGAAAAATTGAGAAATTGGACCTCACCAAATTGAAAACTTTTGCTTCTTGAAAGATTATGTGAAGAGGATGAAAAGGTAAGTACAGACTGGGAGAAAATATTTGCAAACCATATATCTGATAAAGAACTAGTATCTAGAATATATAAAGAATTTTTAGAATACAACAGTAAAGACTAAACAATGCAATTAGGAAATGGGCAAAAGATATGAACAGACATTTCACTAAAGAGGATATACAGATGGCAAATAAGCCCATGGAAAGATGTTCAACATCAGT
Source organism: Eschrichtius robustus (assembly GCF_028021215.1). NCBI lineage: Eukaryota > Metazoa > Chordata > Mammalia > Artiodactyla > Eschrichtiidae > Eschrichtius > Eschrichtius robustus. The sequence continues at coordinate 105,745,847 of NC_090831.1, read as the reverse complement.
AGCCATTAGAGATATGGAAATTAAAACCACAATAAGATATTACTACATGTCTATCAGAATGGCTACAATGAAAAATAATGACATTACCAAATGCTGGTGAGGATGTAGATAAAATGGATCACCCTTACATTGACAATGGGAATGTAAAATGTTCCAGCCACCCTGGAAGACAGTTTGGCAGTTTCTTATAAACCTAAACATGCAACTACCATACACCCAAGCAGTTGTACTCTTGGACATTTATCTCGGAGAAATGAAACTTTATCTTCACAGAAAATCCTGAATGTGAATATTCATAACAGCTTTATTTGCAATAGCTAAAAATTGGAAACAACCTAGATATCCTTCAACAAGTAAATGGTTAACCGATGATTGTATTTCAGTAGATAAAATCTTTTAGGACATCGTTTGTGGGGAAAGAAAATAAAAGGAGTTCTTAGAGGTGAAGATGTTGGGAACTACTTTTTCAGTGCTTACTAGGTCTGGATGTTTGATTTTGGGATGCCTCATTCAGAGAGCAATTGGTCTGTGTGGTGTGATGGGGAGCTGGGTAAATAATGCATTCTTACAGAAAAAGAGGAAATGATAAAGTCCTCATTGCCCAGAGTCCAAGCAACTGGAAAATAAAAAAAGTAGAAAGACACACAAGTGGTGAGTAAATATACTCATATCAAGGATATTTAGTAAAAAAAAAAAAAAAAAAAAAAGACTACTTCCAGGATATAGTTGAGGCAAGTTCAACTTTGTTATTCTTCTCTGTCTGCACCTCTACAGTATAGTGATAACTGATGTTCATAGTAATGATTCTGAAATATTATTGGATCTTGAAGTGCTTTCTGAGTTACCAAAATCTGTTTTATAAATGTTATTATAGGTAGACTCTACAGTATCACAGATTTTCTGCAAGTTGGTAATACACGGATGGTCTCCTTATGGCGTCTCTTAGTTAACGTTTGCGGATCCAGTGCATGCTCTTTCCATCCCCTAGATGTTCAGGAGTTGGAGGTACCTGGACAAAAGAGAACTCATGAGCTCCGCCTTAAATTGCTAACAGGGAGGCTCATCTATTGGTTCAGATCATCAGTCAGGTTGGATTTTGGGGTTCAAGCGTCCAGAAGTGCCAAGCCAAAGGGCTCGTTTTGTGTTGGTTGTGCTAAAATGGCACTCTACTGTTACCCCCACCTCTAGTCTCATAGAGACAATGACAGCTGACTCCTATGTAATGCTTCCCATGTACCACACACTATGCTAAGTATTTTACACATGTTAACTTATTAATTCTCCTTACAGCCCTACAAGATAGGTACTATTCCTGTCCCCATCTTACTGATGAGAAAACTGAGGCACAGAGAAGTTAAATTGCCCAAGGTCATACAGCTTAGCAGAACCAAAATTCCAGCCCCGCTCATCTGGCTCTGGAGTCCATTGCCTTTCAAAAATGCGTGCAAATGCGTAGCCTTTATACTTCTATTTGAATGCTAGATATTTTTATTTTAATATGTCCCAAATTTTCTAGAATTTGTTTTGGTTCCCTTTACTGAATCAATTTACCAATTAAGTGTCTATATCACAAAGCCTGTGGATCTACATGCAGTATTCCAGTTTGATGAAATGGTAAGTCACGAAGGTAGGATGCATTAATTGTGGAGCCTCACAGATGGCAAAACAAGATCAAGATGGAATAATGTTATTCTAAATGTCATTGTGCATGTCAGCTGTTTTGTTGAGGCCTGCATAATTTACTAGCTACTGGTACTATGGAATAATTTGCTGAATGGTATCCTTTTCGTTTATTCAAGATTATGATTCAACATAATGTGTCATTTGTTTGTGTTCACGGGTTGCTCTTTCCTGTGGGCACCTTCGAAGATGAAGGACAAGCTTCCTATAGAAACCCTAATAAGTTTTAAGGGATTATCTGAAGTATATATCTGTTCTCTCCCTCCCCCAGGTTGTCAAATTACTACAGATGGGCTGACCTATGGACACCAGAATGTTTTTTATTTTATGGCGTGTTCACAGGCTTGGAGGGATTTGGTTGGCTCTAGATGTAATCACAGGCTGCTGTTTCTTGGTGTAGTATGTATTCATTTAAAAATGAAATGAGACCTCATTATCTTACAACTAGGTCTAAGGGATTTTGCTTGCAGGAGTTTGTTGTTGTCATTATTATTATTATTAGTAGTAGTAGTAGTAGTATTGCCGAGACTCTTTTTTAAGTATTATTTCTGTTTCTCTATTTTTTGAGAAAAATCAGTGGCTGTACTTATGTAAGTTATATGATTTCCCCCTTTTATTCACTCTGAACTTAGACTGCTGGGCTAGCTCAGTGGGGGAGCTAATGGCTGATAATTATCTCTTCGATAAATTACTGCTTGAAGAAAATGGAAGACACCTTGAGAGCTAGAAGTCAGTCTATTGAATAGTCAGTGGAGATGTCCCTGTAATTTTGTCATTTTGCAAATGATGTCAATAATGTTTGCTTGGCAATCTAAGAAATAGCCTCTCAAGCATGTGGGCATCAAAATTAGTAGGAAAAAACCCCTGAGCCATCATCAAAGTGTCTTCTCTTTGACTCAGAAATAAGGGGCAGCGAGAACAGCATCTGTCCCTGTGGCTTACCATAGACTTACCTTGTACATCCATCAATTATGTGATCCGCCAGAGCAATCTTAAGTATGATAAGAAAGTCACGCCCCAGCATCTAGCCAGATTATGGAAAGAAAATCTTTGTGTATTCAGAAACAACTGAACTATCATTGGATACTCTATTTTATCTGAGAAATCAGGCAACTGGCAGAAGATGGGAAAAAACATTTAAGGACACATTGTTGTAATGGAAGTGTTTGTGCAGAATGACAAGAGGACTTCAACCTTTTCTTATTATTTTAAGCTCTGTGTCAAGTCAACTTAAGCTGTTATTCTGTGTTTGTTACTATTTTTATGATATATACTATTTAAAGCTATTATTCTGTGTTTGTTACTATTTTTATGATATATACTATTTAAACTGTAATTCTATGAGGCATCTTAGAGATTTTAGAACTGGAAGGAGATTTGAGCTAATAATAGCTGCAGTTACAGAGTGCTTCCTCCCTATCAAGGACCCCAATAAATGCTACGTATATTTTTTTCATTCTCTACAATCTAAGTTGGGTACAATTATGCCCACTTTACAGTGAGGATAAATGAGGCCTGGCAAGGTTAAATAACATGACCAAGGTTTAATTCCAGCTCTAAAAAGGTAGAGCTGGGATGAAAATAGTAACTGCACTGACTCTAATGTATACTCTTAACACTTGGGTTCTAACTCCCTTGGGTGAATACCTGAGAAAACTGAGGTCAGGAGAAGTTAATTTACATAAAGTAACATCAACACACGGTCTATTTTCTGAATTAATTCAGTAGAGGAAAAAGGGGAAGGCCAGGGCGAAGCCCCTGGATCTCTGGAATGGAACTCTGTCCCCTCCAGGTCTTAGACACCTACAAGTCCCCATCACAGGGAACTCCTTTGCTGATCAGAGCACAAAGCACTTCCTAGCAATAAGCACTTATAAAGGAATAACAGCTTATTGAGATATAATTTATACTTTATAATATTCACTCTTTAAAAGTATACAATTCAGTGATTTTTAGTATATTCACAAAGTTGTACAAGCATCACCACTATCTAATTCCAAAATATTTTAATCACTCGTCTACGGCCATACCACCCTGAATGTGCCCAATCTCATCAGAATATTTTAATCACTCCAAAAAGAAATCCCACACCTACTGGGAGTCACTCCATTTTTCGCTTCCTCAGCCCCTGGCAACCATTAATCTGCTTTCTGCCTCTGTGGATTTGCCTATTCTAGATATTTCATATAAATGGAATCATACAATATGTGGCCTTTTGTTTCTGGCTTCTTTCATTTAGTATAATGTTTTCAGGTTTCCTCCATGTTGTAGTATGAATCAGTTGCTTTTTATGGCTGATAATATTCCATTGTAATGAAAATACCACATTTTGCTTATCTATTCATTAATCATTAATGGACATTGGAGTTGTTTCTACTTTTTGGTTATTGTGAATAATGCTGCTATGAACATTCATGTACAAGTTTTTGTGTGGATGAATATTTTCAAATTTTTTGGATGTATGCTTTCAAACTTTTAGAAGTGGAATTGATGGGTCATGTGGTAACTCTAGGTTTAACTTTTTGAGCAACTGCCAAACTGTTCTCCAAAGTGACTATACCATTTACATGTTTGAGGGTTCTAATTTTTCCACATCCTTGCCAACACTTGTTATTTTCTATCTTTTTGATTATAGCCATCTTAGTAGGTATGAAGTAGGATCTCCTAGTGGCTTTGATTTGTATTTCCCTAATGACTAATGATGTTGAGCATCTTTTCATGGGCTTATTGGTCATCTGTATATCATCTTTTGAGAAATAGCTATTCAAATCCTTTGTCCATTTTTAATTAGGTTGAGTGGTAAGAGTTCTTTATATATTCTGAATACTAGACCCTTATCAGATATATAATTTGCATTTATTTCTTCCATTTTGTCAGTGGTCTTTTCTTTCTTGATGGTGTCCTCCAAAGCACAAAGTTTTTAATATTGATGAAGCCCAATTGACCTATTTTTCTCTTTTATCACTTGTTCTTTTTGTGTCATATCTAAGAAACCATTGCCTAATCCAAGGTCACAAAGGTTTACTCCTATGTTTCCTTCTAAGAGTTTTGTTGTTTTAGTTCTTATTAATCATAGTAAGAACTATAATCTTAGGTCTATAATCCATTGTGAGTTAATTTTTGTATTTGGCATGAGGTAATAAGCATATTTCTATACAAATTTATGGGAGTTAATCAAGTTGGCACTTTGATTACTAAAAATGTGTACTAGAACAATAGAGTCAATTACTTGAAATTATGTTACTACATTAATCTGATTGGGAAGACATATTAAAATTTTGGCTCCACATTTAAGATTGATTCTACCCTGTCTTTTCTAACTTTAATTTTCTTAAAGCTAATAATAGTTAAATATTCTATGATTCTTTAATTCATATCTGTTAAGCCATTATAGTGGGGATGGGAAATAATGTTTTTTGAAGGGACTTTTGCTAACTCACAGGAACAAAAAGCAATTCATGAACCACAGGGGTAAAATTAACTCTAATTATTATTTTAAAGAAAGTAATAAGGTTAAAAAAAGGAGTCCATGAATCTAGTTCTTGTATTAGGAGCTGGCAATTGAAAGGACTATTTAAGCACTTCAGTATTAAGTATTTAAGTGCCAACTGCTGAGGAAGAGTAAAGATAGATGGGACTGGAGGGAAGGATGAGGGAAAATGAAGAGAGAGAGAGAGAGAGAGAGAGAGAGAGAGACACACACACGAATAGTTAGGAAAGCCAGACCCAGATGGCTGGTAGGACCTGACAGTTCATTTGGGGTGTGAACAATGGGGAGTGGGGGACTGTAGCAGAGGGGAGACCCGCTCAGATGAATGGCCTCAGTTACAAACATGTAAAACTTCCTGTGCTCTTAAAGATACAAAGGTAGGCAGAATAAAAGAGGAAAGAAAGAGACTGGCATAAACATAGGAATTATTCACAGGAGTGAAGAGAAAACCAGGTTTCATAAGTAAGAAGCGTTTGGGAGACTGTGGTTAGGTCATTTAAAAGTGGGGGTGGGAGGGTTCCGTTTATACAATCCAGAGCATTTCACAAAAGATATCTTATCTTGGTACCATCACCCTGGGTAGGATGACTTTAAGTTAAGGGCCAGATTCAGCTTCACAGCTATGTCTTTTATCCTGGGAGGTCTCGCTCCTGCATCACAGCTAGACCACAGTGCAGAAGATGGAATTTCTTCTAGGGAGTTCATAGGCTTCATTGTTGTATATTATTCTGCTCATTTAGTATATTTCATGCAGCCTGAGCATACCAGGCACTTATTAGTATCATATATAAATGACTCCTTTTTTATTTTTTGCTTTCAAGGAACTCACAGCTCTAATGCAGGTCAGTATGCAAAAGATTCTAGATTTTCAACACAGCATTAAACATGTAATATTACTACTGCAAGCTTTAATTCAGATTATAGACTTACTAGAATTCAGTTGTACTGAATTGACAGGAGCTACAGGCTCTGCAACTTGCTAAAGGAGTTTGAAATGATTAAAACAAAATATTAATAAATAGCCAACAATTGGAGACTCTATCATTGTGTGACAAGCTTTAAATTTAAGAGCATTACATTCGTTTGTATCAATTCCTTCAATAATATTAATTTTCAGGAACATTAAATTCTGTCTAGTGTACTGAAGCTGGTAATTATAATGTATAAAAATAGCTGAATAACCGGGGTAGTGCCAATTACTCTGTCACTCATGAGTAATCAATTATTTTTGTGCAGCACAATATATATATAGTGCCTGCACACAGAGTGATAATGTACAGCACATAAATGAAAAATAATTTTTCAAAAGCATGGTGAGGCACGCCTGAAAGCCTTAGCAGATTTCCTTGAGAGCTAGGTTATGTCTCTTCGAGGAGTGCTCAGTCGAATGGTTTGAAGAGATTTTGGTACTGGGCTGGCTAATGTGTCAGCCTCCCAGGGATCCTGGATACACAGCTTCCCTGTGCTTTAGATGACCCACGATGACTGGCCGACCAAATGTCGGCTATTGAGTCTCTGTGTGATGAGTGGACTGTGTGATGGAATGGGTAAACTACAGTGGGGATGATGGTGTCTGTATTAGGAATAGTCATCGTACCTCCAGGATTTCCCTGTAACTTACCAGCAGCCACGCTATGAAGATAGGAGATTCTTGTCTGAGGCTGGTCATCCCCGGTGCATCTTTTTCATCTATATTCTTTTTTTAAAAAAATTTGTTTATTTTCCTTTATTTTATTTTTTGGCTGCGTCTTCATTGCTGCACGCGGGCTTTCTCTAGCTGCAGCGAGCAGGCGCTACTCTTCGTTGCGGTGTGCAGGCTTCTCATTGCGGTGGCTTCTCTTGTTGCGGAGCACGGGCTCTAGGCACGTGGGCTTCAGTAGTTGTGGCACGTGGGCTCAGTAGTTGTGGCTCGCGGGCTCTAGAGCACAGGCTCAGTAGCTGTGGCGCATGGGCTTAGTTGCTCCGCGGCATGTGGGATCTTCCCAGGCCAGGGCTCGAACCCATGACCCCTGCATTGGCAGGCAGATTCTTAACCACTGCGCCACCAGGGAAGCCCTCACCTATATTCTGGTGTGCTCAGCAAACCCTTGACTTTTGGAAGCCCTCAGCAGGGAGCCTTTCAGATGTCTCAACACAGTCCCCTTCCTCAGTTACAGGCTCTTTAAGAAAGGAAGCTCGGGAAGAAACTGATACAATTCAGAAACAACAGGAGGACTACTTTGTAGTGTTGTTGTTAGAATTAAGTTAAGATGTTCATAGAGCATTTACTATGTGCCAAGCACTGGTTTAATATACATTAAATTATTATTATTACTATTACTTGTTATGAATGATAATTATACACTGGACCTAATTGCTTATTTCATGCTCTAACAATCGATTTCCCCTTTATGGAAAACTACATAGTCACAAAGGATGTAATAGGGAGATACTTCTTTTTGTAAGTGCTGTGTTTCATTTTAGTTTTGTGCATAATTTCCATTAAAATCCCTCAAATTGAAGTACACACACAAAAAGTTGGACCCAGAGGTGCCCTAGAAGATGCTAGGTAGAGGATTATACAAAGCAAATTATTGGATTCAGGGGGTGGTATTTATTGAACATTCACTAAGGAGCTCTAATAAAAGAGTGAACCTCTATTCTTCCCTGTGGGAGTGTGTACTATAGCACAGCGGAGGGGAAAGAGTGTATGTCAGACACAAAGGATTTATTGCACATGCAAGCAGAGGTCTAGGACAAGGTACACAGAACAACGGGATAACTAATGTTGGAATAATCAGTCCTAGATGAAGCTAGACAAAAATTCACAGAAGCTGAGCTATAAGCAACTTGAAAGGGGGCGGGGGTAAGAGGGAATGGGAGGGGCTGGGATGTCAGGGAATTGTCAGCATGAGGACTGGGAGGAGGGCTCAAGTCAACCCTCTGTGAGTGTGAGTATGAGTGTGTGTGTGTGTTGGTGTAAGAGAGAGAGAGGCATTGGGTAATAAAAACCAGGAGAGGAGATTATGAGCTAGGGAGTAATTGGGAAGAAAGGATCCTAGTTGTTTTTATTTCCTGGTAAGCACTGTGCAACATGATGGGGATCCATGATGTGAACAAGCAGAGCCAGACTCTGCCTTCATGGAGCTTACAATCTAGAGGGCACCCAGACATGACTAAAGGCACAGAGATCAGCTGAGAGTCACCTGCAAGAATCTGATGGTGGCTTGAAGTAGGCAGTGTCAGAGGGTGCTTTAGGCACTGTAAAAGATAAGCCCAGAATTCCCAGTGGCTTGACACAATAATAGTTTGCTTCATACTGTGTCACAGCCCAATATGTCTCCTCCTGGAAGACAGCCTTCCAAGTGCTCATTCAGAGACCTAGGCTTCTCTGTCTCGTGGCCCCATTATCCTCTAAGACCTAAGAGTCTACTCCATTCAGCTGGTGGATGGGGAAAGAGCCTTGGGAATGTACATCTGCTTCATAAATACTAAGTGGTACAAGTAACATCAGCTTACATTGCACGGGCAAGAACTAATCACATGCCTTCTTCCGCAGCCCAGATACTAGGGGCTTAGGCAGTAGTTTCTGTCTGGACAGCTCCTTCCCTGTGACAATTCCACACTACAGAGGAGGCGCTCAAATCTTGGGTTGTCAGACAGTGGTCTCTGCTACAGTTGGGTTGGTGAGACATGAATGAAAGAGAGAGTAACCCAGGGGCTGGAATCCACAAGGCAATTAATTAAGCTTCTGTGATGGATTGGATAGGATATCTGAGGGAAAGGTGGGAGTTCTGGATGACACCCAGGTTTTTGACTTGGACAAAGAAGTCAACGGTCTTTACATTTACAGAGATGAGAAACAGAGGAGAGGGAGGCAGGTTGTTGGGGGGAGAAAGGAAAGAATAGAAATTTGATTTTGGATACGTAGAGTTTCAGGTACCTGGTGATAACCACGTGAAGGTGACCAATTATGGATTCTGTGGATTTTGTGGGTCTGAAGTTCAGGGGAGATATCTAGGCTGGAGAAGGGGATGTCTTTAGAACGTAGATGGTGGTTGGTGTCATGGAAGAGGATGAGCATTCTACTGTCTTTGTCCAAGCGAGAGGCTGTGGGGTCGGGGATCAGGACCCCTGCTGTGGGGATGGATAGGGAATGTTGTAGGGGAGAAGAGGGAGGAGCCAAGCCACAGCACCACATCCAAAATTACAATTAAAGGCCCGGAAGGATAGCACTGCATTTGATAGAAATGGGGGAATTGGAAAGGAGTGGTGATTCAGAAGCAGGGTGATTCATTAAATTAAATTTAATGCTTTAATCCATAGCATTAAAGAAGGGACGTTGCAATTAATCCCTCTTATTCTAAGTCATTGAAGCCTCAGGAGATACAGGAGAGGAAAGGTCAGGGAGTGCTTCTTCTATGGGATATTGAACCACGTGCTTAGATACAGTCCCCTTGATACTGAGTGTCAGAAGGAGGGCTCTGGAGGACTGCACAGGGAGTCTTTGTGGATCCTCATAGGTAATGGGTAGAGGAAGAAAAAGAGTGTGTAGGATCACAGAGAAGAGAGGAGCACAGTGGAGGATGGGGTCAAGAACGGAGGATTAAAAAGGAGAGTCAAGTGAGAGAATAGTTAGCAGGGTGAATGGCAGGAGGCATTTACATGGGGGACACGTGACACATCAGTAAACGTGTAATCTTCTTCATAATTTGCATTTCAAAATTGTATCAGTAAAACGACAGTTCTCATTGATGGAGCTTGTGCATGGATTAACGGGGCTGTTGTATACACGGATGTTTGATTTTTGTTTTAGAAAAGAATTAAAATGGCCTAAAGTCTTGTTTCACAAGAGAGTTAAAGGCTAACACGAGAAGCCATGAACATGAGTTTGCAATCTGTTAGAAATGAAGGACATAGCATACCTCAAATGGCTCAGGGCCAGTAAGAGATTTGGTTTAGAAGGAGTTGTTTTGCAGCCGCAGAGAAGGGAGATAGATTCAGTACACTTGTAGCCAACAGATGTCAGTGTTGTGATGCGCTACACAGCCTGGTTTTGGCGTCTCCTCTCATGTCATACTTTAGGCTTTGATTTAATATTATGAATATTGTTAGCTACCTCTCCCCCTTAAAATACACCAGCAAAAGTACATTATAATGAAAGCTCTTCTGTATCCAGAGAACTGCTTCTCACACTCTGGAAGTTTCATCAGATCTTGAGAATGAACAAGAGTTAGTGTCATTTCAATGCATCTCTTTGCAACAACTGCAAAATGATGGCACTCGGGTGACACTGTATCTGATAATGAATGTCTTGGAATGAACAGGGGAAATAGTCAATGGTGAGGAATATATTGGCTAAATGTTAACACAGATCTTTTTTCTTTTGACACAGTCACCGTCTCTAAAGAGTATCATCTTTATTCTTTCATCAGGCTCCATTGTATCCTTTGAAAAATTATGCTTGTTTAAGAGATGCAACAGTTACATAGCGTGCTCCATCCTTCTCACTGCATGCCTAGGTGTCACGGAGGCTGGGATCAGTTGTTTTGTGGGTTCAAGCAACCCCGAGAAGACTATGAGTTGGGTAGGCAGTTGATTTCTCCTTATTCTTTGGGGAGCCTGACACTGTGACCAAAAGCACATGTTGTCAGAGGCTGGACAGAGCTACACGTCTCACCAGGCTGCTTGTTTGTTTTTAGACCTTTTCCCAAAGTGGTGGCTTGGATATTAAACTTTTAACCCAATGATGATGAGCTTACAGATGGAATTCTTTTTGGCCCAGTCTAATTTCTTTTTTCCCTGTGGATGTGACAGAGTTGCTGACAGTGTAAACAACTGTCTGGTGACAGCACAGGTAAGGAGAGGGGATGACACAGGGGTCAAAGTCACAAGAAGAGAAGCTATACTCCTGAAAAGCTGCAGCTGCCTAGCCATCTTGTATTTTCAAGTCTATTCAGGGATTTGGCCTTCCTTGTCATCTGGCTTCCTAGATATGACCGACCGCTCTTTTGAGCAACGTTCTGCCGAAAGGAAGGAAACTTGAACTCTGACTGTTGGTACTGGAGAAAATAATTCTGATTTCCAGGACTCAGTTTACCTAGTTATAATACAGAGGTAATAGTGACTTCTCAGGAGTTGGAAAGATGCACACTTAATCATGATGACTATGAAATTGCAGAATGTAGTGGGAAGATTCAGCCTTAGAGAGTAAGGAAGCTAAGGGTGGTCGCTGATGACAACATGGTGCTTTCCGAGATATTTTACTGGATGTGGCGCTGGGTCTCACTCTGTCATTTTCACTGTTAATGGCTGAGCCTGAGATAGAGACCAGAAATCTGGTTTTGGCTTTCTGAGTCATAATCAGAATTTGGGCACTTCTTCCACAACTTCTGGCAAATTGCTAGACTTTCTAGCATTATCCCAGCAAAATTCCTGGTGCTAAATGTGGGCAGTTGTAACTTTAAGGTCTATCTTCAGCGTCTGTTACCAGATTCCTGGTGCCGAATGTGGGCAGTTGTAACTTTAAGGTCTATATCGTCAGCGTCTGTTACCAGATTCCTGGTGCTGAGTGTGGGCAGTTGTAACTTTAAGGTCTATCTTCAGCGTCTGTTACTAGGTTCCTGGTGCTAAATGTGGGCAGTTGTAACTTGAAGGTCTATCTTCAGCGTCTGTTACTAGATTCCTGGTTTTGCCCTTTTACAATCCCAGCCACCCCGCTCCCTCCTGCCGCACCTTCTGTCCCTAATATGTGCTCCATGAACAAACCTACGCAAACCTACACGCAACACAACTGTACAGAATCCAATACACACACACACATAGTAGATATAAAGCTTTCAGTTGAGTAGGGCATTCAGAAATGCATATGTGGCAAAAATAAAAGCAAATACTTAGAGTATTAAATCATATCTGACTTAGGAATAGTTTTCTTCTTTTACTAAAAACTCTACATTCTTGGGCTTCTCTGGTGGCGCAGTGGTTGAGAATCTGCCTGCCAATGCAGGGGACATGGGTTCGAGCCCTGGTCTGGGAAGATCCCACATGCCGCGGAGCAACTAGGCCCGTGAGCCACAACTACTGAGCCTGCGCGTCTGGAGCCTGTGCTCCGCAACAAGAGAGGCCGCGATACTGAGAGGCCCGCGCACCGCGATGAAGAGTGGCCCCCGCTTGCCGCAACTAGAGAAAGCCCTCACACAGAAGCGAAGACCCAACACAGCCATAAATAAATAAATAAATTAAAAAAAAACCTCTACATTCCAATATATAATTATTTATAATAAGTGCAAAAGTAGTTTTACGAAAATACTGATAGTATTTGGTTGTATGAGGGACATAGAATGCCTATTAAAGAGGAAGACATTATTTTAGTACACGGATTATAATAAATGCCTTTTTAATTGAAATTTTATTGAGTTAATTGTAGATTCGCATGCAGTTGCAAGAAATAATACAGAGAAGTCCCATGTACCGTTTACTCATTCTTCCCCGAATGGTAGCATCTTGCAAAACTGTAGTATACTATCACAACTAAGATATTGGCATGGATAAAATCTATCTTTCTTATTCAGATTTCCCCAGTTTTATTTGTATGCGTGTGTGTGTGTGTGTGTATTGGGTTCTATATAGTTTTATCACATTTGTGTATCCATCACTACTGTCAAGATCCTAAACAATTCCATCACAAGGATCCTTCCAGCTGCCCTTTTGTAATCACACTGGCATCCTTCCCTTCTACCACACTTTCTGTCTCTAATCTGTTCTCCATTGTCATTATTTTGTCATTTCAAGAATGACAAATGGAATTATACAGTCTGTAACCTTTTGGGATTGGCTTTTTTCACTCAGTGTAATTCCCCTGAGACTCATCCAAATTGTTTTGTGCATCAATGGTTCATTCCTTTGTATTGCTGAGTAGTGAGTGTTCTGTGGTATGTATGTACCACTGTTTGTTTAACCTACCTATGGAAGGGCATCTGGACCATTTCCAGCTTTTGACTGTTACAAAGCAGGCTGCTTTGACCATTTGTGTACAGGTTTTTGTGTGAATACAAGTTTTTCCTTTCTCTGGATAAGCACCTAAGAGTACAACTGTTGTGTCATATGTTAGTTGTCTGTTTAATTTTATAAGAAACTGCATGTATTAGTTTCCTATTGCTGCTGCAAATTTAGTGACCTAAAACAACACAAATGTATTCTCTTATAATTCCTGGGGTCAGGCCTCTGAAATCAGTCTTACAGGGTTGGCAGTGTTAATTCCTTCTGAAGGCTCCAGGGGAGAATCTATTCCTGGCCTCCACCACCTTCTAGAGGCTCATCATGGTCCCTCCTTCTATGTTTAAAGCCTCTGCAGCATCTTCTCTTCTCTCTGATGTTTGGCTTTCCTCTTATAAGGACCCTTGTGTTTACACTGCACCCACTGGATAATCCAGGATAATCTCCCCATCTCAAGATTTTAACTTAATTACATCTGCAAAGTCTCTTTTGTCATATAAGGTAACATTTTCAAAGGTTCTGGAGATTAAGACATGGACACCTTTTGCGGGCCATCATTCAGCCTGCCACATTGTCAAAGTGTTTTCCAGAATGACTATGATTTTACATTCCCACCAGTCATGTATGACTGATCCATTTTTCCCTGCAGCCTCACCAGTATTTGATGTTGCTACTATTTTTCATTTTAGTCATTCTGGTAGGTGTGTAGTGATATCTCTTTGTGGTTGGTTTTAATTTGTATTTCCCTGAGGGCTGATGATGTTGAACACCTTTTCATGTGCTTTCATGTCTTTTGCCCATTTTCTAATGGATTGTTCATTTTTTTAACTGTTCAATTTGGAGAGTTTAAAAATATTTTTTTACGTGCTAGTCTTTTGTTAGATATGTCATTTGCAAATATTTTCCCCCAGTCTGTGCCTTGCTCTCCGCCCTTGTCACGTGGTTTTTTGCAAAGCAAAAGTTCTCAATTTGATATGGTCTAATTTTGTCAACTTTTCCTTTTACGGATTATGCTTTTTCGTGTCAAATCTAAGAACTTGTTGCCTACTCCTGGACCTGAAGTTTTTCTCCTTTTTTTTTGTTTCTAAAATTTTTATGTTTTTTTGTTTTACACTTAAGTCCATGATCCATTTTGAGTTAATTTTTGTAGGAGTAAATTCTTGTAATAGAAAAAATGGAATGATATGAGCAGATTTCAGAGTCTTTTGGTTCCTGAAGATTGTATTCATCTTGTCACTACTTTAGTAAGACTGTCAATTGGTGCCAAAATAGGCATCCACTTTGCAGATAAACTGTGCCTGATGGTAGGTTTTTTTTTTCTTTTTTAAATTAATTAATTAATTAATTAATTTTTGCTTGCGTTGAGTCTTCGTTGCTGTGCGCGGGCTTCTCATTGCGGTGGCTTCTCTTGTTGCGGAGCACGGGCTCTAGGTGTGCGAGCTTCAGCAGTTGTGGCACGCAGGCTCAGTAGTTGTGGCTCGCGGGCTCTAGAGCACAGGCTCAGTAGTTGTGGTGCATGGGCTTAGTTGCTCCACAGCATGTGGGATCTTCCCGGAGCAGGGATTGAACCCGTATCCCCTGCATTGGCAGGCGGATTCTTAACCAATGCGCCACCAGGGAAGTCCCCTGATGGCAGGTTTTAATAGCTAAACAAATCTAAACCGTTTCTGATTCCCCTGAGCAGAGCCCTGGGCTCTTTTCATGTGTACATCAAAAAAAGGAATGCAGGCTTTGTAGTCTTTTTTGAAGAAAAATAACAACAACAAAAAAAGATTCTATGACATCCTGCTAAGTTTATTTTGTTATGGGCCTGAGTCATTTTTAACTGTTGCCTTATTAGGAAAGAGCTCTGTGAACTGGTTTAATTTTCTCGGCACTGGTTGTTTCATTACGTATTCTTCTGGCTTTGGAAGTGGGAAGTGCCTTTTTCAGCGGTTAAGCATCCAGTTAAGTTTCATGTTATATTGTTGGACTATGGCTGGAGGGTACTGCTGAGGCAGGTAGAAGAGGGAATTTTGGAAAGGGATTATGGAGAAACTGGTAAAAGCTTAAAATAAGCATCTCGAAGGTTGGGACAGCAACCTCAGTGTTATCAGTATTATTGGTGAATAAGAGATCCGGTGAGGGTCTTTTACTCCACCGTGGATTATATACTAAAGAAGTAAATATAAACTTGTATCTCCCTTGGAGACATTCAGGAGTGTTCACTGTCATCATAAATCCTTGTTCTGGTAATTTTATATTACCAATTCCATGATGGATTTCATACTCTGCCTATGGAAGGAAGAAATTCAGAATATTAATGTATGCACTCTGAGTTTCAAAAAGTCAGTATGGGAAATGAAGTGGCTTTTGTAATAAATATAGTAACTGGACTGGTAAAGATAATTATGGAGTGATTCTACCCTTGGACCTTGAAGACAGATTCCACTGAAATCAATGAAATTACATGCATGGATCAAAGATCGAACGTTGATTAATTTTCACACGTCAAATTAAGTCAGCTCACAAACTAGTTGCTACATGTGCTAGGAGAGCTATTTTTAAAATATATAATCAGATCTTTATACTCTTGCAAAAATTATTAGTTTTAAAGAGAATATTTTATACATGTTATTTTATTGTCAAAAATGTGATAAAATAATATGAATATTATTACTGCACACATATCTTGAAAATGATGAATGCATAATTTCAAGGACTTTGGTGATGTACTTGGTCTCCTCAATTGTAGCTTTGATTGTAGATCATCAAATGAAGGGAATAAGCCTCTAAAAATAAAGATGGCACTGTTGTAGTCTTTCTTCTTTCAAAGCAATGAAGGAAGTGAATATACTAAAGGAAGGCAGAAAACCTGGATCTTCTTGAGCTAACAGTATCATCTCCTCCAGCCACCTGTACTCAACTTATATTGTCATTGCTCCTCATTCTCAGCATGAGAGAGAGCATGGAAATGTCATGCATGTCATGACCTGCAGTCTCCTCCCTACATGGCTGGATCACACCTCCTCAAATATCCTGTTTCAGACTTGAATCTAGAGACAAAGAGGCCCCATGTGACAGGCTAACCTCTTGACCAGAGTCTCTGCCTTTTTTTTTTTTTGGTCGCGCCACGAGGTGTGCAGGATCTTAGTTCCCCAACCAGGGATTGAACCCATGCCCCCTGCAGTGGAAGCGCGGAGTCTTGCCACTGGACCACAGGGAAGTCCCCAGAGTCCCTACTTTTATCTTTTTGGATTACCTGATCATACTTTCTGACTTTGCCTCATTTTCTTTTGCTTACAGACATTTCTGTGATAGGTATACCCTTCTTTTATTTTTGTATAATTTGTGCAAAGCTTGGTATGAAAGAGGTGGGACTGCATTCCTGTCCAGTGAACGAGTGTGACAGATGTTCTCTTTGGCCCAAAAGGACCCCTCTTGAGGTCCACACGCTTTCATGGCTTTCCTTGGCCTTATGGTTGAGGGCTGTGTTTGTCTCCTCTGGTTTCTCCTTGCAGAAGTACTAGCTCCCTCCTGATTCCATCTTAGAGAATGTCCAACTCTTTACCTTCCTCTAATTACCTATGCGGCAGTCATATCTCTCAATAGACTGGAGGCCTCTAGAGGGCCCAGGTCATGTCATAGCTACTTTTGCGGTTTCACATGGCATGTGTTCGGGGCCCAGAACAGACTAGGCACAGGATAACAGTGGACAGGTTGTGTTAATGCTTTCCATATATTCTAAAGTCTGAGTGAGGCATATCATGATACTTAGCTGAGCTATGTATGTTATAACATTTAATGACAAGAATTTTGTTGGTCTGGATTAGAGCTTTCAGATCAGTGGGTCTACTGTCCTTATGACCAAATTTTCTGTATTTACGTCTTCAGAAGATATAAATTATCTCCTCTCTTTGCTCCCCGTTTTTATCTCCTAGGATGAGAAACATGCATATACATGCCCTTCTTGCTAATCACTACTTTGTGACTAATCATCAGGGACCTTAAATTTAGAAGAAAATGTGTAAAATTCATGCCCTGAATTTGTTTCTAGGGAGCCACTGGGGTATTTTCTTGAAAAAAGAAAATCACAGTCTTAATCCTCTTATTATTAATATGAGATGATCCTTAGAATCAACATGTTATATAACGAGCATGAAAAACAACGTGATATTCTTACAGAGGAGTCATCTTCCATAAAAGAATGCCTCCAGTTTTCAGGCAGAAGTATAGTATAAATCCAAAGTACAATTATTATTATTTTATGTGTTTAATTATTATTAAAAGTAGGTCTATAAAGCGAGGAAGATATATGTTTTCCAAGAAAACAGGAAACAAATTTACTTTCATTAGTCATACCTAGTAGAAAGCTATTAATTTTCTTCCAAGAATAAAACAGGATTGCAAGAGGGTATTTAAAAAATGCATTAAAATGGCAATGTGCCTATAATTTAAATGAGCCAAGAGCTGCTAATTATTCTGGCATGTGTTCAGTTACTTTTGTACTATTACTCCTCTAATGTAAACAAGAGAAATCCTCTTAATTGTCAAAAATAGCTTTTAGTAGATGTTGCTTTTTTCTATTTTTTGCTGTTCTTTTAGTGCAGTTTGCATATCTAAGAATTAGTCCCAAAGTGTGATTATGTAGAATATTAAAAAAAAGAATGCACCATTACCTATATTTTTCAGCTCTTAAAATCAAATTAAAGAGCTAATTAAGCTATTCATTTACTAGAGCGGAAAATAATCATGCAATGTGTATCTGGAGGGAAAAACGGCCTCATGTGCATCCAAATGAGGTAGAAGTGGGCTGAGACATACTTGTGTAACAGGGAACTTGGAACACATGCATAATGAAGAAGACAGGTCCTTCACTGTAATGTATGTGATCATTCTTTTCCAGAAATGACATTGATTTGGGGGTGTGACAGCAGTATTCTTCACAGCTCAGGGCCTTCAGAATATGACTGAATACTGCAGACTTACTTTTTTAAAACTTTTTATTTTATATTGGAGTATAGCCGATTAACAATGTTGTGATAGTTTCAGGGGCACAGCAAAGGGACTCAGCCATACATATACATGTATCCATTCTCCCCCAAACTCCCCTCCCATCCAGGCACTGCAGCCTTATTTTTAAGGCATTCTATCATACATTTACAACATTTAAATGAGTGAAGTTTATTAGCACATGCTCCTGCTTCCTCCGACATGGTGTACTAAATACTCAGCTAGATCCCGGATAAAGCATGCTCACTGATGAGTCACAGGTTGTTGGACTGAAATTCTTTCCACTGGGTGTTGACTGAAACACCAATATGGTGGATACCAAAGAGAGTTTGAATATTCTGTGAACAATGTGCATGAAGTAGTAGGTCAAGGATATGAAAAGGGGTTATTGCATGGAGTGAGGAAAGGGTTAGTGAGGAGGATACCTTTGGAGAAACCTGGGGGATCCATTGCACTTCCCGCCCCCACCCCCTAGGTGGAGACACTTCGTTTTTTATTTCAGGTCTGTAGCACCACCTGGAGGGCTTTGATGCATGTGGGCTGGAGTCTGATTCTGATGTCGGAAATCTGGAGGGCAAGAAAAGGGCTGACTAACCACTCTTGTGGCAGATGTGGGGAGGGACTGGCTTTTTCTTTTCCCCCATATGCTGTCTCACTGTTTCACAAAATCTAGTTGTGGGCACTGGGAAAAAGAGCCAGTGTGGTTTCTCTCAGAGCCTGCCATCTGCAAGAGGTGAGAAATCAGAAGATAGAGGCTGGTTATGTACCACTGGTGTACAAAGTCTAGGTGGGAATTATAAAGACCACTCAGGTTAGAAATGCACCCTCCTGGGGCCAGAAGTTGCAAGAGAAAGATGTCCATTGATAATAACCTCTGAAGAGCTCATTGACCCTCAGATCATGAGGATATCAGTTAAGTGAGAATATTTTGTCCCAGTCCTCTTCTCTATCCTCCTACTTTGACCCTGAAGGCATCAAAACTTCAGCTTGGAAGAGGGAAGACAGAAGAAGAAGGATGAGAAGAGAAGCACAAGGCAGTGAATTAGGGAAGAAGCCAATCAGCCCCTCTTTCTCATGGAAGGCTTGTAGCCTGAAGCAGAAGCAAGCTGGGAGAGGAAGAGATTGACTGCTAAGTCACACCCAGAGTTATAATTATTATACAGAATTGGACATTCTATTTACTGAATCAAGACTGTGTTTTAATCCAGGTGCAGGGAAACATTACCCCTACTAAATAAAACTTGTAGGAACAGTGGGAGGCAAAAATAAAGTTGGGTTTTGATTCTATTATGATATATTATATATGTACTTAAGTAACATCACAACTTCAAATGCAGGGCTAGGTTGGTAGGAAATGAGGGAAATGTCCAATGGTGAAAAAAAGAGAATAGTTTGTTGAAATGTGAGTAGGAGATGCAGTGAGCAGTAAGCAAATGTGATCAGGAGACTAAGTTTTGTACCCAAAGCAAAGGTGAATGAGTGGAATCTGAGACTATTATGTTAGTGAGACCCTGGGAGGTGGGTAAGGTAGCCCCAGGTCTAGAGTCCTGGGCCTCCAGCAGAAGAAGGGGAAACCTGCTCTGAACGAGGGCAACCTCAGTGGGTCTTCGGGATTCCTATAGGTTAAGATCTACCAAATATAAACTCACAACCAAAGATCACCAAAATGGCAGAAGAAAAAACCTCTGTCTCACCATGAGTAAAGTCAGCAGAAACAACGAACAAAGGATTCAGAGCATTAATGAATTCAGATTTTGGAATTATCAGATGTAGAATATCAAATGATAAGGTATGAAATGTTTAAAGAAATAACCTGGCATCTTATAGAAATGAGAAAGCAATAAGGAACTACCCAAAATAAGTGGGAAGATTTGAGAAGAAACCAAATAGAAATTTCCAAATGGAAAAATATAATGGTTGAAATTTTAAAAATCGATGAGTTGGTTAAGTAGCAGATTAAACAATTGAAGAGAGAATTATTGATAGAGGATTAAAAGAAATTATCCAGAATATAGCACAGAAAGACAGGGAGATGGAAAATATGCAAGAGTTTATCACAACAAGCCCTCAATCAAGGAACTTCTAAAACAAACATTTTGATCTCAGATCCCCTTTACATTCTTAAACATTATTGAGGACCCCAAAGTGCTTTTGTATATGTAGGTTATATCTACTGATATTTACCATATTAGAAGATAAAACAGAATTTTAAAATATTTTATTAATTCATTCAAAAATCATAAATCCATTTGATGTTAACATAAATAACATAGTTTAAGAAAAATAGCTTATTTTCCAAAACAGAAATATTACTGAGAAATTGTGTTACATTTTTGAAAATCTATTGTCTGGGTAAATAGAAGACAGCTAGATTCTCATATCTGCTTCTACATTCATTCTGTTGCTATATGTTGTTTGAAACGTATATGTTTGAAACGTATGAAAAAAATCTGGCCTCACATAGATATGTAGCAGGAAAAGGGAGAAGTATTTTAATACCCTTTTCAGATAATGGTGGATATTACTGTTGATATTACACCAAAACTCAACCAATGGTAGTTTTCTATGGTTAGTTGCAATGTGGAATTTGAAAGCCATATCAATAAACTTTTCATATTCTTGTTACATCAAAATTTATTTGCCTATGTTAAACTTTAAATGGATATTTCACTTATGTATGACTTTGTAACATCGTGGACTGGTGATTTGGAAAATATTGGTTCATTGAATAATGCAGATCTTCCAAATATTGGTGCAAAAATCACACTCATTAACATCACTGCCGATCTTGATAGAAAAGTCCTTGTACTGAGAAGCTGTCATGCTCATGGTGGGAAGTACAAGTTTTCTAAAATTCTAACTTTTGCTTGTAAACTTGAATTTTATCATTGGCAACAAATTCTGTCAGTTGTTTTCCTTGAAGTAACAGGCTCAACTTCGTTCAATTTTGAGAAAATGTCTGGCAGTTATCCAAGTCTGAATAGCCATAGTTCATCTGTCAGTCATCCTTTTAAGTAAAGATGGGGTTCCATGAAAAACCTGGTTACGTCAGCTTGAAACTCAATCACACAAGTGTTTTTCCTTGAGACAACCACCATACTTTGGTATTCAGCAGAAGTGCTTTTTGTACTTGCCCTTTGGTCACAGAGACTATTAAAAAGACATTGCTTACCGGTCAAGACTTAATAACATTAATATTATTTTTCCTGCTTCACCAAGCACACTGTTAAGTGAAACTGGCATTTTAGAAAATTTACTGTGAGGGTGTGACAGTGACAACACAGTGATTCCTGGCCTAGTTTGGTGACACTGCCTTGATTCGTGCTAAGGCACCAGCACTTTTAATCATTGTTGCTTTTGCACCATCAGCATGTGTGTCAACGCAGTAGAAAAGACAAATAACACCTCAGTATTATTATGGAAGTAGTTTTGACCTTTTGGACCCCTAAAAGTGTCTCGGGGACCCTATATGTCCATAAAGCACACTTTGAGGTTGCTATTCAAAAGGTATGAAAAAAATGTCTCCAGAAGTAAGGTCTGAAATAGAAGAAGGTCTGATGAGAAGAAAATGGTAATCTCACAAATCTTAGCTATATAAAATAATAATGTTTTGTTTGTGGGGATTAAAATATTAGAGTTAAATTATAGGCAGCAGAGGCATACAAATTGGGAGGGGTAAAAATAGTATGTGAACTGGGAAGAATGAAGGATATTCAGGAGGGAATGTTACGGTATTGGTTAACTTTCGGATTTTGTTTACATATGAAGGAAAAAATTTTAAGGAAGGGAATGTCTAGTTAAACCTTATGGATTGATTGAATGCATTTATTTTACTCTTTTCTCCAAATCACAAGCATGACAATAAATGGATGTTTTTAAAAGATACAAGCCTATAGGAACAAGTAAGGAGCCAAATTTAGGAGGGTGGGAAGCAGCTGGATGTGTGGCAACTGTCTTAGAGAACCTGGGGAAGCCAAGTTCCAAGCTGCATGAAGAGTCAGCGGCAACAATGAAAAATGATTTAGATTCCTAAGAACTTCAGATTTTAGAATTACGAGATGCATAGTAGAAACTGTATGAAATTGCTTAAAGAAATAACATATGATCATTTCATGATATGTGTAAGTCAAATCATGATACTGTACATCTTAAACTTATACAGTGCTGTATATCAATTATATCTCAATAAAACTGGAAGGAAAAAAAGGACATAACATATGTATTCACATAAAAGGAAAGAAACAAGAAACACAATGTGGACCTGGAAGAAATAAATGGAATTGTGTGCGTCCAGATGGAGAAAGCTGAGGAGCACCTTATTTGTGCTGAGGGATTCACATAAGGTCCTGGAGCGGGTGTCATTAGGAACTTCCTGGAGGTGGAGGTTTGGCGAGGGTGCAAAAGGAGGAGTGGTTGAGAGGTTTTCTACAAAGAGGCTAGCCTACCAGCTTTCCTTGCCACCCTAAAGATTTCCTCTGGATGGGATAATTCCTGTGACTTCTGAGCTGGGCAGTGGTAGGCACAGTTGGGAGTGGAGTCTATTAAACCCTGTATACTGAAGTGTAGGTACTGAATATGTGTAAAACAGCAATCCCTATCTAAAATTCAAATAGGGACCTACCTGGTGGCGCAGTGGTTAAGAATCCACCTGCCAATGCAGGGGACATTGGTTTGAGCCCTGGTCCGGGAAGATCCCACATGCCGCGGAGCAACTAAGCCCATGCGCCACAACTACTGAGCCTGCACTCTAGGGCCCGCAAGCCACAACTACTGAGCCCACGAGCCACAACTACTGAGCCCGTGTGCCACAACTACTGAAGCCCGTGCATCTAGAGCCTGTGCTCCACAACAAGAGAAGCCACTGCAATGAGAAGCCCGTGCACCACAACGAACAGTAGCCCCCGCTCACCTCAACCAGAGAAAGCCCACGTGCAGCAACGAAGACCCAACACAGCCAAAAATAAATAAATTAATTTAAAAAAATTCAAATAGCTATATTGTGAAGATTGAAGGGTAGTGTCTGTGTGTATATGGTAGGTTTATGAGGATGTAGAGTATGTGTGGAAGTGTATTAAGTTCTTGTTTTCCAAGGTGGGAAGGTAATAGATAATGCCTAAAACAGAAAAACCAAGAAGTAATAATATAAGCATGTTATGTAAGCTATGGATATAAATATCAAAAGAATCAATTAAAAAATTGAGAGAATTTACCTCTGGGAATCAGGAGATGGGGCTGCATGTAGGGGTTAGGGAACTGCTGTTTTACATAACAAATTCATAGAACTATTTGACACTAAGCTATATCCACATGTATCTTTGATAAAAATAAAAATAAAGTCTAAAAATTACAAAGGTTACTACTAATAGAATAGAAATAGATTCTATAATTTCAAACTCATCAGAGGAAAGAGATAGAAAAAGGAAATGAAATAAGTAGTTAAAATCTTCCCATTAAAAAATACCAGGCCCAGATTTTTTACCAAACGTTAATGAACAAGTCATTCTGTCTTATACTAATGTTTCCAGAATATAGAAAAGCAGCCAATACTTCCTCACTTATTCTGTGAACCTGGTATAAATGTAAAACCCCCAAATTTGACAAGGATAGTACAGGAAGGAAAATTACAGGCCAATCTCATTCCTGAACATTCAAAAATTCTACACTAAATATTAACAAGCCAAAATCCAGCAGTGTATAAAAAAGATAATGTATTATGATTTAATTGGGTTTATCTTAGAGATGCAAGGGTGGTTTAACATTCCAATATTTATAAATAGCATTCATCATATCAAGAAATTAAATGAGAAAAAGTCAATTCAATAGATTCAGGAAAAATATTTGATAAATTCAAAACCTGTTGATGATTTTATTAAAAAATCTCATGAAGCTAAATATGGAAAGATATTCCCTCAACCAGATAAAAGGTATTAAAAGAACAGCAACACACTTCAGTGAACATTATTCTTATTTTTAAAAACTTTTATTTATTTATTTATGTATTGAACTATAGTTGATTTACAATATTGTGTTAGTTTCAGGTGTATAGCAAAGTGATTCAGTTATACATACACACACATATATGTGTGTGTATATATATATATATATATATATATATATATATATATATATTTAAAGATTATTTTCCACTATAGGTTTTACGAGATATTGTATAGTTCCCTGTGGTATACAGTAAATCCTTGTTGGTTATCTGTTTTATATATAGTTGTATGTATCTGTTAATCCCTACTCCTAATTTATCCCTTCCCCTCCTTTTCCCTTTGGTAACCATAAATTTGTTTTCTATGTCTATGGGTCTGTTTCTGTTTTGCAAATAAATTCATTTGAATTATTTTTTAGATTCCACATATATGTGATATCATATATTTGTCTTTGTCTGATTTTCTCCACTTACTATGATAATCTCTAGACCATCATGTTGCTGCAAATGGCAATATTTCAGTCTTTTTCATGGCTGAGTAGTATTCCATTGTAAATATACACTGCTTCTTCTTTATCTATTCATCTGTTGATGGACACTTAGGTTGCTTCTGCATTTTGGCTATTGTAAATAGTGCTGCAATGAACATTGGGGTGCATGTATCTTTTTAAAATATGGTTTTCTCTGGTTATATGCCCAAGAGTGGGAATGCTGGATCATATGGTAGTTCTATGTTTAGTTTTTTAAGGAACCTCCATACTGTTCTCCATAGTGGCTGCACCAGTTTACATTCCCACCAACAGTACATCCTATTCTCCACACCCTCTATAGCATTTATTATTTGTAGACTTTTTGATGATGGCCATTCTGACAGGTGTGAAGTGATACCTCATTGTAGTTTTAATTTGCATTTCTCTAGTAATTAGTGATGCAGTGAACATGATTCTTAATGGTCAAATCTTAGAAACATTCCTTTTAAGACCTGGCAATGACACTTGGCAAAGCCAGTGACATTCACTATTGTCAGTTCTCATCAACATTTTATTGGATTTTTAGTAAGGCAAGAAATAAGTAAGCAAATTAGTCATTATTTGCAGATAATATGATTCTCTACCCAGAAAGTTCAAAGAATCTATAGGCTTGTTACAGAATTAATAAGAAGGTGGTTGGATCTAATGTTATTATACAAACTATTTGCCATCAACAAATAGAAAATATAACAGAAGAAAGAATATCCAATTTATGATAGCAACAAAAATATGGTACTTATGAATAAATCTTCCAAAAGATATATGTGACCTTTATGAAGTAAATTATAAGACTTCATAGAAAGACATTAACGGAGATCTAAAAAAATGGAGAGGTATACTATGTGATATAAGATTCAATATCATGAGACATTGATTCTTCCCCAAATAATTCATAAATTCAATGCAATTCTAATCAAAATCTGAAAGGGATTTTTTTCATTTTTGGTGGAACTTGAAAAATTGATTGTAAAATTTATATGGAAGAGCCCTAAACCAAAGAGATCCACAGTACTCTTGAAGAAGAGCAAGATGGGAGACTTGTCCTACCAGATATCAGGACCATTTATAAAACTACAGTACAATTAAAATTATTTAGAACAGTAGCTGACCCAGAGTAAGTGCTCAATAAATGTTAGTTGTTATTATTATATTGTTCATACATTTTTGAGGTTTATTTTCTTTGCCATATTGCAAGGATGACTTCTTTCACCCAGTACTGGAATTTCAAAACTTATGCCCTGGGGTAATTTTGACTATTTGTTAAGGCCTGGGTTATAGCTGTAGTCCAAATCGTGTGGCTCCTGACATTATGGAACTGAGTTCTTTACTTCCTTTGCTTCTTCTTCCTCCTCTGACTTGAGTCTGGATAAAAATGGAGTGTTTTGGGAACACTGTATGTCTGCAAGGGACTAGGGAGGTAAGAAGCAGTATCCAGAAAGCTAGTAACATATCAGTGGAAGAGGTATATACTTAGTAGACAAGGCAGGCGTTGGTCAAAAGTGGTAAACTGCTGAATGAAAGTCACACCATTCGTTCATTCATTCAACAAAACTCTATATATTACCTATGTATCAAACACTGCGGCTGGCACAAGAGCTATACAGATGCATCAGAGAGGCCCCTGTCTGTGTGGCATGCACAGAGAAAAGGGCAAGACATATCTGGAAAACATTAAAATATAGCATTCCAACTACTAGACTATAGGAGGTACCAAACAGAGTGCTTTCAGACCAAGGAGGCTGAAGGACTAACTGTACAGGGAAGTACAGGCAGTTTTTTCAAAGGAAGTATCATTTATGCTTGGCCTTGGTTATCTGTGTTGCTGGGGCAGGAGATGGCTGAGGTGTAGACATAAAGATTCAGAGAATTTTCCAAATGTGTTTTAGTAATCACAGTCAACCTCCGTCCCCCAAGCATCATCAAAATTTTAAAGAAGTTGTTCACACCGTACAGTACATTGTTTATGAATTTTAAACTCCTGCCTTTCTTTCTTCCTACCTATATTTTGAGTAATGACTAGCCAAATGGCCAAAAATTGGGCAGTAGTGGGGAGGAGGTAGAGAACCAGGATTAGGGGTTATAGGTTGACTCCTGGGTATGAAGTAAAGGAGAATTCAGCATTACAACTTCACTGATCTGCACTATGTAAATGTCTAGAGAATGAAGTAATTTTGTAATTCTATGGTACCTGTGATTTAGTGTGTGGTTTCTTTCTTAAACTGTAAACAGCAAGTCATAGCAGGCTGAAAATTAGCACACATTTTATAAGTCACCTTTCGTTTTATTTATTTTTATTTTGTTTTTTTTTTGGCTGCATTGGGTCTTCGTTGCTGCACGTGGGCTTTCTCTAGCTGCGGCGAGTGGGGGCTACTCAGCAACTCTTCGTTGCAGTGCGCAGGCTTCTCATTGCAGTGGCTTCTCTTGCTGTGGAGCACGGGCTCTAGGCGTGCAGGCTCAGTAGTTGTGGCTCGCGGGCTCTAGAGCACAGGCTCAGTAGTTGTGGTTCGCGGGCTCTAGAGCACAGGCTCAGTAGTTGTGGCGCACGGGCTTAGTTGCTCCGCGGCATGTGGGATCTTCCTGGACCAGGGCTCGAACCCGTGTCCCCTGCATTGGCAGGCGGATTCTTAACCACTGCGCCACCAGGGAAGCCCTTGCCTATTTTTAAAGTGGGTCGTTGGTCTTTTTCTTACTGATTTGCAGGAGCTCATTTGAATATTTTCTCCCAGTCTGTTGCTGTTTTTTTTTCTTCTTTATTTGTTTGCTTGTTTGTTTGTTTTTATCTTTTAAAAGGTACCTTTTATTATTTAAAAGTTTAAAATTTTTATATAGTGAAATGATCAATATATGGCCTCTGGTTCTGATAAAAAAAACTTTTCACCCCAAGATTATATTAAAATAATCTGTACTTTCTTAGGATGCTTTTATAGTTTTGTTTTTACATTTAGCTCTGTATGTGGAATTTATTTTTGTGCAACACAGGAAATAAGGATCTAATTTTGTTTCCAAATGGTTAGCCAATTGTACCAATGCCATTTAATGTAAAATGCTGCCTTTGTCATAACAGAAATTATGAATATGTGGCTGCTGCTAGATTCTCTCATGTCCTCTGTAGACTATACCACGTTTTAATCATTAAAGCTCTATGATTTGAAACCTGGTATGGTAAACGCTCCCTCATTTTTTCAAATGTATTATTATACGTTTTTCTCTTTCAGATGAACTTCATAAAAAGTTTGTAAGTTCCGTAAAAAACTATGCTTGGATTTGATTGCTGTTATAGGTTGAGTGGCTTTATAATTTTGAGTTTTCCCATTCTGAAATATGGTATATTTTTTCATTTTCTCAGGTCTTCTTCAATATATCTTTCAGAAAAATTTTATATTTTTATTTATATGAGTTTTATCCATTTCTCGTTAGGGTTGTTTGGATATCTCAGTTTTTGCTGTTTCTGTGACTGGATATTTTTTCATTACATTTTCTAATTGGTTATTGCAAGTAGGTAGGAAATTTGTTGAATTTTTTGTGTTGATAGTGTATTTAGCCACCTTCATGAATTTGTATTAATTACAAGTTGTAATTAATTACAAATATAATAATATATTAATACTTTTCAGTTGATTCTATTGAGTTTTCTAGCTTGACAATGACATCATCTCCAAATAATGAGTGTTTACTTTTTCCTTTTGAGATCTTTACCACTTATTTCCTTTTTCTTAAAAAATTTTTTTTTTTTTTGTCTTATTGCACTGACTAGGATGTTGTGGTAGAATTATATTTCCCTGGCATCTTTTTCTCCTTCTGACAGCACCTTGA
Source organism: Eschrichtius robustus (assembly GCF_028021215.1). Classification (NCBI taxonomy): domain Eukaryota; kingdom Metazoa; phylum Chordata; class Mammalia; order Artiodactyla; family Eschrichtiidae; genus Eschrichtius; species Eschrichtius robustus. The sequence continues at coordinate 105,717,430 of NC_090831.1, read as the reverse complement.
TTGATTGTTTGATTGACTGATTGATTTTGTGGAATTACCTCTCCCCCACTGTGGGCAGTCATAGAAGATTGGTAAATCCTGGGACCCTGCTTTCCTATTATGGACGTAGAAGAGACCCTTGGACATTTTTTTTATTAGATCTTTCCCATCAGCGCACCTGCATAGTCAAGGGGCAAGTTCGTGACTGGAGCTTAGCCATTTGGATTTACTGTCCTAGGGCTTCGGCTCTTGAAGAAGTGACACATGTGTAAGCAAGCAAGAAAAACTGGAATTCATTGATTCCAGAGACCAAGTAATTCCTGTCTGTTTTGGAGCTAGGTTCTCCAGGCTTCTGGTTGATTTTGAGAACTTTCTAAAAGCTTTCCAATAAATTCTCCCTCCCTTTGTATCAAGTTAGTTAGAATTGGTTTCAGGCAATTTCTTTCAACCCAAGAACTGTTATGTGATACATTTTCTTGGTCTTGTCTTCAATTAGAATACCTCTAGTAGTTCACCATCAGAAGTAATTTGCATGTTTCTGATGGTTAACTTCTATCTAGGAAAAGGAATTTTTTTCTGTTCTTACCTCATAAAAGGTTTTTTAAAATTTAGAATGGGATTTTTATTTCAAAAAGCTTGCTGTATTCTATCAAATGCATTTTTTATATCTATCAAAATGGAGAAACTCCTGATATTTTCTCCTTTGTTAATGAGGTTTCCTAATGTTGAATCATCCTGGCATTCCTGCAATAAGCCTTATTTGGTCATTACATATATATATATATATATATATATATATATAATATATATATTTAAGATATATTTAATATACTGCTGTGTTTGATTTACTAATACTTGGTTTAGGATTTTTGGATCTACATTTTTGAATCATATTGTCAGTAACTGTCTTATTCAGTGTGCAATTTTTGTCCAGTTTTGGTAACATGGTTATATTTAATTTGTAAAATGAAGTGGGAAAACTTTTCACCTTTTCTATACTCGATCTGGAGTTGTTTGTCTAAAACAGGAATCACATTTTTTTCCCTAAAAATTTTTCTAGAACTCACTAGTAAAGCCATCTGGGTCTTTTTGATGCCTTTTCAGGGATAGATTTTAAAAATTACATTTCTATTTTCTCCAGTGGTTATTGATCTCATGTTTTGTGTCTTCTCTTGAGTCAATTATTTCATGTTTTATTTGAAAATATCCATTTACTCTAAGTTTTCAGATTTATTGATAATAACCTGTATGTAATATTATTTTAAAAATAAGAATTCTATCTATAGTCATGTTCCTTTTCTTAGCCTAAAAGGTGTTTGTGTTTCTTTTTTCTCGCTCTCTCCTTAATCAATTATGATAAAAGCTTGTCTATCTTTTAAAAAATCAAGTCTATCTGATTTTTGTTTTCCATTTTGTTAATTTTTCTATTTGTTTTAGTTAATTGCTTTCTACTACTTTCTTTGGGCTTATTTTGTTCTTGAGTTGATAAGTCTTAGTGGGAGGCAAAGCCTGCCTTTTCTATAAAAGCTGAAAATGTTGTTCTGTCTTGCAGCATGGATACAGGCACATGATCTAGGCTCCAAGCATAGGTATGCTATCCCGGTTTTGCAATGAGAGTTAGCAGTGCACAGAAGTGACAGCAGTAGCATTGGCAGCAAGACCAAGTTCTTAGGGCAGGACCACCAGGGAAGTCTCAGCATCCATGGCTGTCAGAATCAGTGGTGCAAGAAGCAGCTGCTGGCACCTGGTGGTGGCAGGAGCGTTGTCCTCTCCAGATTACTTCAGTGGCACTGTGGTGGGCATTGTTCTAACTGTACAGCCCTGAGTCTAGTTCTGCTGCCAAGCCGGTGATTCTGTGGGCTAATCAATGTCCTGTTAATAAATTCATTTTCAGCCGAAGTCAGCCAGAGTTGGTTTCTATTGCTTCCAACTCAGAATCTTTTTTTAAATTTTTACTTTTTATTTATTTTTAATTTTTAAATTTTTTTAACATCTTTATTGGAGTATAATTGCTTTACAATGGTGTGTTAGTTTCTGCTGTATAACAAAGTGAATCAGCTATACATATGCATATATCCCCGTATCCCCTACCTCTTGCATCTCCCTCCCACCCTCCCTATCCCACCCCTCTAGGGGGTCACAAAGCACCGAGCTGATCTCCCTGTGCTATGCGGCTGCTTCCTACTAGCTATCTATTTTACACTTGGTAGTGTATATATGTCAGTGCTACTCTCTCACTTCGTCCTAGCTTACCCTTCCCCCTCCCCGTGTCCTTAAGTCCATTCTCTACGTCTGTGTCTTTATTCCTGTCCTGCCCCTAGGTTCATCAGAACCATTTTTTTTTTGGTTAAGATTCCATATATATGTATTAGCATACGCCAACTCAGAATCTTGACTGAATACATGCTTTCATTGTCGATCCTTTCTAAATAGTGTTTCCTAAGTAATGTTCCTAAATAACATAAATAGATAAATAGTGTTTCTAAATAACATTTTGAGTTCCTCTTTATTCCAGGAACTATTTAGAAGCATGTTCAAAATATGTCCCAGTTGATAAATATTTTGGTTGTCTCTTTTCATTAATTTCTCTTTTTATTGTGATGTGGTCAGTTATTATGGCTTGTAAGACTTCTGACTTCCAGCATTTATTGAAATTTTACCTGTGATCTAATATATGTCAAATCTTGTTACTGATCCAAGAGTATATTTTCCTTTTGTGAGTATGAAGTTTCCACTCTGAATGTAGCCATTCATGGATTTGACAGTTTTACCTTACATTTTGAAGAGTTATCAATCTTCGTGATTGATTGCACCGTTTTTTAGTATAAAATATTCTTTTTTGTTCCAGCTACTGTTTTTTGGACTTGAATCCTATTTTGTTTAACATTACTATTGCTACATTTTCTTTTTGTTACCAATTGTATATTTTCCATATCTCTATTTTTAATTTTACTTCATAATTTCTTCCCTTCCTCCTTTCCTCCCTCCCTCTCTTCCTTCTCTACCCAAAGTGCAATTTGTCTTTTAAAGGAGGAATTTAATATATTTATGCTTATTATGATTATTGATATGGTCGGTTATATTCCCACTACTTTATTTTATTGGTGTTTTATCCTTTTGGGTCTTTTGTTAGATTTATTATGTTTTCATCATTTAATTTGTATTTCTATTTTTCTAATCATTATCCTTTAAGTTTATTTTTTTAGAAATTTATTTATTTATTTAATTTATTTTGGCTGCGTTGGATCTTCGTTGCTGCGCGTGGGCTTTCTCTAGTTGCGGTGAGAGGGGTCTACTCTTTGTTGCGGTAGCTTCTCTTGTTGTGCAGCATGGGTTCTAGAGCTCAGGCTCAGTAGTTGTGGCACATGGGCTTAGTTGCTCCGCGGCATGTGGGACCTTCCCGGATTAGGGCTTGAACCCGTGTCCCCTGCATTGGCAGGCGGATTCTTAACCACTGCGCCACCAGGGAAGCCCATCCTTTAAGTTTTTATCCCCTATATTTAAACTTAAAATTTGACTTCAACCTCTAGAGCAGTACTGTGCAATAAAAAATTCTGTGATGAAGGAAATGTCTTATATCTCTAACACTGGCTAGTAGGGTAAGCACTAGCTACATGGGCTATTGATTACTTGAAATGTGGCTAGTGTGACTGAGGAACTGAAGTTTTACCTTATTTAATTTTAATGAATGTAAATTTAAATAGCCATATGTAGCCAGCAAGTACCGTCATATTAGTTTGCTCAGGCTGCCATAACAGAATACCACAGCATAGGTGGCTTAAATGACAGAAATGTATTATCTCACAGTTCTGGAGCCTGGAAGTCCAAGATCAAGGTGTTGCCAGGTTTGGTTTCTCCTGAGGTCTCTCTCCTTGACTTGTAGATGGTTGTCTTCTTGCCGTGTCCTCACATGGCCTTGCCACTGTGGGCACACATCCCTGGTGTCACTTGTGTATCCACACTTCCTCTTCTTACAAGGCCACCGGTCAGATTAGATTAGGATTCACCCTAACAATGTCATTTTAACTTACTTGTCTCTTTAAAGGCCCAATCTCCAAATACAGTCACATTCTGAGCTACTGAGGGTTAGGGCTTTAATTTACGAATTTTGCGGGGACACAAATCAGCCCATAACAACCATGCTGGAGAACACAGGCCCAGAGTTAATTTGTGTTTATTTCTTCCTCTCCAGATACACTGCTACTCACCTTAGGATACTTTGATTTTTCTGCTCCTCATCCTACACCACTATCTGCCTTACGGTAATCATCTGGAATTCTACTTCCAGGTTTTGTTTTTTGTTTTTTGTTTTGATTTCTGCATTAAGAATTATTAGAATTAACTTAACATTTTATGTATTCCTTTGTTTGTATTTTTTCTTGTATACCATGCATTTCTCTTTCTTGAACTCATTTATCTTGCTGCTCCAATATTGCTCTCAAGTAATTCTTTCATAGAGAGGCTAGAGGGCCAGGTATAGGGTTCTAGGTTCAAAATAAATTTCTCTTAATAATTTGAAAACATTGTTTACACTGCTGGTGTCCCTCTGAGATCCCTATTAACAGGGAAGGGCATCCATCCCACAGCTGCCATAATCATTGGCTACTAACAGCTCACTCCTGCTCCCTTGTCTGGAGAATTCCCCTTTGCTCAAAGAGAGCTAACTCATTTGGTGAACTGCCCACCCGCTTTCCCTGGGGGCAGCCTCCAGCCCTTGCCTGGTAGGGGTGTACAAAAGGCTTTCTCACTGCCTCAAGGTGAGACCAGTTCTGCGGGAAATGATCATGCTCCAGAGCTCTCCAAGGGATCAAGCTGAAGCCAGTCCCTTGCTAACACCACATCTTAATTCCTTCTCCAGCCTTATTCTGTTTCTCTTATTCTCTCTCTCTCTAAGGAACTCCCTTAATAAATCACGTGCGCCCAAACCCTTGTCTCAGGCTCCGCATCTAGGGAACCTGATCCAAGACACATTGTTTCAGTATTTTCTATTGTCCTATGCCCTCTTGCTTATTTAGCCCAGGACCCAATGCCAATTAGACCTTCAAACAATGTTCACCAAATGAACAAATGAAGTCATCTTCCCTGGGCAGCAAGCTGATCACATTACACTTTCTTTCCAAACCTAACTTCTAATTATGAAATTAAAATTCCTGATTTTGGGGACTTCCCTGGTGGTGCAATGGTTAAGAATCCACCTGCCAGTGCAGAGGACATTGGTTCGAGCCCTGGTCCGGGAAGATCCCACACGCCGCGGAGCAACTAAGCCCGTGTGCCACAACTACTGAGCCTGTGTTCTAGAGCCTGCGAGCCACAACTGCCAAAGCCCACGTGCCTAGAGCCAGTGCTCTGCAACAAGAGAAGCCACTGCAATGAGAAGCCTGCGCACTGCAACGAAGAGTAGCCCCTGTTCTCTGCAACTAGAGAAAGCCCACGTGCAGCAATGAAGACCCAACGTAGCCAAATAAATAAATAAATAAATAAATTTTAAAAAATGACTGATTTTGGCCTTAAAGCCTTGCACTAGTGGCTCATTCACATCAAGCCCATCTACCTTTATTTGTTAGTCTACTGTGATTTTTTTTTTTTTTTTACTACTTTTATGATCCCAAATGTATTTTTTTACCTCTGAATTATAAACAGTCTTACACTGCTTATGCATGTGTCTTATTTCCTCAGCTGGAACACAATTTTATGGACGTTCTTTTTCTTTATGGCTTAGGACCTAGCACCTTGCTAGATATATGGTGCTTAATTAATAATTGTATAATGTTTTTATGACAGCTTAGTTTAAAGGGATTGTATTTGAACACAAATTTTTTCTTAGAAAAATCCTTTTTTTCTTTCTTTAGTACTCCTGGATCATTTAATCCATGTTTGGGAACTCTATTTCCATAGCAACAGATTATCCTAACAGAAAGAGGACAGTATAATCTTTACTTTGAATGACCAGAAAGAGAAGGATTATGAGAAGAAAACTTGAAGTTACAAAATTGTGGATAAAATGAATGAATCAAACAGAGGAAACAGTTAATGCAAAGAAGGATAAATCATTTCTAACAGCATTAATAGTATTATTGTACTTCAAGATGATTAAACTAGCCAGCAGAATCCAGAAGCTCGAACATTAGTAACATGATAAACTTCAGAAGCTGAAGGCAAAAGCATTAAGTCAGTCCCAGGGGTTCTTGCTGGCTTCAAAGCAGTGCCCTCTATTTGATCAGTGAGGGCAGTGGAACAGAACCTAACTAAGCTCTTTAATGATTTGCAGTATCATCAAGTCTCCACTAAGCCTGTATTTGAGAGTTGCCTGAGGTGACTTTCTCTTTAATTTGCAAAAAGTGTTCAATATCTAAGTAGTGACAAATTGAATCTGGCCCACAAAGAGGAGAGAAAAATAATGCGGCACAAAATAAGCTTCTCTTTGGAGAACATAAATAGAGTTCAGGACAAACTCCAGCAGCTGAAATTCTGTGGATATTTATTTCTTTGGCTTTACATGGCTAGATATTTAAAAATATTCTAGGTGGATGTTGCCATCAACCAGACTCTCTCGTCATTGAGCATGCTCTCTTATTCTTGAAGTGAAGAAGTTTTGATTGGAAAAAAAGACTGCTAGAGAGATGAGACCACACCTAAGTTTCGACACTGAACCAGTCTTGGGAGTGCCGAGATTCAGAAGAGGAAGCAGCATGGAAGAGGGCACAGGACATGCTACCCAGCCAGCCCTCTGCTCCCTGGGTCTTGGTGACCACCTGAGAAATAGGAGATTCAGTAGTTGGGATGATGATCTCTGAGGATCCCTGAGCTCAACAAGTCTACAATTTTAAAATAAGAACAAAAGCTATTTGTATTCTCTGCATTGCTAGTGGGAATTTCTTTCTTAACCTCACTATTCTTTGTGTTAACTATAGTTCTTTGTATATTGTATATTCTGGATATTAGTCCTTTGCTGATTATACATACATGTTGTAAATATTTTTCCTACTCTGTGGCTTGTCTTTTCATTTTTTTTATGGACACAAATTCTTATTTAATGTAGTATAACTTATCAATCTTTATTGTTACAGTTATGTCTTTTATGTCTTATTTAAGAAATACTTCTCTGAGTATACCTTGAAGTCATAAATATATTTGCCTTTATTATTTTTTAAGGTTTTATGTTTTTTTCTTATTGTATTTAGATTTTTAGTCCATCTGGAATTGATCCTTATATATAATGTGATATAGGGATACAATTTAATTTTTTCATTTGAATAGCTAACTAACTGTCCCAGGACCATTTATTGAAAACACACTTGTCTTTTCCTAATTGATCTGCTATGCTGTCTCTCTCTCTCTCTTTTTTTGCATAAGATGTGAAGTTTGGATCAAAGTTCATATTATTGCATATGGAGGCCCAGTTGTTTGAACACCATTTGCTGAAAATACTTGATTTGCCTATTTTCCTATGCCAAATTTCCTTTCCTACCTCTCTTAACTATTTATATATGGGTGTATCCTTTTCTGGACTCTCCCATTTGTTCTATTTGATTGTTTCTGTACAAAAACCAAACAATCTTATTTGCTATAGCTTAATAATAGGTCAATATCCGTCAGAGCAAACTTTTCTATTGGTAATTTTTTTTAACAGTCATGAATGGATGTTAAATTTTATCAAATGCTTTTTTTTTATATGCTTACTGAGCATATAGTGAATTATGCCAGTTGATTTTCCTAATGTTAAAATAACCTTTCTTCCTAGAATAATCTAATTGTGTTATTGTATAAGTTACCCATTGCAGCAAGACAAACACCCCCAAATCTCGATGGCATCCAACAATAAACATTTATTCCCAGGCATCTTGGGTCATCTGGGTTTTGGCTGATCTGGGCTGCATGGCTTTGTCTGATGCTGTGGCAGTGGGGGCAGCTCATATTTTCTGAGGACTGTGGTTGGGTTGAGACAACTGTGCTGTGCATGCCCCTCACCCTTCTTGGATTAGCAGACTAGACAGGACATGTGCTTTTCATGGTAGAGGCATTATCAGGGAATCAACAGTGATCCAGTACTGTTGTCTACTCTGTGTACTTTATTCAAATATCACCATCTGTCTCACTACTATTCTATACAGCAAAGGAGAAAAACAATTTCTGGTCCAGGATCCAATTCAGGACCACACATTGTATTTACTTGTCATATTTCTTTAGTCTGTTTGACCAGAAACATTTCCTCAGTCTTTCTTTCATGTTCTTGATATTTATGAAGGGTAGAGGCCATTTCTTTGGTAGATACTTTTGTATTTTAGATGTGTTTTCTTAAACAGTCTCTAAGTGGATTTTGTTTATTGTTTTATACAGTTGGAAAACATATTTCTTCTACTAGATGCTTATCTATTTACATTTATTATTGATAGTAGTTATTGATATACTTGGATATATTTCTACGTCTTATCATGGATTTTCTATTTGTCCTACTTTTTTAATTTTTATTTATTATTTATTTATTATGTTTATTTTTGGCTGTGTTGGGTCTTCGTTTCTTTGTGAGGGCTTTCTCCAGTTGTGGCGAGTGGGGGCCACTCTTCATCGCGGTGCGTGGGCCTCTCACTATCGCGGCCTCTCTTGTTGCGGAGCACAGGCTCCAGATGCGCAGGCTCAGTAGTTGTGGCTCACGGGCCCAGCTGCTCTGCGGCATGTGGGATCTTCCCAGACCAGGGCTCGAACCCGTGTCCCCTGCATTGGCAGGCAGATTCTCAACCACTGCGCCACCAGGGAAGCCCTGTCCTACCTTTTTAATGTCGTTTTTCTCTTTTTTTTCTTGCATTCTCTTGAACTGAGTTTTTTTCTCATTCCATTTTCTTCTTTATTATATGCTTTGTTTCTGTTCTTTTACTTGTTATCCTAGATATTTTAATATACATATTTGGCTTATCAAATCCTAAAGTTAATCATATCATCGCCCTCTTCTCTAGTAATACAGTTATCGTAAAACATTTAATCATGCCACTCCTGAAATGTATTATTTTTGGCATCCATTTTAGGTTTATTTTGTTTTTCTTTTAACTCCATAAGACAATATTATTATTATTTATAAAATCAATGTTTATTTAGTTTTATCCACATATTTACTACTTTCTTTCTTGATGATTTCTTTCTGCATCTTGGATCTTCCATCTGGGATCAATTTCCTTCTGCATAAAATATATGTCTTTTAGAATTTCCCTTATTGAGTGTCTGTTGGTAGCAGTCTGTCAGGCTATTTGTGTTTGAAAATATCTTCCTTTGTCCCTTTTTTAAAAGACATTTTGAGTTTACAGTTCTAGAGTGTCAGCTATTTTTTTCTCAGCCCTTTGAAAATATTGTTCCATGGTCTTTTGATTTTCACTGTGTCTGTCTTTGTGCTTTATCTGAAGGTTAGCTGTCTTTTCTCTCTGGCTGCTTTTAAGAGATTTTCCTTGTCTTTGTTATTCTATGCTTTCTCCAGGATGTATCTAGGCATAGGTTTCTTTTTATTATCAAGCTTGGGATTCATTAGGCTTCTTCAACTTGTGGAGAGGTGTCTTATCACTTCTGAAAAATTTTTAATCGTCAATCCAAATATTCTTTTTTCCTATTTTTTTCTCTGTTGTCCTTTTAGAGGTCTGATTTCATATATCTCTTAGTCTCTCTTTTGTAATTTCTGTTACGAGCTCTCTATGCTGCCTTTGGGATGATTTATTTGTCTTCCCATTTCACACTTCAGCTTTTTCTAGTCTGTCTGTTAGGCTTTAATTTGTTTTGTTCCAGAAGTTATATTTGTTTTAGTATATGTGCTACCAAAATAAGTACTACATATATATATATGTATTAATATGCTTCATCATTTCTACAGTGGCTTTTTTTCCCCTCATAATTTTAAACCATTCTTTAACTTATTTAGACAGAAAGGCTTTTAGACATTTTTTTCAGGTCTGTTCTGATGGCTTGTGCTTGGGCTTCATGGTACTGTTTTTGTCCTGTTATGTTTTGTGTCTTTTTTTTTTTACTGTGACTTCATATTTCATTTTTTGTTTTGCGTGAATTCTTTGAAACTGTGATAAAGCTAAGACTCCAGAGAGGATTTGAATTTGTTTCTGTCAGGAACCTGGAGGAACTACCAGCCCAGGACAACTTTAAACTGACTTCTTAGCTTGTGATTTATGGGACCTCCCCACCTGCCCCTGCCCCGGTAGTATGACTTTGGCATGAAGGCTGGCTTGTGGTTAAAAATTTTTAGGGAAGAGTCCTGCCCTCTCCAAGGCTAAATTTCTAGGTAGATAATTTTGCTTTCAGTGCCTTTTTTTTCTAGTTCCCTCTTACACTGGAGCTGTGGCCCTTTGCAGTATCAGCTTTATGAAGTGGGCTCTCCAATTAAACCTCCCACATTGGGTGAATCGTGGGCTTTGTGACCTCTGTTCTGTGGCTTTATGGGACTGAGAAAACAAAAAAAGCAAGCTCATTCATTTTGGCAAATTCTCCCCAAGGCAAAAAAAAAAAAAAAAAATCATTTCTCTGATTACCTCTCTGGGTTCCTACTTTCACTGAGTTCTCCTTACTAAATAGCCAGATAATTGATGTATTAAAATTTTTTTATTGTATTTTATCCAGTATTATGTTTTCTGCAAGAGGGCCAAGCAATTTGGTACTTTGTTAACCAAATTGTTGGAAATAGAAATCTAGATATCAACTTGAAATTATAGTTGACCCTTGAACAACAAGAGTTTGAACTGGGCAGGTCCATTTATATAGGGATTTTTTTCAATAGTAACTGCTACAGTACTGACCCATCCAAGGTTGTTTGAATATGTGGATGAAAAACTGCAGATATGAAGGAGCTGACTCTAAGTTGTATGAGGATTTTCCACTGTGGGGGCCAGGGAGGGGGACAGGTGGTGCCCTGACATCTGCATTGTTCAAGCGTCAACTGTATATTGGGGAAAACTTTCTTAATACTGAATAACTGGATAGCATTTGACTATCACAAGGTAAAATGTATGACAGTACTTTTCATAGAAAGCTAATAAAAGTATAGCCAGCAATAATATTGTAAATACATAAATAAAATAGTCAAGCAGTATTTGATCAGGATGTTAATGCAAACATGTACATTTGATTTTATCATTTAATACATTATTTATGTTAATGATTGTATAATAGAAAGAGCTGGCGTTTTGTGGGAGTGAAATATCATATTTTCCTGCCTTCCACTCTCAAAGATTGTCTAATACCCTGAATGCTGGCCTGGCAATGAAGGCTCTTCAAAATAAGCAGAGCTAATTTTGCTTCATTTTTCCTCTCCTCTCCTTGTAGAGACTTGTACCCTGAACTCCACCAGATTGCACCACCACTGGATCCCGACCAGGCTCTTTGCTTTGCCACCTCAAAGCCTTTCAACTTGTCCTTCCTTCTTCTCCCACCTAGGCCTTGATTATTTTTGCAGACAAAGAGTGCATCTTGTGTTTTCTATCTCTATTTCTACTTTGAGGTATTTTTGGCAAAGAGTGCATCTTGTGTTTTCTGTCTCTATTTCTACTTTGAGGTTTTTTTTTAGAAAGCAACCTCTAGAAACCTCACCCTGACAAGATGTGATCTCTTTTTTTGCTACCCACAGCCTTTTAAACATCTCTTAAAGCTCTTCTATTCTGCCTTGCATTATCATTTTTTTCTTACCTTTTTTTTTTCTTTTTTGGTTCGAACGGAAACTTCTCGGATGCAGAGAATCTTATTCATAAGTGTGTTCCTCCCCAAATGCCAAAACCAGTGTCAAATACATTTGGTGTAGGTACAAGAAAAGTACTAGATGTAATACAATCAAAAAACATCTATTTAATTGGATGAAATAGACTAGTTTGAACACAGAGCATTCTTTTTTTTCAGTATTAGTGCATGCGAAGTTATGTATGGAGATAATAAAATGGTATGGGAAAAATGTGTGGCTGTATGTAAATGGGATTTGGAAACCTTGTGCTATGCGGAAGAAAGAAAATCATTTTTCACAATGTAGGTGAAAGAAAGAGAAATGATTGATTTGTTATTATTAACCTTGTGTATAAGTCTTTGTAAGTGGGTCTTTATTAAATTTTGCAGGATTATTGTCATGAATGAGAATTAGAGGAATTCTTCTAGGATATAATTAAGCATGGGCTAAATGCAAATTGCATAGTTTGAAGTCACCCAAGGGTAGCTTAAGTTTAACGTGATAATATTTCAAAATACTATTTTCTTATGTGAGGACTCCAGAATAACTGTGATCATTTTTTTTTTTTCAGGTGGCAGACCTTTATTTCTGCTCCCTGTTAGATTTCTTGTGTTTTAAAAAGCCTCTGCTTTTATGTGAGACATCACCTGCAGCCTCGCGGTTTCACCTTTTCATACTTTTCACCAGATACAAAGCACTTTGGTTTTGCTCTGCATTTTTAACTTTTTCAAAGCATGTTTACATTTTTTTATGCTTGCAACTCTGTGAAGTAGGAAGGATGAGTCTTTCTACTCACCTTTTACCGACGACAACCGTGAGCCACAGAGCGGTTAAACTGTGGCTTAAAGGCAGTGGCCCTTCCAAAGCAGCCCACGCTGCTTCCCTTTCCTGAGTGAAATTACGTGGGCCCACAAGTTCTACTGGAACAAACACGGGGCCAGGCTAGGCAGGGCTGCTTGACACACCTGTGTGATTGTGCACTCCACTGTGTGCACAGAGGACTGCAGGAAAATTAATGGGTCAGAGAAAGCTTGTTTATGAGTTCACATGTTTTATCTACTCTGTCGTTTGAACCAGCTTTCATAATGACCTCACATCATCACACTAAGAGTGATTCTCCAACTGACTTGGAGATCAGTTCACTTAATTTATGTCACCTGCTTTCTAACTGTTTTACATTCAGATGTGAAAATTTTAATTTTAAAATTAAGCTTTGGGCTCCCAAGCCCCCAACTTGGAAGATCAGTTAACATGCCTTTTGTTAATAGCCGAGTAAACACATCTCCAGCTGAGAAGCAGGGGCTGCTTTCAAATCATTTGCTTCATCTGGAACTAAATCCATGAATTAGCCCAACGGGGATGATGATGTTATTCAAGAATCTGGGGAAGAAATGAAGGATGAAACTGTTCATATCTTCTTACTCTTTCGGTAATTCATGTACAACTTCCCAAAAGGTGAGATTTTTCATAATACTCCTGTCAGAGGCTTATTTACCCCAAGATTTCCATTTTAATGTTGTGTTCAGCTTTGTGGCCTGTTTTCACAGTTTTGTCATTTAACTTCATTTCATTCTTCAGTTTTGTATTAAAGAATTAATTTAACTATAATGTTCTCTGTGAATAAGACCTTCGATTCCAAAATCTGTTTTTCACTAATGAATTTCTTTAATCCTTAGATAGTTGTCATTTTCCTCCAGACCAAATAAGTTTTTTTTTCTCCATTATGATGACCTAAGTCAGGACTGCAGGCCAGAATATTCATTTTGCAAGTGAAGTAACCTCAACTTTTACTGCTTCCATTAGCTGTATTCAAGTGGTTCCCTTAAAATAATTCCTGGCCTTTGTTTTTGCATAATGAAAGTAATGAGGTGAGGTCACCAGCAGACCGAGAGGGCGGTGGGATGACTCTTATCCTCAATAAAGGGCTGCTGGAGGTTGGTAACTAGGTCAGCAAATGGGGTCTGGGGAGGACTAGGGTCGTCAGTGATGCTTTACTAGTTGAATGGAGGTTGTGTAGATGCAGTTTAGAGTAGGGCAGAGGTGCTGAACCTGGGGACAGACTGAAGTTCTAGACCCTCTTCTGCTGCTTTCTAGCTCCAAGACCTTAGATAAATTACCTAATCTCTCTGAAGCTCATATTCCTAACTTATAAAATAGGAACAATAACAATATCTCCTAGGGTCATTCTGTGTATCAGTTATCTGTCGCTAAGTAACAAACTATCTCAAAACTCGGTGGCCTAAAACACAGTAATTTATTTGCTCACACTTTGGGCTCAGTTCTGCTGGGCAGTTCTTCTGTTGGTCTTTTCCGGAGTCACTCATGCAGCTACAGTGGTCTGGTGGTTTACCCGGTGGATCCAGGATGGCCTCACCCTGATCTGGCAGTCAGCTGGGACTGTCAGCAGAATGCCTCAGTTCTCTACGTGGCTGCTTCAAAGTCCTGTAGCAAAGTTCAGGTTTCTTCCATGGCAATGGCAGTAATTCCAAGAAGGCAAGTCCCAATGTGCAAATGCGTACCACGTCTCTGCTTATGTCACATTTGCTAAATGTCTTTGGCCAAAGCAAGTCATATGACCAAGCCCAGGGTCAGTGAGGGTGGGAACTTCGCCACAGTATGGAGGCTTGATATATGTGGGACTATTGGTGTAACAATCTGTACATTATATTGGCCAAATGTGACAATGCATGGGAAATTATTTATTTATTTATTTTTTAAAAATTGACTTCTCTTTTTTTTTTTTAATTTTATTTATTTATGGCTGTATTGGGTCTTCGTTTCTGTGCGAGGGCTTTCTCTAGTTGTGGCGAGCGGGGGCCACTCTTCATTGCAGTGCGCGGGCCTCTCATTATCACGGCCTCTCTTGTTGCAGAGCACAGGCTCCAGACGCGCAGGCTCAGCAATTGTGGCTCACGGGCCTAGTCGTTCCGCGGCATGTGGGATCTTCCCAGACCAGGGCTCGAACCCGTGTCCCCCGCATTGGCAGGCAGATTCTCAACCACTGCGCCACCAGGGAAGCCCGGGAAATTATTTTTAAAGTGTTGCATCAGTGTAAGTTTTGTGTGGTATGTATGCACGTGTAGTGGCAGGTGGGGAGAAGACATAGTACCAGAAAACTTTAACAGATATTGAATTTGCAGTCCTGAAAATAATTATTTAATTTTTAATCTCTGACTTCCATTATTAAATTAAAATTAGTTAACTCAGGTGGGCTCAGAGGCATAGCATGCTGGAACCTGGATCATGTGATCAGTATATGAAGCTTGGAGAAAAGGACTCAGCTACAGAGAATTGGCACTTCAAGAGAATTGGTTCAAGGATATATCAAATTTATGGATGAATGAGTCATTCATCAGAACCTGAAGGTCTATTCTAAGTGAGTTCAACTTGAAGGTCAGGATAGTCGTCAATGTCATGAGCGCTCACCACACATCCTGCCTGTGGATGGAGATTGTAAAGATTAGGATTCATCTGAGACAGACTGGTGGGAACTAGGAAAGCACCATCCCTATACTAGAGGGGATCGGGGTAGGGCAGGGGACATAAGGAGGCAGAAATCAAGCCTACTTCTCCGGACTAGACAAAAATACATGGGGAGGGAGGGCAAATAGCATATGAATTTGGGAGTACTGTGACTCAGGGCAGGGTGAGGCAGGTGCTTAGGGTTTGTGTGTCATGAGTGCCCTTAAAGTTGGTCTCTAAGGAATCTTGGGATGCAGAGGAAGGATGTGGGAGGTCAGCAACCATACTGAGCCACTGGCAGGGCTGACTGTGAGGCTGAGGCTATTAAACTTCCTAAGTCAAGACCAACTTAGGAACTGAAGTGAAAGTGGCAGGTATCAATTGACCCAAATGGAAAATTTGAGGAGGCTGATGCAGATGCCCTGCAGGATAGTGGGTCTCAAATGTCAGTGAGCACAGAAATTTCATGGTTAAAAGTACACATCCCTGGACTCATCCCAGATATTGTGACTTAGTATATCTGACATGGTGCCCAGGAGTTTGCATTTTCAGGAAACAGCTTAGTGCTAACGATCTAACCTGTGCTCTACAATATGGTACACGTGTGGCTATTTAAATTTAAATTAGTTAAAATTAAATAAAATTAAAAATTTAGTTGCTCATCTACTAGCCACATTTCAAGTGCCCAATAGCCACATGTAGCTAATGGCAACAATATTGAACAGTGCAGCATTAGAACATTACCATCACTGCAGAAAGCTCTATTGGATGTGCTGGCTAAGCCACTTACTCAATAATTCCTTTTCTTTGGACCACATCTGGGTTGGCTAGGCCTTCCTGGTTTTGTGCCCCATCCCACGTCCATAACCACATCTACTTCCCAGATGAACAACCCTAACCTGAACAGTGGTTCAGGACCATGGACAACAGCACACACGGCCATCTCTCCCCTCAAATAGTTTTAGTCACACAGTACTTAAGTCTAAGCAGGTGAAGAGCCAGGAAGGGGAGTCTAAAGTTAAGGAATCCAATGGGGCAGGAAGCCATGTTGACATGAGAGTCTTTGAACTATACTGAAATCTTCAGCCCATAATCCCTTAGCTCAATGGTAGTGACTCTGGCTTCTGGCCACATCAGCTCTTCTCAAGGAGAGGTAGGGGGAAGAGAGCCTTGAGCTGCTGCTATTTAGAATGTATCATTAACAAGCACCATACCTCTAGGGCAGTGAAGTAGGAGATAAGAATAGAAAGAGTCAAGTGGGACTCTAAATTCTGGACTACCACTTACTTGTGATGCAACCATGGGGATGTTACTTAACTTCTTTGAGTCTCAGTTTTCCAATCTGTAAAATGGCTATAATAATATTAATGTTATGAAATGATAAAATACTTGTAATGCACCTCATGTAAGGTCTAGCACACAGTAGGCATTCAATAAATATTAGTTCTATTTCCCTTCTTGGTAATTTGGACTTTATACTCTTTAATGTGGCAGTCCCCAATTTACAGTACAGAGTCTCTGCTTTCTGGCAGCAGTGTCAAAATTTAGGGACAGAGGTGACTTGGTAGGCTATCATTTTTTGTCTGTCCCCAAGTAGGATCTTGTAGAGCTATGTAATTGAAGTACCCAGAATTTCAAATAACGATCTGGAATTACACTATCATGGCAGATTCTCCTTCTCCTCTCCCCTCCTCTTCCTCTTCTCCCATCTCTTCTTTCCTTTCTCTCTTCTTTCACCTCTATCTCTTCATCTTGCTTCTTCCTCCTACTTTTTCTCCTCTTTCTTCTATTTCCTTCTTCCTCCTTTTCCTCTTCTTTTCCCTCTTCTGTCTTCCTCCTTTTCTTCTTTTTCTTCCTTTTCCTCCTTCTTCAGCTGCTGCTATGAGAACTGCCGTACGTACGTATGTACAGAATCACAATCTCATTATCCACTGGAGCTTAGTGAGTTTTGTTAATGCAGTTTTTTTTCCCCCAAAATTTCGTACTGTTAGTGTGCTGATGTATTTGAGAACATAGGTATATCATTTTCCAAAGATATCTCTTTTACATAGGAATCAGGTGGTTTAAACTTATCAATTAAGATTAGTATGAGGGCTTCCCTGGTGGTGCAGTGGTTAAGAATCTGCCTGCCAATGGAGGGCACACGGGTTCGAGCCCTGGTCCGGAAGATCCCACATGCCGCGGAGCAACTAAGCTCTTGCGCCACAACTACTGAGCCTGCACTCTAGAGCCCACGAGCCACAACTGCTGAGCCCGTGTGCCACATCTACTGAAGCCTGTGTGCCTAGAGCCCGTGCTCCGCAACAAGAGAAGCCACTGCAATGACAAGCCTGTGCACCGCAACGAAGAGTAACCCCCACCCGCTGCAACTAGAGAAAGCCCGTGTGCAGCAATCAAGACCCAACACAGCCAAAAGTAAAATAAATAAATAAATTTATTAAAAAAAGATTAGTTTGAAATTATGCTTTCTTTTTTTAGCTTTATTGAAGTATAATTGACAAATAAATTGTTTAAGACATTTAAAGTATTCAATATGATGACTTGATATATGTATATGTTGTGAAAGGATTTCCCCCATCTAGTTAATTCACACATCCATCACCTCACATATTCCCTGCCCCCTTTATTGGTGAGAACATTTAAGTTCTACTCTCTAGCAAGTTTTGATTATATAATACAGTGCTATGAACTATAGTCACCATGTTATACGTTAGATCCTCTTATGGACCTTACTCAACTTATAATGATAGTTTGTGCCCTATTACCAACCTCTCCTTACCCTATTCCCCCTCCCCCATCAAGCCAGTGGCAATCACTTTTATACTCTCTGGTTTCTATACCTTGGCTATTGTGAATAATGCTGCAGTGAACATGGGAGTACAGATATCTCTTTGAGATAATGGTTTATTTTCTTTGGATATATATCCAGAAATGAGATTTCTGGATCATATGGTAGTTATATTTTCAATTTCTTGAGGAACCTCCATACTTTTTTCCACAGTGGTTGTATCAGTTTACATTCCCACTAACAGTACACAAGGTTTCTCTTTTTTCCACATCCTCCACAGCGTTTGTTATATCTTGTCTTTTTGATAATAGCCATACTAACAGGTGTGAGATGATATCTCATTGTGGTTTTGACTTGTATTTCCATGATAATTAGGGATATTGAACACCTTTTCCTCTACTTGTTGGCCATTTGTATGTCTTCTTTGGAAAAATATCTATTCAGGTCTTTTGTCCATTTTAAAATTGGGTTATTCGGTTTTCTGCTATTGAGTTGTATGAGTTCCTCGTATATTTTGGATATTAACCCCTTATTGAATATGTGGTTTGCAAATATTTCCTCCCAGTCCATAGGTTGCCTTTTCATTTTGTTCATGATCTCCTTTGCTGAGCAGAGCCTTTTAGTTTGATGCAGTCCTACGTGTTTATTTTGTTTTTGTTGCCTTTGCTTCTGCTGTCATATCCAAAAAATCATTGCTAAGACTGATGTCAAGGAGCTTATCCCTATGTTTTCTTCTAAAAGTTTTATGGTTTCAGGTCTTATGTTCAAGTTTTAATCCATTTTGAGTTGATTTTTGTGGATGGTGAAGATAGGGATCCAATTTCATCCTTTTGCATGTGGCTGTTGAGTTTTCCCAACACCATTTATTGAAGAGACTATTTCCTTTCTCTATTTTTGGCTCCTTTGTTGTAAATTAACAACTATATATGGATGGGCTTATTTCTGGTCTCTCTATTCTGTTCCACTGATCTATGTGTCTGTTTTTAATGCTTATACCATACTGTTTGATTACTATAGCTTTGTAATATAATTTGAAATCAGGAGATGTGATGTCTTCAGCTTTGTTCTTCTTTCTCAAGATTGGTTTGGCTCAAAGTTCATTGATTCTTAATTGATATATTATCTTTATTGAATATTTCATTTCTGAAATGTTATAGTTAACTGTAAACCATAATATTTAGAAATACCTGCTACTCCAGAACATTTGCCTTCATCACCCTTTGTAATATTGTGAGGGTAGTATCTATATAATTTGGAATGAATCTATGTTCTAATTAAATTTAAATAACAGAAAAACATTCTTTTAGAGTAGAACATTTAAAAAAATGATGGTGTTTGGAGGACATAACAAATTGTTTGTCCCCTAGCAGGCACTGCTGTATTAAAGTTGTTCTAATCCAAAGGCCATGTGTTAACTGACATAGTATAAATATGCATAATAACATGGAAGCAGTGGAAGATCTAGATTCCAATCCCCATCTGGCCATTTGCCAGGAATGCAGTGCTGAGCAAGTTGCTCAACTTCTCTAAGCCTCAGTGTCTTCATATGTAAAATGGGGATAATAACAACCTGCACGGATTTTTAAGGATCAGAGATAATATACAATGCTAAGCACAAAAATGCTAGAATTGATTTTACGTTACTTATATTTACTCTTGTCCAGGAAAAATTTAGAGAATCTAGTATTATATTCATAATGACAATGAGCATTACTAGGGAATCCTATTAATTTTATTAAAGCAAACATAAACTTGCATCATATAATGTTGATTTCATGCTTTGCATTGAAGATAGTTATTTTAAATATACATAATAGAAGATCACATGATTCTGGAATGTATTGCTTGTAAAATTAAAAAGAAATGGAATAGGTCAAACTACCAATTTTTAAAAATAAACAGTTATGAAGTTTCACAACTGGAGAAAAGTATTTCCCTTTCAAATTGCTCTGAAAGCATGGTTTTACTTACCTGATGCATAACTTACTGTCTCATTTTAATCGGATATGTGCCCTCCAGAGAATGAATTTTAATTTACTTTGTTTTGACTTAATATGTTACCTGTTAAAATAACTAGGAGTGAAACCTTGGCTTTGATATGAAGGGAGAAAGGATCATGGTTTGAAGTTCTTTTTCTTCGATTATTTTGACATCAACTTATAGTGAAAGGGAAGAAAAAACCCTAAGAAGTCTTTCTGCTTTGCATTTATGCCAAGTAGAAATCAAATATACTTCACTTGGATTTTTCTAATTATCGTATTTACTTTCTTTGTGAAGGTGGAAAACTTGATAATTTTAGAATGCTTTACCCTCTTTTGCTCTAGGATATCTATATTACAAAATAGAATGTACTACTTAAAAGAACTATTTACTTTTCTAATGATATCCTCTTTCCACATTGGAGTGGTGAAATTTTCCTTCCCTTTTCATTACATCTGTCTTCAGTATCAAGCTACAAACACATTTTTGCTGGCCTTTGTACACAACAAATATAGACAAATTTGCTCATAATGGAGCCTGTGGTTACCCTTTCTACACAGGTATGGCGAGTCTTTTGCTTTTATTTATTTATTTTTATTTATTTTTTACTGAAGTATAGTTGATGTATAATATTATATGTCATAGGTGTACAATATAGTGATTCACAATTTTTAAAGGTTATACACCATTTATAGTTATTATAAAATATTGGCTATATTACGTGTGTTGTACAATATATCTTGTAGCTTATTTTATACATAATAGTTTGTACCTCTTAATACCCTACCCCTATATTGCCCCTCTCCCTCCCCTCTCCCCACTGGTATCCACTAGTTTGTTCTCTGTATCTGTGAGTCTGCTTTCTTTTTTGTTATATTCACTAGTTTGTTGTGTTTTTCAGATTCCACATATAAGTGATATCATATAGTATTTGTCTTTCTCTGTCTGACTTATTTCACTTAGCATTATACCCTCCAAGTCCATCCATGTTGCTGCAAATGGCACAATTTCATTCTTTTTAATGGCTGAGTAGTATCCCATTGTATGTATATACCACATCTTCTTTATCCATTCATCTGTTGATGGATGTTTAGGTTGCTTCCATATCTTGGCAATTGTAAATAACGCTGCTATGAACATTGGGGTACACGTATCTTTTCAAATTAGTGTTTTTGTTTTTTTGGGGATATATACCCAGGAGTGGAATTGCTGGGTCATATGGTAGTTGTATTTTTAGTTGTTTTTTTTTTTAAAAATAAATAAGTATTTATTTATTTATTTATGGCTGTGTTGGGTCTTCGTTTCTGTGCGAGGGCTCTAGTTGCAGCAACTGGGGGCCACTCTTCATCGCGGTGCGCAGGCCTCTCATTATCGCGGCCTCTCTTGTTGCGGAGCACAGGCTCCAGATGCGCAGGCTCAGTTAATTGTGGCTCACGGGCCTAGTTGCTCCGCGGCATGTGGGATCTTCCCAGACCAGGGCCCGAACCCGCGTTCCCTGCATTGCCAGGCAGACTCTCAACCACTGCGCCACCAGGGAAGCCCTTGTATTTTTAGTTTTTTGAGAAACTTCCATACTGTTTTCCACAGTGGCTGCACCAATTTAAATTCCCACCAACAGTGTACAAGGGTTCCCTTTTCTCCACATCCTTGCCAACATTTGTTATTTGTGTTCTTTTTGATGATAGCCATTCTGACAGGTGTGAGGTGATAGCCCACCGTGATTTTGATTTGCATTTCCCTGATGATTAGTGATGTTGAACATCTTTTCACGTGCCTGTCGGCCATCTGCATTTCTTCTTTGGAAAAATGTTTATTCAGTTCTTCTGCCCATTTTTTAATCGGTTGTTTGTTTTTTTGATTTTGGGGTATACGAACTATTTACATATGTTGGGTATTAACCCCTTATTGGTCATATCATTTGGAAATATTTTCTCCCAGTCAGTAGGTTGTCTTTTCATTTTGTCAATGGTTTCTTTTGCTGTGCAAAACTTTTAAGTTTAATTCGGTCCCATTTGTTTATTTTTGTTTTTATTTCCTTTGCTTTAGGAGACATCAAAAAAAATATTGCTGCGATTTATGTCAACGAGTGTTTTGCCTATATTTTCCTCTGGGACTTTTATGGTATCCGGTCTTACATTTAGGTCTTTAACCCATTTGGAATTTATCTTTGTATATGTTGTTAGAGAATGTTCTAATTTCACTCTTTTACATGTAGCTGTCCAGTTTTCCCAGCACCACTTACTGAAGAGACTGTCTTTTCTCCACTGTATATTCTTTCCTCCTTTGTGGTAGATTAATTGACCACAAGTGTGTGGGTTTAATAAGTCTTTTGCTTTTAAAGCAATGTATCTCATAGTAGCATGTGGTGGTGATTTTTTAAAAACCACTTAATTAAGGTATGACTGATACACAAAACACTGTATGTATTTATTGTATACAACTTGATGAATTTGGAGATAAGTATACACCTGTGAAATTATCACCATAATCTATACCATAAACATATCTATCACGTCCAAATGTTTCCTCTCACCCTCTTTATTATTACTGTTGTGTGTGAATAAGAACATTTAACATAGATCTACTGTTTTAGCAAATTTTAGAATATACAATACAGTATTATTAGAGATGGGCACTATGTTGTATAGTTGATCTGTGATGCTGATTTAAAAAATAATATGCCAAGGAAAACTGGAGAATCATATATTTCACCTAAATAAGTTAAAATAGTAATGTTATTTCATAGACATTCTTTAAAAATGCAATAACCTATTTTTTTATGTAACAGA
The DNA here is from genome assembly GCF_028021215.1 of Eschrichtius robustus. Classification (NCBI taxonomy): domain Eukaryota; kingdom Metazoa; phylum Chordata; class Mammalia; order Artiodactyla; family Eschrichtiidae; genus Eschrichtius; species Eschrichtius robustus. Next base: position 105,694,737 of record NC_090831.1, on the reverse strand, counting down.
TTTTCAAACACGTATTAAAGCCAATTACCCAATGGGTTTTGTTGTTAGCTGCTCAGGGTGAGGGCAGGAGCATTAATCAGCTTACTTCACCCTGCCCGGGCATGCTAGGATGGATGATGGGAAAGCAGTGAACAGATAACTGCAGTGTGACAAACTAGCTACAGGCACTGAAATATGCTAGGAGGACCACTGATATGGTTAGCTGTGTAAATGATGCATTTTTAGTTAAAAGAAAAATAACAAAATGAACTCCCACCCAGGCCAAGAAATAGAATTTTGTCCTGTACCGGGTACCCCCTGTGTGTTGCTACCAGGTCATATTCCTCTCCCTCCTGCCTGAATTTTGTGTGATATTGCCTTATTTCATCATAGTTTTATCCCTCTGTATGCATTTTAGTGAACATCAGTGGTTTCTGCTTTATATAAATAGAATCATACTTAGGTATTCATCTGTGACTTGCTCCTTTGCTTCAGTTTTGGATTTTTGAGATTCGTCCTTGTTGATGCATGGTGTTCCAGATATTCATTTTCACTAGTGCAGATTATCCCAGTATATGAACACACTACCACTTAGCTATCTGTTCTACTGTTGATTGACATTTGTGCTGTTTCCTCTTTCTTTGGTATTACTTACAGTGAGATTATAAATATATTTGTATTCTCATGTACATGTGCATGAGTTTCTCTAGGGGATTTAACTAGTAGTGGGACTGGGTCATGCAATATATGTTTTCAAATAAGTGTTTTCCAAATTGGTTGTAATAATTGTAACAACTAACAATCCTATCAGCTGTGTATGAGAGCTCCTGTTTCTTCACTTCTTTGCCAACACTTGTTATTTCTCTACTACATTTGTAGTGTGGCTATAGGCTTTAGAACTATAGCGAACCTGGCTTCAAATCCTGGTTATAGCCTGTGACCTTGAACTAATAATATCAGCTTGCTGAGTTCTTGTAACGAATAAATGATACAATGTATTAAAAGATGCCTATGCATCTTTACGCTTGTAACCATGAATTATTATTGCTATTATTACATATTCCTTGTAATAAGCTTTAGGACTCTTTAAGAAAATTAAAAATAAAAAGATTCATTCTCTATCATATGTTATTTAGAACAATCCCAACTTCCTTTCTAACAATGTCATTTGACAAATGCATATATAGTATGATGCATACGTATTTTACACACATTCACCTACATATACAGGTAAATTGAGGAACAAAGCATTTCTATATGTGGTGGAGAATATTCTGTTGGTCTGGCTAAAAACAGAAATATTGAGATATGTAGAACTACTTATCTTTCTTATTGAATAAACATTTAGTCCAGGAAAATTCCTTTCTGGTTCTCCTTAAAGGCAGACAAGGGTAGTTTTCCATTCCTGACAGTTTTCTGAGGGCGTCTGTGATGGATTAAAGATAGCTTCAAGTTGTTTGACACTTCTTACATTGAGAAGTGCATTTCTCCTCCCCTTGAATCAGGGCTGGCCTGGATTGTTTTGATCAACAGAGCACAACAGAAGTGATGATGCCAGTTCTGGGGCTAGACTCGAAGAGGTCAGACAGGCTTCTCCTTTGTCTCTTGGAGTCCTGATCACAAGTCAACCATCAGGTAAGAACTCTAACAACCCTACTGGAGAAAACATGTGGAGAAGTCCTGAGATTATATAGTGAGGCAGAGGAGCTCAACTAAACCCAGCCATCTGCAGCACTGATAAGACATTGGGCTAGTGAGGGAAGCAGCTCCAACTAACCTCCAGCCTAGCCCAGCCTCTGGCTGAATAGCGCATGTGACCCCACTGGATGCCATATGGAGCAGAAGAATCACCTAGCCCAGCCCTTCCCAAATCATAAATATAATAAAAAGGTGCTGTTTTAAGCCACTGGGTTTTGGTAGTTTGTTACACGGCAGTAAATAGCTGAAAGAGTAAGTTTTCAAGGATGGTGCCCGGGGTGGTGGAATGCTGCATTATTCCATTTCTGGCCAACGTGAGTTCTCATGTCTGACTCTAGAAATGGAGATTCCTTGTATATGTGAAGGACCAACAGCTATTCTGACAGTGACTCAAGGGTTTTAATCAAATCTCAAAAAACTAAGAACTGCAGTATTTGGCAACACAGATGATTTGTCCAACTCAGCCTCTGAAGTAGTACCAATGGGTAGATTGTAAAAAGCTTAGAGGACTTCCATGGTGTTGGTCTCAAAATGTTTAAGATTTTTCTCTCAGATATCCTACTTTCATTTAATTATATTTTTCATTTGCTAAATGTGCATAAGCTTATTTGTGTTCTTAGCTAAAACATTCTTATAAAGTATACTTCCTTTTGTTGGAATTAAATTACATCTTTTAAGCTTTAGGTGGCATCTTCTAGTTCTAGCATTCTAGGATTTAGTGAAAAGTCCCTACAACACTATTTATACCTCTAAGGATTTACAACCTTCAAGTCTCCAATTTTATCATCTTTTGGTCTCTTGTTTTCATACATTTTCCTTGAGTATCTAAAAAAATAATTAATTACCCTTCTCTGGATTTTTCTGAATTTCTAATAGTATTTTTTTTTTTGCAATTACTATATAGAATGGAAAATTTTAATCTCCTATACCCTGTCTGTTCCTAGCATTCTGTTGGGTTTATAATTCAGAGCAGCCTATTGGGATGATGTGGTGAAACTTCGCCTTCCCAGTGATTATAGATATTCCCCAAATGATTTCTCATTGGCAGGAATCCTGGAAGCTCACCTTTCCTTTTCCTTTACTTCTCCCCAGCATATTGAACACTATCTCTTATACCCTCAGTTTCTGCCTGGGGCCCTAGTTCAAATAGCACAGACCCAAATTAGCTCAGAATCATAAGCCTGTATCCACCAGACTTTGGGCATCACCTCTGCCCAGTGATACCCACTATACTTACCATCCAAGCACATCAAATCCTCCAGAGAGGCCCTTGGCATAGAATGGATGAGCACCCTTGGTGATTCCGCCATACCACATCCCCTTGACTTGAAGGATGTGTTTTCAACTTCTCTTCTCGCCCTTATGGAACATGTAGCATAGTCCAGGACGACTCCAGGCCAAGATTCTTCCCCAGGAAACTTAAAAAAAAAACCCTCTTTATTATGGAAACGTTCAAACATACACAAAATAGAGAAAATAGAAAAGTAAATCCCCTGTACTTACTTACTTACTCACTTGGCTTCAACAATTATCAGTATGTGTCCAATCTTGTTTCGTCTATGTTCCTAAGTATTCTCACCTCTTACTTCTTCTAACTCTGCTGGATTATTTTAAAGCAAATCCCAGATGTCATATTACTTCATTGTAAAATCTTTAGTATTTACCTCTAAGAGATAAAGAATTTTTTTAAACCATAATACCATTATCATGTCTACAATACTTATTAATAATTTCAGGTAACAGTGTATCCTGGGAAAATATCTTGAGCCTATATAATATTATTAACGTAGGTTTGAATTGCTTTTCTTAAAATGCATTACCTATCCTTGTTCACACAGTATAAAATCATCCAACAATTCATCTTCATTCATTTGGCATGCACTATTGAAAGAAATTTAAGGATCATCTACAAACTCTGCTTGCTATGCAATCACCTTCTTTATTTTAGCATTGAATAAGATTGATTTGAGTACTAATCACTCAGGGAAGAAATCCTGTTGTTGACACATCTCCACCCAAGGAAAGCGATATTTAGTATTTACTCCTTTGTCTCCCATCTTTTTGAAGTCAGTTCCCCATCCACATCAAAATACTACTTTTAGGGACTTCCCTGGTGGCGCAGTGGTTAAGAATCTGCCTGACAATGCAGGGGACATGGGTTCAATCCCTGGTCTGGGAAGATCCCACATGCCTCAGAGCAGCTAAGCCCATGCACTGCAACTACTGAGCCTGCACTCTAGAGCCCACAGCCACAACTACTGAGCCTGCATGCCACAACTACTGAAGCCCACACACCTAGAGCCTGTGCTCTGCAGCAAGAGAAGCCTGCACACTGCAACTAAGAGTAGCTCCCGCTCGCTGCAACTAGAGAAAGCCTGCATGCAGGAATGAAGACCCAATGCAGCCAAAATAAATAAATAAATAAATAAAAATACTGCTTTTAGCCCCTATTTTTAAAAATGAAAAGAAGCTATTATCAAAAGGGTTTCTAATCAGCTTTATTGAGGTATAATTTACATACAATAAAATTCACTTATTTTAAGTGGATAATTCAATGAGTTTTGAAAAATGCATGCAATCATGTAACAGACACCACAATCAAGATATAGAACAACTATGTCATCCCCAGAAGTCCCCCTATGTCTCCACCAACACTCTACCGCTTGGCCCATGGCAATGACCAACCTATTTTCTACCACTATAATTTTATCTTTTTTAGAATTTCATGTAATGTAATCTTTTGTATCTGGCTTCTTTCACTTAGTATAATGTTTTTGCAAATCACTGCCTGTAACAGTAATTATTCTTTTTGTTGCTGTGTATTACTCCATCATACAATATGCCAAAATTTGTTTATCCATTCATAGTTGATGGATATTTAGATGGTTTCCAGTTTTTGGCTGTTGTGAATAAAGCTTCTATGAAAATTTGAGTATAAGAAGTCTTTGTGTAGATTTATGTTTTCATTTCTCTTAGGTAAATACCTGGGAGTGGACGTACTGGATCGTATGCTAAGTGTATGTTAACTTATAAACTACCAAACTGTTTTCTATAGTGGCTGAACCAATTTGCATTTCCAACAGAAAACTATGAAAGTTCCAGTTTCTCCACATCGTGGAAAACTGTCAGTATTTAATTTTAGCCATTCTAGGGATTGTGTAGTGGTATCTCTTGGTTTCCCTAATGACTAATGATGTTGGACATCTTTTCATGTACTACTTATTTGCTATTCGTGTATCTTCTTTTATGGACTTTCTGTTTTTAAAACTGAGTCGTCCATCTTATTGTTGAACTACAAGAGTTCTTTTTATTCTGGACATAAGTCTCTTGTCACATATAAGTATTGTGAATATTTTCTTCAAGACTGTGGCTTACCTTTTCATTTTTGCAACAGTGATTTTTGAAGAGCAAAAGTTTTAAATTTTGACAAAGTCCAAGTCATCAATCTTTTTCTTTTAGAATTTGTGTTTATCCTATTAAAAATTACTTGCCTAACCCAAGGTCACTAAGATTTTCTCCTAGAATTTTCATAGCTTTAGTTTTACATTTAGGCCCATGATCCATTTTGAGTTAATTTTTGTGTATGATGTGAGGTAAGGGTTCAGAATCATTTTATTTTTGCATATGGATATTCAATTTTTACAACCTCATTTTTGAAAAGGTTATCATTTCCCTATTCAATTGTCTTGGCATCTTTGATGAAAGTCAGCTGACCATATATATGTGAGTCTATTTCTGGACTGTATTCTGTTTCATTGTTGATCTTTATGTTTATCTTTATTGCCTATATTCTCATTCTATACGTCTGTCTTTAGTCAGTACCACACTATCTTGATTACTGTAGCTTTACAGTGAAATGTGCAAAAATTTTGCCAGGATTTTTGTTGGAATTGCTTTGAGTCTATAGATCAATTTGGGAGCAAGGACAGTAGATTGGAGCAGCCGTCTTGAAGGCTGCCATCACCAGCTTGTTGCTATAATTCTACTATCTCTTTTAAAATGGAAAATAGAATGACTGGGCACATCTGTCCAGATTTCATATCTGTACTTGGTATGTCTTGACCAAATGCTAGTGAGCCTCCAGCCTTCCTTAATAAGACAGTGTGGGATGTCTTCCCAGAAGTTTACAAGGGCAAATGCCAAAATTTGGATGTATGCAACTGTTATTCAATCATTCATTCTACAAATATTTATTAAGGGTGTACTATGTGCCAGGTACAGTTCTAGGTGCTGGGGGTATAGCATTTAACAAAGCAGACAAGTATCCCTGCCTTAAAAGGGCCTATCTTCTAGTCTAAAGAACCATAAGTATATAGGATTGATTAAAAGTAGAACCTTAAAAAGTATTTTCCTTCTTGATCTAGTACTATCTCTTTCAAGAATTTATCTGAAGAAAATAATGAGATGTTGTCAAAAGTTATGTAAAAATGTTCATTGCAGCATTTATGATAGAACCATCCCCCCTCCAAAAACTACATAGTTAATATAGGGGAATGATTAAATAACTGGTGATATATGCATTTGATGAAATATTATGTAATCATTAAAACTTTAAATTTTAGAAGACTGTAAGACCACGGGATAGATAATTTAAAATGTCAAATCATTTCCTAGTAAGACTGAACCAAGTTACGTCTACCAGCAGTGTTTGAGCGTATCCATCTAACTTTACCCTTGCTGCAGTGAGTACTTTGAAAAAACAGAATGTGGAATAATCTTGTGTTTGTGTGTGTGTGTCTAATTACACAGTAAAGCCAGAGCCAGTTTGGATGGCAAAAATGGTATCTCATTTTAATTGACAATTCTTTATTACTAGTGACAATGAATATTTTTGGTCATCTGTTTAGTCTATTTTTGTATTTCTTTTGTGAACTGTTTTTCTTTTTAAAAGGAATTTGGATAAATTCTTCAGGTTTAATTTGTTGAGAAGGCACCCGGTTAGTGAGGTTTTTGTTCTTGTATTGAGAAATCTATTTATTGTGCTACAATGTGGCTTATGAAAGATGCTTTAAAAATTTAAAGTATTCTTTAGGTTTACTTGGAAAGGCAGTAATTTAATGATACTTTAAATTAGAAAAAGCTCACACCAAACTAATTTGAGCAGTAAATACTCATCATTCTTTTCCCACATTTCTTTGCTATTTAAAAAGCTTACTGATAGGTAGGGCAAAACTTGATGTATTGTTGATTTTGCCTATTGTTTTAGATATTTTAAAGTATGTATTTCTTGCATATTTGAGCACTATATATTCAACTGCTCTACTCTTCCTGTTTTTGGAAACATTTGCTTCTATAACTTTTGACATTAAATTTTAATTTGAGGGAATTCCCTGGTGCTTCCACTGCCGGGCCGGGTTCAATCCCTGGTCAGTGAACTAAGATCCCACAAGCCACGTGGTGTGGCCAAAATAATAATAATAATAAATGTTAATTTGAGAAATAAAAAATAAAACTAATAGCCTAGGGCCAAAAGAAAATTGTTAAATGTACATCTAAGAAATGGAAAGCACTCACCATCTGTCACTGAATTGCTTTTCTAAAATACAATGAGAGGACTTCCCTGGTGGCTCAGTGGTTAAGAATCCACCTGCCAATGGAGGGGGCACGGGTTGGAGCCCTGGTCCGGGAAGATCCCACATGCTACAGAGCAACTAAGCCCGTGTGCCACAACTACTGAGCCCAGGTGCCACAACTACTGAAGCCTGTGCGCCGAGAGCCCATGCTCCGCAAGGAGAGAAGCCACTGCAGTGAGAAGCCCGTGCACCACAACAAAGAGTAGCCCCAGCTCGCCGCAACTAGAGAAAGCCTGCACGCAGCAAAGAAGACCCAACCAAAAAATAAATAAATAAAAAGAAAAAAAAAAAGAGAAGATGTAGAAACATATTACATCATTGTGTTCAAGCAAATGCAAAGAGTTGGAGTTAGTGTGACATGTTTGGAAGACATGAGAGATGGTTCACGGAGAGAAGGGTGTTGGCATTGAAGAAAGGCGAGGAAAAACTGAGTGGACAAGGTGGGACCAGATCATGGGAACTGTAGGTGTCATGCTGAGGAGATTGAAATACTTTTTTTTTTTTTTTAACATCTTTTTTGGAGTATAATTGCTTTACAATGTTGTGTTAGTTTCTGCTGTATAACAAAGTGAATCAGCTATATGTATACATATATACCCATATCCCCTCCCTCTTGCGTATCCCTCCCACCTTCCCTATCCCACTCCTCTAGGTGGTCACAAAGCACTGAGCTGATCTCCCTGTGCTATGCGGCTGCTTCCCACTAGCTATCTATTTTACATTTGGTAGTGTATATATGTCAATGCCACCCTCTCACTTCGTCCCAGCTTACCCTTCCCCCTCCCCGTTTCCTCAAGTCCATTCTCTACATCTGCATCTTTATTCCTGTCCTGCCGCTAGGTTCTTCAGAACCTTTTTTTTTTTTTTTTTTTTTTTAGATTCCATATATTTGTGTTAGCATACGGTATTTGTTTTTCTCTTTCTGACTTACTGCACTCTGTATGACAGACTCTAGGTCCATCCACCTTACTACAAATAACTCAATTTCGTTTCTTTTTATGGCTGAGTAATATTCCATTGTATGTATTTGCCACACCTTCTTTATCCATTCATCTGTCGATGAACACTTAGGTTGCTTCCATGTCCTGGCTTTCGTAAATAGAGCTGCAATGAACATTGTGGTACATGACTCTTTTTGAATTATGGTTTTCTCAGGGTATATGCCCAGTAGTGGCATTGCTGGGTGGTATGGTAGTTCTATTTTTAGTTTTTTAAGGAGCCTCCATAGTGGCTGTATCAATTTACATTCCCACCAACAGTGCAAGAGGGTTCCCTTTTCTCCACACCCTCTCCAACATTTATTGTAGATTTTTTGATGATGGCCATTCTGACCGGTGTGAGGTGATACCTCGTTGTAGTTTTAATTTGCATTTCTCTAATGATTAGTGATGTTGAGCATCCTTTCATGTGTTTGTTGGCAATCTGTATATCTTCTTTGGAGAAATGTCTATTTAGGTCTTCTGCCCATTTTTGGATTGGGTTGTTTGTTTTTTTGACATTGAGCTGCATGAGCTGCTTGTAAATTTTGGAGATTAATCCTTTGTCAGTTGCTTCATTTGCAAATATTTTCTCCCATTCTGAGGCTTGTCTTTTCGCCTTGTTTATGGTTTCCTTTGCTGTGTGAAAGCTTTTAAGTTTCATTAGGTCCCATTTGTTTATTTTTGTTTTTCTTTCCATTTCTCTAGGAGGTGGGTCAAAAAGGATCTTGCTGTGATTTACGTCATAGAGTGTTCTGCCTATGTTTTCCTCTAAGAGTTTTATAGTGTCTGGCTTACATTTCGGTCTTTAATCCATTTTGAGTTTATTTTTGTGTATGGTGTTAGGGAGTGTTCTAATTTCATTCTTTTACATGTAGCTGTCCAGTTTTCCCAGCACCACTTATTGAAGAGGCTGTCTTTTCTCCATTGTATATTCTTGCCTCCTTTATCAAAGATAAGGTGACCATATGTGCATGGATGTATCTCTGGGCTTTCTATCCTGTTCCATTGATCTATATGTCTGTTTTTGTGCCAGTCCCATACTGTCTTGATTACTGTAGCTTTGTAGTATAGTCTGAAGTCAGGGAGCCTGACTGCTCCAGCTCCATTTTTCTTTCTCAAGATTGTTTTGGCTATTCAGGGTCTTTTGTGTTTCCATACAAATTGTGCAATTTTTAGTTCTAGTTCTGTGAAAAATGCCACTGGTAGTTTGATAGGGATTGCATTGAATCTGTAGATTGATTTGGGTAGTATAGTCATTTTCACAACGTTGATTCTTCCAATCCAAGAACATGGTATATCTCTCCATCTGTTTGTATCATCTTTAATTTCTTCCATCAGTGTCTTATAGTTTTCTGCATACAGGTCTTTTGTCTCCTTAGGTAGGTTTATTCCTAGGTATTTTATTCTTTTTGTTGCAAAGGTAAATGGGAGTGTTTCCTTAATTTCTCTTTCAGATTTTTCATCATTAGTGTATAAGAATGCAAGAGATTTCTGGGCATTAATTTTGTATCCTGCTACTTTAACGAATTCATTGATTAGCTCTAGTAGTTTTCTGGTAGCATCTTTAGGATTCTGTATGTATAGTATCATGTCATCTGCAAACAGTGACAGTTTTACTTCTTCTTTTCCGATTTGGATTCCTTTTATTTCTTTTTCTTCTCTGCTCGCTGTGGCTAACACTTCCAAAACTATGTTGAATAATAGTCGTGAGAGTGGGCAACCTTGTCTTGTTCTTGATCTTAGTGGAAATGGTTTCAGTTTTTCACCATTGAGAAAGATGTTGGCTGTGGGTTTGTCATATATGGCCTTTATTATGTTGAGGTAAGATCCCTCTATGCCTACTTTCTGGAGGGTTTTTATCATAAATTGGTGTTGAATTTTGTCAAAAGCTTTTTCTGCATCTCTTGAGATGATCATATGGTTTTTATCCTTCAACTTGTTAATATGGTGTATCATATTGATTGATTTGCATATATTGAAGAATCCTTGCATTCCTGGGATAAACCCCACTTGATCATGGTGTATAATCCTTTTAATGTGCTGTTGGATTCTGTTTGCTAGTATTTTGTTGAGGATTTTTGCATCCATGTTCATCAGTGATATTGGCCTGTAGTTTTCTTTCTTTGTGACCTCTTTGGTTTTAGTATCACGGTGACAGTGGCCTCGTAGAATGAGTTTGGGAGTTCCTCTCTCTGCTATATTTTGGAAGAGTTTGAGAAGGATAGGTGTTAGCTCTTCTCTAAATGTTTGACAGAATTCGCCTGTGAAGGCATCTGTTCCTGGGCTTTTGTTTGTTGGAAGATTTTTGATCACAGTTTCAATTTCAGTGCTTGTGATTGGTCTGTTTATATTTTCTATTTCTTCCTGTTTCAGTCTTGGTAGATTGTGCTTTTCTAAGAATTTGTCCATTTCTTCCAGGTTGTCCATTTTATTGACATATAGTTGCTTGCAGTAATTTCTTATGATCCTTTGTATTTCTGCAGTGTCACTTGTTACTTCTCCTTTTCATTTCTAATTCTGTTGATTTGAGTCTTTTCCTTTTTTTTTCTTGATGAGTCTGGCTAATTGTTTATCAATTTTGTTTATCTTCTCAAAGAACCAGCTTTTAGTTTTATTGATCGTTGCTATTGTGTCCTTCATCCCTTTTTCATTTATTTCTGGTCTGATTTTTATGATTTCTTTCCTTCTGCTAACTCTGGGTTTTTTTTCTTCTTCATTCTCTAATTGCTTTAGGTGTAAGGTTAGATTGTTTATTTGAGATTTTTCTTGTTTTCTGAGGTAGGCTTGTATAGCTATAAACTTCCCTTTAGAGCTGCTTTTGCTGCATCCCATAGGTTTTGGATCGTCGTGTTTTCATTGTCATTTGTCTCTAGGTATTTTTTGAGTTCCTCTTTGATTTCTTCAGTGATCTCTTGGTTATTTAGTAATGTATTGTTTAGCCTCCATGTGTTTGTATTTTTTACAGTTTTTTTCCTGTAATTGATACCTAGTCTTATGGCATTTTGGTCGGAAAAGATACTTGATACGATTTCAATATTCTTAAATTTACCAAGGCTTGATTTGTGACCCAAGATATGATCTATCCTGAAGAATGTTCCATGAGCACTTGAGAAGAAAGTGTATTCTGTTGTTTTTGGATGGAATGTCCTATAAATATCAATTCAGTCCATCTTGTTTAATGTGTCATTTAAAGCTTGTGTTTCCTTATTTATTTTCATTTTGGATGATCTGTCCATTGGTGAAAGTGCGATGTTAAAGTTCCCTACTATGATTGTGTTACTGTTGATTTCCCCTTTTATGGCTGTTAGCATTTGCCTTATGTATTGAGGTGCTCCTATGTTGGGTGCTGAAATTCTTTCTGTAGTTAATTGGTAACAATGAAGAATATGAATTTAGAAAAGTGAAGTAACGAGGGAATTCCCTGGTGGTCCAGTGGTTAGGGCTCTACACTTCTGCTGCAGGGGGCCTGGGTTCAATCCCTGGTTAGGGAACTAAGATCCCACATGCAGCACTGATGTAATGAGAATAACATAAAAAATATTTTGTTGGTAGTCTTGAGTCTGTCTATGTATAGCCAGGCTGTGAAGTGTCTGTATCTTAGTATTGGAGTTATTCCTTTTCCCTCCAGATCGCTTGTGTTTGCTCCAGTGAGTTTGACGAAAGCAAACTGAATGATTCCAATCACCACTCACTTAAGCAAAAGGAGACTTAATGCTTTTAACAAAAAGGATGCCTATTACAGCCCAAAATATGACTGAGGCCAGCAAAGACGAGTTCTGAGGTGGCTTGTCTGGGCCTTTATCACTCCAGTCCTGCCATTGCTGCATGATCCTTGATGGACTGGCATCCATTCTCAGTGTCCACCCAAGGAAGGACATGGAAGTGCCCCTCTGATGGTGTGGTGACAAGGGCCCTGTACACCCTTATCCCAGTGACTCAGTTTCTTCGAAACACTAAAAATTAGCTTCTGTAGAGCTAGAAGACTCTCACTGTAAAAATAAGAGAATTCAACCATGTGTATAATTATCCCTTGAAAGGCAAGCAAGGAAGGACCACTGAAGTCCATTCTTGGTTGTAGTTTATGCAGCAGGGAAAGGTCTAAGACAAGCTATTCCTTTGCTGCACTGATTAGCAACTCCTCTGTAAAAGGAGGGAGATAGTCAAGATTAAAGACTGGAGGAGATGTATGTGATCCTGCTGTTTGTGTTTGACTGAGATATTCCTATAATATTTCATTGGACTGAGAACCAGGGGTCATTTCCCTGGTTTCAGAAGGCCACACTTAAATAAGATGGGACATACTCTCAGAAAGATAAAAATTTGAGTGTATGTGAATGTTATTCAATCATTTATTCAACAAATATTCATTAAGGGTATACTATGTGCTGCATACTGTTTAAGAATCGCAGCATTTAACAAAACAAATGAGAATCACTGCTTTATTAAAAGCCTATATTCTAGGCTCTGTTTTTATTAAAAACCTTGTATAGAACCACCAGTATATAGGATTAGTTAAAAGGAGAAAGAGAGAGAGAAAAAAGAAACCAGCACGTAAAAACATTTGTGCTTCAGTGGACACCATCAAGAAATGAAAAGATAACTCACAGACTGGGAGAAAATATTTGCAAATTGTGTATCTGATATATATATCAAGAGTAAAGAATATATAAGAAACTCCATAATAAAAAGACAGATACTCCGCTTTAAAAATGGACAAATAAAAGAAGACATACATTGTCCCAGAGAAGATAAACAGATGGCCAACTAGTACATCAAAAGATGCCCAATGTCATTAGCCATCAGGGAAATGCAAATCAAGACCACAATGAGATACTACTTCACACCCATTTGGATGACTATAATCAAAGGGAAACAATAACAAGTATTGGTGAGGATGTGGAGAAATTGGAACCCACATATGTTGGTGGTGGGAATTTAAAATGGTACAGCTGCTGTGGGAAATAGTCTGGCAGTTTCTCAAAAGACTAAACATAAGAGTTACGGTATGACCCAGAAATTCCACTCCTAGGTATATATCCCAGAGAAACGGAAATATATGTCCATACAGAAACTTGTACATACATGTTTATAGTGGCATTATTCATAATATCCAAATGAAGAAACAACTAAATATCTATCAACTGATGAATGGATAAATAAAATGTGGTAAATCCACATAATGGAATACTTTTTTTGGCAATAAAAGAGAATGAAGTACTGATACATGCTACAACATGGATGAACCTTGAAAACATGACAAGTGAAAGAAGTCAGACACAAAATATTGTATGATTCTATTTATAGGAAATTTCCAGAATAGACAAATCCATAGAGACAGAAAGTTTATTAGTGGTTGCCTAGGGCCGGGGGCAGGGGGATGGTGGTGATGCCGTTGGGGAGAAATGGGAACTGGCTGCTTATGGGCTCAGGGTTTCTTTTTGGGGTGATGAAAGTGTCCTAAAATTGTGATGATAGTTGTACGACCCTGTGAATATGCTAAAACTATTGAATTGTGCAATTTATATGGCTGAATTGTATTGTCTGTGAATTATAGCACAGTAAAGCTGATATACATACAAGTGGTAAGTGGTAAGAGATGTCCACAACAAGTGGTAAGAGATGGTGCAGTGACATCATTTAGATAATTTTTACTACAATTTTTTTCAGTTCTTAATTTTATTTCATATCATTATTCTTAGCTCCGGGCTAAATGCTTGGATATATGTAAAGAGGCATAGAATGGGTCGTGGGTGAATGTGTCAGACTCACTGTGGGTTACTGGCAGCTACAAAAGCGAAACAGTTCTGGAAAGGAAATTCCCATCCCGTTTTGTTAGTGGGGATGGCAGCTCCATGTCAGACCCACTTGAGTTGACAGCAGCCCTAAGATCTAAGATCTGGATCTGTCCTCCATTCCCTAAGATAGATCAGGCTTGGCAGTCTGGGCTCGGCCATTTGTGGGAAACACCGACCTTACTTCCACCCCCGATTAGATGGCTAAATTCCCCCCTGTGGCCTGGGAAATTCCTTTTCACTGAGGGATGGGGACCAGGGTGAAGAGGGGGTTAGAGACAGGCTGGTGGACAGTGGGATGGGAGCAGAGAAGAGTGCACCCAGGTTTTGTTTTGTTTGATGAAGGGACATATTTGAGAGAGAGGAGATAATCTTTCACCTCTTGCACAGAATGTGGAAGCATAAATTACAAGTTTGCTTTCAAAACCCAAATAAACAATATAATTTATTATATGCTTTACAAGTGAAATAAACTTCATGTTATTTTCCAAGTCACTTCCAAATTCATACACTTATATAGCACGTCTTTGGTTGGCCAAAAAGTTCGTTCAGGTTTTTCCAGACAATGTTATGGAAAAACCCAAATGAACTCTTTGGCCAACCCTAGATATATATATATATATATATATATACATATATATACATATATATATATATGTGTGTATATATACATATACATATATATACATATATATATATGTATATATATGTATATGTATATATGTATATATATATATACTTTTTAAATTGAAGTATAGTTGATTTACAGTGTTGTACTAATTCCTGCTTACAGCAAAGTGACTCAGTTTTACACATATATACATTCTTTTTTAATATTCTTTTCCATTATTGTTTATTCCAGGAGATTGGATATAGTTCCCTGTGCTATACCGTAGGGCCTTGTTGTTTATCCATTCTAAGTGTAATAGTTTGCATCTACTAACCCCAAACTCCCAGTCCGTCCCTCTCCCTCCCCCCTCCCCCTTGGCAACTGCAAGTCTGTATGTCTGTGAGTCTGTTTCTGTTTTGTAGGTAGGTTCCTTTGTGCCATATTTTAGATTCCACATATAAGTGATATCATATGGTATTTGTCTTTCTCTTTCTGCCTTACTTCACTTAGTATGATAATCGTCTAGTTGCATCCATGTTGCTGCAAATGGCATTATTTCGTTCCTTTTTATGGCTGAGTAGTATCCCATTGTATATATGTACCACATCTCCTTTATCCATTCATCTTTTGATGGACATTTAGGTTGTTTCCATGTCTTGGCTACTTCATATATTTTTTAAAAATTACAGTGATTCAAGAAAGCTTCCAAATTGTTACATGAGGAGTATTAATAAACGCTCTATCAGAAAACAAAAAAGGAATGGAAGCAATTCAAAATGGGTGTCATATTCTGAAATAAAACCAACATCAGTTAGGGCTGAAAAAATTTTAATGCAGTTGGTTTTAAACGGTAACAGAGTATATAGACTCTCGATTTCTATCCATAAAAAGGGGTGAAAAAAGACATCCCATTTATTTTCGGCTAGTCTGGAATCAGTTCTTACAACATTCTTACCAAGCTGAACCTGTGGGACAATTCACTAGCTTCCATTCCTGGTAGTGACTCTCAGCTCTAGACTTCACTGCCTAAAGTATCACAATTCTTGCCTCTTCTTATGTAGGCGGTATATGATTTGAGCTGTTAACACTTGTGGGGGAGGTTTTGCCTAAAATATTTTAATCAGCTGTAATCGGTACAGCTCCCAGCATTTGCTTCTGCATACCACACCAGTATTTCCCAAACCCTGCTGCACATTGGAATCTCCTGACAGTGTTTAAGTATACTGACACTTTGTTCCCACTCGTAGATTTTTTGGCTTAGCAGGTATAGGATGCAGCCTGGATGCTGGAATTTAAAAAATTCTCCCAATGTTCCTCATGTGCAACAAGAATTGGGCACCACTGTACTAGACTATTATTTACGGACTCTCAGTGTAAGCCACTCTCTGACTAAAAGGGAAAGGCGTTAAGCCACGCACTGGTACAAGAAGCATGTGACTATTAAATTGCTCGGTTGAATCTAAAGGCAAGTGGTAAGAGATGGTCCAATGACATCATTTAAATAATTTTTACTACAATTTTTTTCAGTTCTTAATTTTATTTCATATCATTATTCTTAGCTCGAGGCTGAATGCTTTCTCTTTCTTTCTGACATTAATATCTTTTACATATTTTTGTAACTTTATCTCTTAACTCTGTCGTCTCTTGGCAAGTTCAGCATATTTCATTTCTTGCTCTTTTTTTGATGAATGAATCCCCGAAGGCTCCTATTTATATGCTTTGCTAGACGAAGGTTTCTTGTGTTCCCAATTTGAACATTACCTGGGACTAGATGGTCTCAGCAAGCAGTGAGGAAAGGCAGTCTTGCCTCGATACCCAGTCCAAATCAGCACTGACCTGTTTCTCACTGACGTCATTGGAAACTAATCTCTAATTTGTTTTCCATTATCATTCCAAGATCTCCCCCCATTTCTCCACTGCTGTTCTTGCCATTTTTGCTTTCCAGCCTTCTCTATTATTGAATAACTATGCAGAAAAGAATTTCCCCAGAGGTTTTGGATTGAATTTTTTCAAGATTTAAAAAATGTCCTTCTTTATTAATGAGCCGTGTGGGCAGTTTGTGTCTGGGTTGCCCTGTTTTTGGAGCCCTCCCTATTGCTTTGCCAAGATACTATTTGAAATATGACTTAATATGCCTTGAACTTCCTTTTGGAAACGACTGATATATATAACGTCAGAACCAAAGCAACAATAGCCCACATCACAACTGCCTTAAATGGATAGGCTTAGGGCTTTTTATGTTTTCACACACAATTCTACCTAATGCCTGCGTTTCTTTGAAATTACAGAATAATATTTTTTTAACTGAGAGGGACATCACCTGTAATTATGCTGACATAACTACTGTCAATATTTTGGTATATTTCTTTTTAGTCTTTTTTCTATACATTTTTTTTCAAGTTTTTATGATAAAAAATTTAAGCATATAGAAAAAAATGAAAGGCTAGCATGAAGGACCATATACCTACCACCTAGATTCAATGGTAATTAGAATTTGCCGTAAATAATTCCTTTCTCTGTCTCTTCTGGCTCTGTTTTTCTGTAGCTCTCTCCATCTCTGTCTATCTCTGTCTCTTAGGAGAGTGAGCCATGCTTCTTTACTTTCCAAAATATAAAACATTCTCTTACGTAACATAAATAACATGATCATCAAAATTAGTAATAAGTTCCCAAATACAATATAATACTCAATCTGTATTTAAAATGTCCTCAGTTTCCCCCAGATGGTTTTCCAAACCAGGACACAGTTAAGGGTGGCCATTGGGTTATTACGTTTCTCTAGTTTCTTTTCATGACATCACCTTTTGAAGAGACCAATCTCGTAGAATGTCTCACATTTTGATGAGGAATTGTTTCTTCCAGGTAATAGTTGACTTGCTCTGTTCCCTGTGTTTCCTACAGACTGGAAATTAGATCTAAGGCCATGGCTAACATTTTTGGCAAGACTGTTTCATAGGTGACGCCGTGTAGCTCATATTAGTTGATGTCAAGAGGCATATAGTATCAGAGTATCTTGCTAGGAGCAATGCTGTTTGATTCCCCAATTAAAGTGATGCAGTCACACACTTGCATTTATTTTCCCTTTGTGATCGGCAAGTAGTCTGTGGGGTGAAATTTTGGTACTTTCAAATAGTATCCAGTCCCTCATTATCTTTTCACCTAATGGTGTTAGCATTCACTGAGATTCTTGCCTGAATTAATTATTTCACTGGGGATTTCAAAATGGTGATTTTCTAATTCTATTCTTTCTATATTTATTAGCTGGAATTATTCTCTATAAATGAACTTTCCCTCATAAATTTTTTCCCTCCTAAAATGACAGGGTAAGTGCCTAATGATTTTCTTTATTTACTAATTTTCAGAGCAAATAATTAGTTTAATATTTCATAGTTTTTTAAGGCACAAAGTTGAGATCATAAAGCATATACAGTTTCTGTGTTTTTGAGTTAGTGTACTAGTGTACTAGAGTTAGTATTTTCTCATAATGATTTGTAAATATCTCCTCTAATGGCTATGTATAATTTTTCTGTGTAGTTGAATCAAAACTCTACTAAATATTTAGGTTGTTTCCAGTTATTCAGTGGTGATGAATAATGTTTTAGAACATTCTGCACCTGAAGTTTTGCTTAAATATTGGATTATTTCCTTAGGATAGAGTCTATTATCTTAAAACCCCAATTAAGCATGTAACTATGTAGAGCATGCTGGTCAGTGATTGGCTTAAGGATATATAATGCACCTTAGTTAAACGCTGCTCCCCCCACCCATCCCTTTAGATTAAATGCTCATCTAGTGCTGTAGTTTTCCTCGTGCTACCTTGTATTTCACTTCACTTTAAATGTCTGTGTTCTCTTTCTCAATTATCTTACAAACCCTTTGAGGTCAGATATTGTGTTCCATTTCTCTGTGTATCCCTAACATCATGCATTATGCTTTTTATTCATCATAGACACTGAAGAAATATTTGTTGATGCTGGTGATTTCATGATATTTTGCCTTATTGTGGCAAATTTAGTAGCTTTAAAGTGTTTAGAACTGTCTGTGATTTTGGAGGCTTATGTCTAATTGAAGACTCGTTTTGGTCTATTCCTCCTATTGAAAAGCTCCATCATTTTGTTTGTGAAGTATGAGATTGGTGAGGGTGTTGCTAATGTGTTTCCTAAATCACTCCCAGGTCCGGAAGTGATTCTTTTATTTTAAAGCAAAATCTATTGCATCATCTGTGGTGTGCTGCTGAGAGGTCATAGGTATGGACCAATTAGTGAGCAATGTGGCTGGATGTCTCCATAGTGTGGCAGTATCTTCTCCTGGAAAGATTTCATTGACAGATGACTCTGCATAAAAGTGGTGAACATTTAGCTTGGGACACACATGTTAGGGGAGATAAAACCTTTATTACCTACAGTGGTTGATATTTATTTGGTATTGCTAGACATCAGTGATGGCCCTCAAACTACTGCTATTTTTTTTTTTAATCATTTCTTTTTTTTTTTAACATCTTTGTTGAAGTATAATTGCCTTACAATGTTGTGTTAGTTTCTGCTGTTTAACAAAGTGAATCAGCTATATGTATACATATATCCCCATATCCCCTCTCTCTTGCTTCTCCCTCCCACCCTCCCTATCCCACCCCTCTAGGTGGTCACAAAGCATGAGCTGATCTCCCCATGCGATGCAGCTGCTTCCC
Source organism: Eschrichtius robustus (assembly GCF_028021215.1). NCBI lineage: Eukaryota > Metazoa > Chordata > Mammalia > Artiodactyla > Eschrichtiidae > Eschrichtius > Eschrichtius robustus. The sequence goes on along the minus strand of NC_090831.1, from coordinate 105,675,418 downwards.
ACTAGCTATCTATTTTACATTTGGTAGTGTATATATGTCAGTGCTACTCTCTCACTTCATCCCAGCTTACCCTTCCCCCTCCCCCTGTCCTCAAGTCATTCTCTACGTCTGCATCTTTATTCCTGTCCTGCCTCTAGGCTCTTCAGAACCTTTTTTTTTTCTTTTTTTTAGATTCCATATATATGTGTTAGCATATGGTATTTGTTTTCCTCTTTCTGACTTACTTCACTCTGTATGATAGACTCCAGGTCCATCCACCTCTCTACAAGTAGCTCAATTTCATTTCTTTTTATGGCTGAGTAATATTCCATTGTATATATGTGCCACATCTTCTTTATCCATTCATCTGTCGATGGACACTTAGGTTGCTTCCGTGTCCTGGCTATTGTAAATAGAGCTGCAATGAACATTGTGGTACATGATTCTTTTTGGATTATGGTTTTCTCAGGGTATATGCCCAGTAGTGGCATTGCTGGGTCGTAAGGTAGTTTTATTTTTAGTTTTTTAAGGAGCCTCCATAGTGGCTGTATCAATTTACATTCCCATCTACAGTGCAAGAGGGTTCCCTTTTCTCCACACCCTCTCCAGCATTTATTGTTTGTAGATTTTTTGATGATGGCCATTCTGACCGGTGTGAGGTGATACCTCGTTGTAGTTTTGATTTGCATTTCTCTAATGATTAGTGATGTTGAGCATCCTTTCATGTGTTTGTTGGCAATCTGTATATCTTCTTTGGAGAAATGTCTATTTAGGCCTTCTACCCATTTTTGGATTGGGTTGTTTGCTTTTTTGATATTGAGCTGCATGAGCTGCCTGTATATTTTGGAGATTAATCCTTTGTCAGTTGCTTCATTTGCAAATATTTTCTCCCATTCTGAGGGTTGTCTTTTCGCCTTGTTTATGGTTTCCTTTGCTGTGCAAAAGCTTTTAAGTTTCATTAGGTCCCATTTGTTTATTTTTGTTTTTCTTTCCATTTCTCTAGGAGGTGGGTCAAAAAGGATCTTGCTGTGATTTATGTCATAGAGTGTTTTGCCTAGGTTTTCCTCTAAGAGTTTTATAGTGTCTGGCCGTACATTTAGGTCTTTAATCCATTTTGAGTTTATTTTTGTGCATGGTGTCAGGGAGTGTTCTAATTTCATTCTTTTACATGTAGCTGTCCAGTTTTCCCAGCACCACTTATTGAAGAGGCTGTCTTTTCTCCATTGTATATTCTTGCCTCCTTTATCAAAGATAAGGTGACCATATGTGCATGGATGTATCTCTGGGCTCTCTATCCTGTTCCATTGATCTCTATTTCTGTTTTTGTGCCAGTCCCATACTGTCTTGATTACTGTAGCTTTGTAGTATACTCTAAAGTCAGGGATCCTGCTTCCTGCAGCTCTGTTTTTCTTTCTCAAGATTGCTTTGGCTATTCGGGGTCTTTTGTGTTTCCATACAAATTGTGAAATTTTTTGTTCCAGTTCTGTGAAAAATGCCAAACTACAGACCAATATCTCTGATGAACATAGATGCAAAAATCCTCAACAAAATACTAGCAAACAGAATCCAACAGCACATTAAAAGGATCATACACCATGGGGACCAAGTGGGGATTATCCCAGGAATGCAAGGATTCTTCAATATACGCAAATCAGTCAATGTGATACACCATGTTAACAAATTGAAGGATAAAAACCATATGATCGTCTCAATAGATGCAGAAAAAAGCTTTTGACAAAATTCAACACCGATTTATGTAAAAACTCTCCAGAAAGTAGGCATAGAGGGAACTTACCTCAACATAATAAAGGCCGTATATGACAAACCCACAGCCAACATCATTCTCAATGGTGAAAAACTGAAACCATTTCCACTAAGATCAGGAACAAGACAGGGTTGCCCACTCTCACCACTATTATTCAACATGGTTTTGGAAGTTTTAGCCACAGCAATCAGAGAAGAAAAAGAAATAAAAGGAATCCAAATCAGAAAAGAAGTAAAACTGTCACTGTTTGCAGATGACATGATACTAAACATAGAGAATCCTAAAGATGCTACCAGAAAACTACTAGAGCTAATCAATGAATTTGGTAAAGTAGCAGGATACAAAATTAATGCCCAGAAATCTCTTGCATTCCTATACACTAATGATGAAAAATCTGAAAGAGAAATTAAGGAAACACTCCCATTTACCATTGCAACAAAAAGAATAAAATACCTAGAAATAAACCTACCTAAGGAGACAAAAGACCTGTGTGCAGAAAACTATAAGACACTGATGAAAGAAATTAACGATGATACAAACAGATGGAGAGATATACCATGTTCTTGGATTGGAAGAATCAACATTGTGAAAATGACTATACTACCCAAAGCAATCTACAGATTCAATGCAATGCCTATCAAACTACTGCTTTTTAATGGCTCATTTTCATGAATGACAGTATCAGTGGCAAAACTTGTTCTCTGAGGATTCTTTGGTTTTGTTTCAATAGCATTAAAGTTGAAATTTAATTCAACATTAATACTTATAATCTATTAAATCATCTTTCTTGGTTGTACTTCACATACATTCTTTTTTTTTTTTTTTTAGAAAATCACATTAATTTTTTTTTTTAGTTTGAAAAGTTTTATCTTCAGGAATGTTTAGATCTAGAAGTATGATGTTTTTTAAACTAATAGTGGTAGATGGACAGAATTATTCTTCTCTATGAGCAAACTGTACCTCTGTTGCATAGATCACAGAATAAACTTTGAAATGCATGAGTACATTTTTTTCATTGTTTTGAGATGAGAATTTCTTTAATAGACTTCTATCAAGGACAGGAATCATGTCTTATTAAAAAAATCAAATCTCCAGAGCCCAGTATAATGCCTAATGGGTGCTCAATAAATTTTTCTTGAGTCAAAGAATTAATTTTTCTCTATTGCTGTTGGTGGGGCCTAATAAAAGAACAAATAGAGTAGCTCCATTAGTCTCCAGATAACATAAAACCCTTTGCAGTTCTTAGAATAGATGATAGTAATGCTTCCTTATAACTTAAAAAAAAAAGAAGTACTTTAATCTCTGTCTTTTGGTCCAACCAAGTGGACATTCTCATTTTTCTTTACAACGTGTTTTTCCTAAAACACACATGCATACATAAACATCATGGAAAAATGCATAAAAATTAATTAGACTTCAGTATTTTCAGTGCTGTGTAAGCGTTAGTCCCATTTACAGTCATAACATCCTTATAAAATGAGTATTATTATCTTCTGCACATAGGTGGGTAAATTGAGGGACCATGTTTGCAGTGACTGAGTTGAGTCTTTAATGTCATAGAGTTTTCTCACTCTTCTCTTAGGCAAACAGAATCCATCTGTACTTTTGCTGGAATGCTATTTTCCATTGTTACTAATTGCAGTTAGTACAAAACAATTTCTTAATTCTGGTAAAACATCAAACAGATTTTTAACACAGAGAATAGAAGGTAACTGAAGTATACTCTGGTGGACAAAGGTTTGAATTAGCAGAGGAAAGAACACAGTGAAATAGGAGGGACTAACCACTACATAGAAATCCGTCCTGTATCTGTTCTTACCAGGGCCACCCTATCATTGTCAGACCCATTTCAGATTCCCATGTTAGTGGCCTAGAGCTGTTACTTTTGTCCTCCTTCTCTAGTTACCCTAAGAGTCAGACCTTCCTGCACACATGGTCCTGTCTGACTTCTCAAGTCCAGAGGTTGCTCTGGGACTCTGTCTTTCATCCATTTCACAAGATCCATCTGTTCCTTACTTTTCAATACTTCATTTATTCCCAGGAAACTAAGTGACCCTATATATACCTAAATGTACACCTGCATAGCCATCCATCTCTTTTTACCCCATTTCAGAAACCCTATCTTATCCACAAAGTGGCTTGAGGAAAGGATGTACCAGTGATTTTTGGAGGGAAAACATACAGGTTGAACAGATAGTTGAAGTGCTAAGGGAGTGTTTAGATTTTGTTTCCTTCTAGGATTTTCTTTTTTTTTTTTTAACCACCAGCCTCCAACCCCACTCTAGAAACTCAGTATAGAAACTCCTCCGAGGCCTGGTTAAAAACCTTCCCAACCAAACCACCTGAAAAACACTGTGAGCTGATAAAAACCACAGAGTATGTAAGTGAAGGGTGTGTATGTGGCAGAGAGGATATGATCAAGAAAAGTTCTACGCTTAATTCTGAAAGCAAATTTTATTTCTTTTGAATTATACTCTTTCCATTCCCTTCTTTAGCTACTTCATGATACCTGGGGCACTTCAGTCAGGACAGAAAACAATAACCATAATTACTCTAAAATTTTATGGTCTTACTATTATTTATTTTTAAATCCCTGTGATGTAGTTAATATCACTCCCATTTTATAGCTGAAAAATGTGGAATACAAAGAAGTTAAGTGATTGATAGAATTAGTAAGTGGCGGAAACTGAACTTAATCCAGGGCTTCCGGTTCTAACTCTGTGCTTTCTTTACTAAACCACAGTGCGAAGACAATAGCACGGTATATGGGAAGTGACAAAAATGTACCTAAGGAAGAAAGACCGTACTTAGGATTTCAAAAAATTAGTTTAACAACTTTATATACAGAGTCATTATTTCAGTAGAAAATTGTAGAGAAATAAAATGCCAAATTTTCTTCTAGCTCACTAGATTGGTACATGTTAGCCCTATAAAAGGCTATGCTTCATTGATTTCAGAAATGACAACTATAGCAATAATAAGAAAGGAGACCCATAAAATTCACAGGAAGTACCTAAGGGAAATTTAAATGAAAAACATTTAAAAATGAAAAAAATAGATCTATGTTGAAGAAAACACATCTTAAAGAATCAAAGTGAGGAAAATAAAAAACTCCGATCTCAGTTGCTGCAATAAAGAGTGAGTAGCTGGGCTTCCCTGGTGGCGCAGTGGTTGAGAATCTGCCTGCCAATGCAGGGGACACAGGTTCGAGCCCTGGTCTGGGAAGATCCCACATGCCATGGAGCAACTAAGCCCGTGAGCCACAACTACTGAGCCTGCGCGTCTGGAGCTTGTGCTCCGCAACAAGAGAGGCCGCGACAGTGAGAGGCCCGCGCACCGCGATGAAGAGTGGCCCCCACTCGCTGCAACTAGAGAAAGCCCTCGCACAGAAACGAAGACCCAACACAGCCAAAAAAAAAAAAAAAAAAAAAAAAAAAAGAATGAGTAGCTAAAATATGAATCTCTTTTCATTACAATATAACTACCAATCAACCAAAGAGAGTAACAGCCCATGGAACTGAGGACCATTAAACATGACCAGGGGTTATGTACAGTGACTCTCTGTATTGTAAAAAGATTTTCTCTGTAGATTCCAAAGCATACTCTTTATTTAGAGTAGAAAACATTTCAACATTAAAAAAAACTCTGTTACAATTAAGATAAATCTATTTTGACTTTTTCGCTAGAATAATTCCTAATTGCCATGTAATATAGTCAGTCCATCTGTCACGTGTTAGAAGGAAAAGAGAAAAGTGATGGGAAAAAAGTCTCTGTTCAATCTTGTTTATTTATTTATTTTTTTAAATATTTATTTATTTATTTGGTTGTGCCAGGTCTTAGTTGCGGCTCGCCGGCTCCTTAGTTGTGGCATGTATGTGGGATCTAGTTCCCTGACCAGGGACCGAACCTGGGCCCCCTGCATTGAGAGCACTGAGTCCTAACCATTGCGCCACCAGGGAAGTCCCAATCTTGTTTATTGAAAATACATTCTATGTCAATTTATAAAAATCTTTCTTTACCTGTAAATAGTGGATCTGGCTGCAAACATTATAATGATGGATTTCTCTCAGGTTTACTAGAACCTCATATGCTTATCTAACTTTACCTTAATATTTTTTTAAAAAAAATATTAATACAACAGTATAAAGACAAGAACAAAATTCATCCATAATTCCTCTGCCCAGAGAGAACCACTTTTAACATTTTGGTGTATTCCTTATTTAGATTTGAGAATGCTAAATGCAATAGGTTATGGTTCAGGAGGATATTTTCATAGGAATGGCACTCTTAATTTTAAGAGAATGGGAAATCAAAACTTTGAAAAAAAACTGAAGTACCAATTATTTGTAATTACACAATTATTCAGTCAGGAGATTGTTCCCTCTCAATGCTCACGGACTCTAGGTATTGAAAGGTACCTAAGAGGCCAGAATACAGGTATCGCTTCAATAGGTGGTGTTGAGTCTTTGACAGAACATGATTTAGTAATTACTTGGGTCATTCTGACAACTCTCCTTTTTAAATCGTTTTACTGATTAAAGATTTTAGAGTTCAGTATTTAAGACTTTTTCAAAGTTTAAAAAATATTTATTAGTGCTCGCTTTGGCAGCACATATACTAAAATTGGAACGATACAGAGAAGATTAGCATGGCCCTTGTGCAAGGATGACATGCAAATTCGTGAAGCGTTCCATGTTTTTTGGGTCATTTATAGAGACACGGGTGGACCTAGAGACTGCCATGCAGAGTGAGGTAAGTCAGAAAGAGAAAAACAAATATCGTATATTAATGCATATATGTGGAATCTGAAAAAATTGGTATAGACAATCTTATTTACAAAGCAGAAATAGAGACACAGATGTAGAGAACAAACGTATGGATACCAAGCGGGAAAGGGGGTGTGGATGGGAAGATTGGGAGATTGGGATTGACATATATACACTATTGATACTATGTATAAAATAGATAACTAATGAGAACCTACTGCATAGCACAGGGAACTCTACTCAGTGTTCTGTGGTGAACTAAATGAGAAGGAAATCCAAAAAAGAGGGGATATATGTATACGTATAGCTGTACATTATAAACTAACACAATATTGTAAAGCAACTATACTCCAGTAAAAAAATATTTATTATAGACCAGTGGTTGCAAAACATATGTACTCATCAGAATCACCTGGGCAGGCTTATAAACACAGATTTCTGAGTTTCTGATTCAGTACATCTGGGTTGGGGCTTGAGACTGCATTTCTAACAAGTCCCCACCCCAGGTGAGGCTAGTGCCGCTGGCCTGGGGAACCACACTTTGAGAACCACTGATACAGAGGCTACTTACATGAAGACAGTTTAGAAGAGGCAATTTTCCCTTAACACTGCAAAAAAGAGTTTCATCCTTACAATTTAGCATCTTCCATTTGGGATATTTCACACCACAGTGATGAGCTCTAGGTTTTATTTAGGATTTTTAGCATGAAATTTCGTAGTCTGATTTTGAGTAGGTCAGAATGAGTATGTCAGAAACAAGCTCGAGTATAAACTATAGGAGTTCAACGTAGATCTCTACAGGCATGAGAGAGGAAAAGCAATTTCATCAAAAGAAAACCTCAGAAATTGTAGAATTTCCTATTTACATGCAGATTGCCTATAAAAGCTTATAAATCTGTTATGTATGGTGAAAATTTCTGTTTCTCATGTTCTAAACCCCAACTATTTTAGTTTTCTTCTTCAAACTCTAAATCTTGCATGTGAGAGCGATCTGGCTGCAACATCTGTCACCCCTTTGATTGCCAGGGTTGATTGGGCTGATCTGGCTGGCTAAGCAACTGTCCTCTTCCTCCCTGTCCGCTCCATCACGTGTGTCCCTCCTGAAGCTGCATGCTGGTGGAGGAGGGCAACCTTCCCCGATAGAGGTGGATCTTTCTTCCTTCAGGTGCAGGCAGGTAGCTGTGCTCTCCTGCTAGGACCTCCAAACAAGCTCTTATGGTCCATTTGTAGGACAACATAGGGCAGTCAAGCTACCAGGACTCCCAGATACATCCTAACGAGGGCTCTGCAAGTGGCAGTCTGCCTTTCTTAAAAAAATAAATAAACCCAACCCCCCTAAACCTCATTAGCATGGCTCTTCCTCTTCTCTTACCCACGATCAGTATCCAGCCACCCTCACAGATGTTCCTAGTCCAGAAGCCTCACCCATTTTCCAATCTTCTGATGCTGTGTAGAGCATCTGCAGAGTATGAGACAGGAAAAGGAGGTCCAGTGGGTCTCAGCCCTTTGCCAGGCCACCCTGCACTGACGCGAGAACTCTGTAAAATTTTGTGTTTCAAAATGTCTTGCAGTCATCGAGGCAGGATACTGGTTTGGGAGTCAGGTGACCTCCATTCCAGCTCTAGTTCAGCTGTGAGTCAGAACAGCAGGCAAATTGGTCAACAGTAGGCAAATTGGTAAACTCATTCTGGCGTAATGTCCAAGAGTTTAGGACTTTGGTGTCAAGCAGACCTGGGTTTGAACCCCGGTTTCTGATAGTCACTGGCTCTGGGAATCCGTAAAAATGGGGACAAGAGCCATGCATACACTGAACAGGGTTGATGTAAATATCAGAATATAGATATCTGTCCCAGTCCCACACTGTAGGCACCCAATACTGCTAGTTATTATTACTATACATAGAATGATAGGGTTGGCCTGCATAATTGATACTCTGGCACTTAATTGATGCTTTGGGCACAGTGCTATGATTTTAAGTAAAATATATAGTTGAAAAATAATGATGGCTGTATTAGTCTGTCAGGGCTGCCATAACAAAGTACCACAGACTGGGTGGCTTAAACAACAGAAATTAATTTTCTCATAGTTCTGGAGGCATCAGGGTGTCAGCAGGTTGGTTTCTTCTGAGGCCCTTCTCCTTCTCTTGTAGGTGGCTGTCTTCTCCCTGTGTCTTCACATGGTATTTTCCTGTGTGTGTGTTTGTGTCCAAATTTCCTCTTCGTGTAAGGAAACCAGTCATATTGGATTAGGGCCCACCCTAATGACCTCATTTTAACTTAATTACCTCTTTAAAGACCCTATCTCCAAATACAGTCACATTCTGGGGTGCCAAGAATAACATAGGAATTTTGAAGGGAAACAATTCAGCTCATAACAATGGCTAAGCATGCAATTTGGGCCTTTTTTTTCTACTGGGTTTGATGAAGAATTGTGATGAATTGATCTTTAATTTTGGGTTTCAGTTTCTGTTTTGGTGAGTCATTTCATGGTGAACCTTGGGTAGTCAAAGACAAAAAACAAAAGAAATCAGAAACACTACCACCATCACCACCACTGAAACCCAGAGGGAAGCAGTGACATCAATCATGTCAAAGAAAATAATTCTCAAACCACTACTTAACATGAGAATGTACATTTTATTTTAAAATTTTTTCATTTTAATAATATATTTCATTTAACCCGATATATTTTAAATTATTTCAACATGTAAACAATGTAAGGAAATTATTAATGAGATGAGAATGTACATTTTATTTATTTATTTATTTATTTATTTATTTTTATGTGGGATCTTCCCGGACCAGAGCTCGAACCCGTGTCCCCCGCATTAGCAGGTGGATTCTTAACCACTGCGCCACCAGGGAAGCCCGAGAATGTACATTTTAAATGCTCACAGATTTACCTAATCCTGTCTTATTTTCTGAGAATCACTAGCCTGGCTCCATAATATCTGGCTTATTCAATGGTGTTAATATTGGTTGTGGCTTTGTTTTTTGTGCCGGCATCTGCCTCAGAACTGATGGCCTCACTTTCTGCAAAAGAATACTGATCACCCACAGATTAAATACATTAGTGGCAAGAAACAATTTTCACATTCCGTATCTTCTGCTGTGTGGGCATGTATTGACTGATAAATTAATGCCCTTGTGGACAGTTGCCTGGCAAAGCTCTGAGATCCCTTATACCTTTTGTTTCTACCTCATGCTCTTAATTCATGGCATACTAATGATTTCCATATCAGTAAGTGTACTTGTTAAAATGTATTTAAACATAGTCTATTGCAAACCAATACTTTTGTCATTGGAGTTGGGAAGAATACGTCAGCTTACCTTGGCTTGGGAGCTATTTCAGCGAGGAAGTTCTCTTAGGTGTGAAAAAGATCATGTTTAATAAACAGTGCTTGGGATGTACTTGGTGCTCAAAAAATGTCGATTTATTATTCATTTTATCAAAAGTCTCAATTCATTGTGGGCATAATCATGAAATGATTTTACCTTCTCAAGTTATGCTCTGCCTCTGGGTAGTGGACTCCTTTGAGGCATTTCAGTGCAATTCCACAACTTTAAAGACACAGAAGACACAGAGTTATTAGGCTAGTTCATCGATCATGTTTTAAGGGTAGTACTATCCATTTAAAAATATTAAACTCATATACATTCAAAAGTAAAAAATATATATGTATAGAAAACTCATACTTGGCCCAAATCTCTAGCCATACCCCTGCCTATACAGGTAAGACTTTTGGCTCTAGCTGCTTGCTACTGGTAGTGATGGTGGTGGGCAGAGTGGTGGTAAGGGGAATAGTAGTGGTTGGTGGTGGTAGTAGAAGCTGGAGCAGTGGTTTGTAGGCTGGCTGACTGGAGCAGGCAGAGAGCACATGGTGGACACTCTCTGAGGCACCTCCCCTCACTCCTACCTTCTCACTGCTTCCCCTATGGTGCTGGGGTGGGGAGCAAGTAAGAAAGGCAGAGGCAGAGGTCTCCTTACAGAATGGCCTATAATGAAGTAGCAGCTACTACTCTGCCGGTTGTGACTGGCACTTGTACATTTGCATTTTATGGTAGCAACCAAATGCTATTCTCTCTGTGGTGTGTTTGTTGATTCTTTGAAGGGTGCTGTTAGGGGCCTCCTCTTTGCACAGTCCCTAGTTTGGGGGGTCTGGCTTGGATTCCAGCCACTATGGCCACAGCCCCTGCCACTTCACTTGGGGTCCACATCACTTGGAGTCCCATAACTGTTGGGTGATTGTTCAGTTCAGTAAAAGTGAGGTGGCTCAGACATATAGACCCCTTCATCAGTGTCATCTTGACGCACAGGCACTCAGGAATCCTCGTTTCTCCAAAGAGTGGAAATTCAGGTTGCCTCTCCCAGACAAACCTTCTCTCAGATCTATCATCATTCTCTGACGTGGCATCAGGCACTTGGCCATTCTGGTCCTTGATCCACTCTTAGATAAGATACTCATCTGTAGCCCCCACTGTAGTTGGGGATGAGAGTTTGGGAATCCTCTACTTTTATTATCACCTTTCTTTGGTTTTCAGGAGGTAAAGGAAGAGAATAGCCTCATTTCAATGAAGCTGTAGTCTCCCAAATCATGACCTCCTCTCTTCCAGTTCTTCCCTCAGTTCTTCCGGAATGGCAGCTCTCCACAAGCCCCGTGGGATGCTGCCTCCTCCTCAATAGCTGTGGCTTTGACTCAGAATGTGGGGTTTTTCTGGACCTCTTCTTTCATCTCTGGGTCTTAGTTGCCAATTCTGTGTCTCAGAGCCGGAAGCTATACTGTTACTTTAGTTTTGTTCCCCTAAGCGGAAATAGGAAACGAAAGGAATGGGTTACATGGTCTTGAACATCCCATCTAACTATGAGATCTGAAAGACACTTGATAAAAGAGGGGGGCCTACATTGCAAGAAATAGCTTTGCAAAGGAAGGTGTAATGCTAGATTTTATAGGGCTGGGACTACAAATGCATTGGGTAGTGCTCCAAACACAATCAGAATAGGTGACTACTTAACAGTTCTTCATTTATTGGGTGCTCTAGGCTAAGGTCTGTATTGTTTCTCATCTTCACAACATATTGCAAGGGGAGTATAATCAATCTCTCCACTCCATGATGAAGAAATTAAAGTTCAGAGAAGTCAAGTGATTGTCCAAATTATGCAAAACCTCCGAAGTAACATCCTCGGGACTTGCACACAAATATTCTCATTCCAACATTTGTATTATGTGTTACAGTGTAGCAAATACTTTTACTAAATGTGTCAGGGTGGTCTAAACTGTGGTAACAAATAGGCCCAAACCTGGACTCAACACAATAGAGGTTTCTTTCTCTCTCATACGACAGCCCTGGGCAGTTGTGCGGGTCAGTGGGTGACTCTCCTCCATGTCTTCATGAAGGCTCCTTTCCTCTGTGGCTCTGCTGTCCTCTAGCAGGGTTGTTTTGTTTTTTTTTAAGTTAGGTTTATTTAGGTATAATTTACATATAGTGAATTTCTCCCTTCTTAGGTGTACAGTTCAGTGAGTTTTGATGAATACATACAGTTGCATAACCACTGTCACATTTGAGATCTAGAACGTGTCCATCAATCCAGAAGTACCTTTGTGCCCCTTTGTAGTCAATCTCCTTCCCTTCCCCACTGATTTCTGTCCTTATAAATTTGCCTTTTCCAGAATGTCTTATAGATGGGATCACATAGTAAATAGCCTTTCATGTTTAGATTTTTTTTTTCCTCCTTAGCATAATCCTACCAGGGTCCTAAATTTTTTGTGTCATGCGCCACTTAGACAGTCTGGTTGAGCCTGCAAACTTCTTTCTTGGAATAATGTTACAAATGCATAAAATAAAATATTTAAGATTACATAATGAAAATTATGTTGAAATATCATTATTAAAATATTAAAAGAGCTAATTTGGGATAGAGTAGTATATGTGCTTTTAATTAATGCATTAAATAAGAAGATCTAGCAGTGGGTCTAATGATGACTATACTATCAAAGTAGTGATGAGCATACTTTGTATTTCAGATTTCTCCAACAACTGTAGTATTGGTGACTTTTATTGGTGAAAGGGTCAGTTACTGCTCATAGCACTGTGCTTTGTTGCCTGCATTAACAGTGAAAGGAACTGCAACATTTCAAATAGAGGTTAGTGGAAATAAAGATTTAAAGATATGCCTCATCTAAATCATAGATTCCCTGAGTTCTATCCGTGGATCCTTTGGGGCTCCACGGACCCCAGGTTAAGAATTCCTGCTTCTAGGACCTCATCATCATTTACAACCAGCCTACAGAATGGGAAGGGTGTAGAGAAACAACTGTGGGAGATTTTCAGGACCTGGCTGGGAGTGGCATATATCACTTCTGCTCACATTCTGTTGGAGAGAACTTAGTCAGATGGCTCCACCTATCTGTAAGAAAGACGAGGAAATTTCATCTAGCTGTGTACCCAAAGATGAGCTGGATGGATTTTGGTGGCTAGCTGGTCGTCTCTGTCACACGAACCTTATTGAATTTAACCCTTGTAGGATACCACTTTACAATACCATCATACGTGATAAAAGCATGGTTTTGAAAAGTTTAATAATAATCTCATTTGGTTAGTAAACCAGCAACTCAGGACACAAATCTGGATCTTTTCATTCCAAATCCTACACTATCTGCACTATGTCTTGGTGTCCTTATAATGCCATGTGATTAAGGCCCACTACAAAGATCTACTTGCATGAAAATACTGCTCCCTTTTCTATGGAGCCACTGCATTTAGGGTTTAATGCTCTGTGGCTACTGTCTTGAAACTCATTAATAATTTTATCTTTGAATTTGTGGTTTCTAAGTGAAGTCTGCTGGGACAATGAACCATTCTCTGGGGAGTCGGAGCCTTGGCTCACACACCTGCCCCCCTCTGCCCTGGGGGAGGTTCTTGGCTGCCTGCTCCCTGTCCCCTGGTGCCTTGGGCATGCTTTTCCTCCTCCTCCCCACTCTCACCCCATGACCACTGTCACCCTCTATGTGGCCTAGCAACCAGGTGGTGGCAGCAGAGTGGGGAAACCTGCATTCTGTTGCCCACTTCTGCCCCTGGTGGTGGCCTAGGTGCAGGTGCAAGGAGGGTCAGAGTCTGGAGCATGCCCTGTGGTGTCTTGGGGCGGCAGCACCCTGTACATTTGGCAGGTGACTCGGAGGGCCCTCTTGAACATCCCCAATCCAGGCGCTGAGCATGTACTGGCGTGGAAGTTATAATCCTTTGGAACTTGCCTGTCGCCTGTGAGCTGGGCACTGGTTCTGGGGCCCTGCATTTTCAGTTTGCACTGGATCATGCAAATTATGTAGCTATCCCTGCCTGAGAATCCTGCTAGAAGCCACTATGCTGAATTATACAACAGAGGCATCTGCCATTGTTTCAAAAGTGTTTTTCTTTTTCAATATAGATTTACCTACAAGGGATGGAAAGATTCTTCATCTGTCTCCCATGACCACATTATCGTGGATCAAATTCATTAGTTTTGCAAATTGTGATCAGAGATGGCATTTTAAAGAGCCTGATCCTGGGGCTTCCCTGGTGGTGCAGTGGTTAAGAATCTGCCTGCCAATGCAGGGGACACGGGTTCAAGCCCTGGTCTAGGAAGATCCCACATGCCTTGGAGCAACTAAGCCCGTGCGCCACAACTACTGAGCCTGCGTTCTAGAGCCTGTGAGCCACAACTACTGAGCCTGCGTGCCACAGCTACTGAAGCCCGCGCGCCTAGAGCCCGTGCTCTGCAACAAGAGAAACCACTGCAATGAGAAGCCCATGCACCACAACGAAGAGTAGCCCCCGCTCGCTGCAACTAGAGAAAAGCCTGTGCACAGCAACAAAGACCCAATGCAGCCAAAATAAAATAAAATAAAATAAATAAATTTTAAAAAGAAGATATATATTTTGAAAAAAATAAAAATAAAAATAAAGACTCTGATCCTGAGGAAATTCAGAACTGGCAGATTTCTGCAGGTAAATTCATCATAACAAATCCTGAATGGTCGTGGCAGGACGGGCCAAACAGCAAAGATGGCAGAACATCTACGGGACCCCAGACAATCCTGGCCAGGAAAGGCAAATACGACACAGTGCAGTGCCAGAAAGGGAGGAAACAGGGGAGGAAGAGAAGGGAATGGCCAAAAGGCAAGTCTCCTTTACTTCGTAATTTTGCTTAGATTGGGTTTTGCTTTGAAAATTCTTTATCTTGAGGAAAATGGCAGCAGGAAGCTGACGTGTATATCAGCAGTGTTTATATGCTCAAATCTAAAAGTAGCAATTTCTTGTCACTGAAAAGTTTGGCTGGTAATTTTGCATGTTCTTCTATGACAAGTAGTTGTATCTCTATTGCTGTTGTATTATTTCTCATGAAAAACCCTCAAGATGACTTAAGGGCACTTACAGTTGTCCAAGACTTCTGGTATTTTTCTCCCTCAAGATCAAGAAGAAAAATAAGCAGGAGGACTTAGAAATTGAAACTAGAAGTCGTATCACTCATCAATACCACTATTTTACTTCCTTTCCCACAGCCATAATTTCACCAGCAAAGCATTATTGCTTTAAGAAAAAAGGTAAATGTTATGGGTTGAATTGCGTCCCCCGCCCCACTCCAGAATTATATGTTGAAGTCCTAACCCCTAGTACCTCAGAATGTGACTATTTATTTATTTATTTTTTTGAGTTTTTAAAAAAATTGAAATATAGTTGATTTACAATGTTGTGTTAATTTCTGCTGTACAGCAAAATGATTCAGTTATACATACATATACAGTTTTTATATTCTTTTCCACTACGGTTTATTGTAGGATAGCTATAGAGTAGGGCCTTGTTGTTTATCCATTCTATATAAAATAGCTTACATCTGTTAACCCCAGCTTCCCACTCCATCCCTCCCCCAACCCCTCCCCCTTGACAACCACAAGTCTGTTCTATATGAGAATGCGACCTTACTTAGAAATAGAGTTTTGCAGAGTAACGGTAAAGATGAGGTCCTACTGGAGCATGGTGGATCCCTAATACATTATACTCTTTCTTTTGGCGATCTTGACTTACGTATTCCATCCTGCACAATTTATACTCACCTCCTCCCCCAAATAATTCAAGGCAGTTGATGACTCTTTCCTTCTCTCCAGTCTGGAACATCATAGCCATATTGGTGGCTGGATCAATGATACAAGGTTCATTAAACAATTCACATGGACCAATGTGACTCTCGTTGCTATAATGCCCCATGATAATATGAGATGTCTTGATATTGGATCTAACTCAACTTCATGAAATAATATATTAAAATTAAAATAAAATGGGAGACTTCAGAGAGAGAAAGCAAGAATGCATTAAGCCTCCATGTTTTCCAGTTCATGAAGCAGCACCTGGACTCCTATTCTAAGACCTGCCTTTATTAGCTAGAAGCTGCAGGGACCAAGACCACAGCTGAGCAACCATGCTACTTGGAGACAATCAATACATAAAGTTAAGATATAAAAGAATTAGATTCGAAAGATATTAAGCCACTCCCCAACTATATGTTTGACGTCTTTGTACATTACACTATTATGCTGTGGTCCTGTAAGGTCCCAGAAGAATTTAAGTGATAAAGGATTAATGTAATGATACCCGGCACGATGGGAGAGCATGGGGGAACACTGGCCACATTTGCACTAGATTTCAAAGAAAACCAGAAAAGCTGTTGTGTCTCTCTTGCGTCCATAGATGAGCTTCTCACAGTCAATTATCTGCACAGCATCTGGAGTTTATAGAACCCAAACATGATTATGTTACCTCCTAGCTTGCTTTAAATACTTACAGTTAGCAATAATTAAAATAGCACATTTTAATTTGTCCCTTAAATCATGAGTTTTATCACCTTCTGCACTTGAGGATGAGGCTTGGGGTTTACTGCTCTGGGGATGAGAGGGAAGTTACCTGACTTCTTTAATCTTGAAACCAGGCTTGAGCTAGAGATGATCATCTAAATTCTTTTAGCATATCAAGAACCAGGCCTACTCACTGGAGAGCATAGAGCCTGCCGTAGTGTAGAGAAGCTAGCCAGGCCTCGGATGATAGCCAGGCCATGAGGCTTGCTGCCCTGGGTGGATAAGGATATGATGTAGAGCAGTGGGTCTCAACCCTCTCAGATCCATTGTCCCATTTCCATAACTAATGTTGTGTAATTCCTCCTTCATTATCCTTAAATGAAAGTCATAGGTAATATAAATTATATCCACATAGAATTCCAAAAAAATCAATATAATAACCTATACCTAATATAAAGGGGAAACAAAGGGGAAGTAATTTATTATAAAATAATAAATCTTTCAGTGTGTAAATGCCTGGACATGTCTAGACTAGAAGATATCACGTAGGGGTCAGATGCTTGAGTCTCGTTATAATGAAAAAGTTTGAATTTGAGAGAAGTAAGAAATTCCTCTGTACAAGAAATACAGGAAAATGAAAGAGCAGAAGTACAAGTGGAAATGAAAGTATAAACTAGAATTAGGATATGTATTATGGATCAGGCTTATTTGTATATGATAAGAGAAAGAGGGAAATAACCATGACCGAAGTGTAGTTAACAGCCAAGACAAATTACAGACAGTTGAAATGGAGAAAATGAGGAAGTACTGTATGATATTTGTACACGTGAGTTTGGTCTTATTTGTTAGTACAATGTAGAATAATTCCCTTTATTATGACATCAGATAGACAGTGATGAAATATCACACACACACACACACACACACACACACACACACACACACACACAAACACACAACGTCTCCTGTCTTAAAATCCCAGTGCACTCAATCTTTGGTATTTAAATAGACCTTGGATACTACATCCTTAGACAGGCGAAGAGGAAGAAAGCAGACTGGAAATAATACCGTATTAGAAGAGACTACCAAGAGGCTTGTTTGACAGGCTTCTGGGAACATGAGTAAGATTGAAAAACAACAGACCATTATGAATTACATAATTTTAGTATGTAATTTTCACAGCATAGATAACACTGTTACACAACATTAAAATATGTAAGTTAGAAATAACAGAATATTTACAAACAACCCTTATTGTTAACATGCATTGAGATGCCTGTGTTTCTAAATCTATTAAAAGGAGTCTCAAATTCCCTTGAATACTTATTTGCATGTCACAGCAACAAGCGCAGACTGATACAGAAAGGCATGTTACACCAGCAATTCAAATGCCATGAGGGCACTGCCATTGATCATGTGCTCTGAAATAATGAACAGATCTTGCTAAGCTTCTGAATATAACATGGTATAATCGATACTCAATTTACATGGTAGTTGCATTCCTTGAATACACCATATATTAAAACCATGCAAAAATATTTCATGATTGTATGTGACCTGGAGTTAAATTCTAGGCTCAGATAATTATAAACAATTTTTCACCTTTATGAAAGTCTAATAGGATATTCAAAAGTCAGGCATGGTATTTCTCCAGAGAAGATACACAAATGGCCAATAAACCCATGAAAATATGCTCAACATCATTAGCTATCAGGGAAATGCAAATCGAAACCACAATGAGATACCACTGCACACCAACTAAGATGTTTATAATAATAATAATAATAAAAGACAGTAGCCAGTGTTAACAAGGATGTGGAGAAATTGGAACATTCATTCACTGCTGGGATTGAAAAGTGGTGCAACTACTTTAAAAAATAGTCTGCATTTCCTCAAAAAGTTAAACATAAAGTTACCATATGACCCAGCAGTTACACTCCTAAGCATATACCCAAGAGAAATGAAAACATATGTCAACACAAAAACTTGTATTTAAATGTCTAGCAGCACTATTTATTATTGCCAAAAGAGGAAACAACCCAAAAGCCCATCAACTGATGAATGGATAAATAAAATGTGGTACATCTATACAATGGAATATTATTTGGCAATCAGAAGAAATGAAGTACTGATACATGCTACAACATGGATGAACCTTGAAAACATAATGCTAGGTGAAAGAAGCCAGACACAAAAGACCACATATTATATGATTCCGTTTATATGAAGTGTCCAGAATAGGCAAACCCACACAGACAGAAAGTAGACTAGTGGTTGCCAGAGACTGGGGAGAGGGGAGTAGGGCAGCGGTCCCCAATCTTTTTGGCATCAGGGACCAGTTTCATGGAAGACAATTTTTCCACGGACGGGGGGTTGGGCGGGGGAGGGGGTACGATAGTTCAGGCGGTAATGCGAGCGATGAGGAGCGATGGGGAGAGGCAGATGACGCTTCGCTTGCTCGCCTGCCGCTCACTTCCTGCCATGTGGCCTGGTTCCTAACAGGCCTTGGACCGGTGCTGGTCTGCAGCCGGGGGGTTGGGGACCCCTGGAGTAGAGAATAGCTGCTAGTGGGTATGGGACTTCTTTTGGGGATGATGAAAAGGTTCTGAAATTAGATGGTGGTGATGGTTGCACAACTCTGTAAATATACTAAAACCTACTGAATTGTTCATTCTAACAGGATGAATTTATTCTATCAGTTACGTAATGTTAACTATATCTCAATTTAAAAATATATGTATATGTATATATACACACATTGTGTATAGACACACACGTAACATGATGACACCATGTTTTGTGTGCATGTTTGAGTGTAGTGATTAAATCTCTAATCTTGTTACACACTGGGATGCTTTTACTTGCTTTTAAGACTAAAGGACCACCACTCATGGCCTACAGGGGTCTTTCCAGCCTCATCTCACACCATGCCTCCTGTGCAAAGGCGTACTGGCCCTCATTCTCCCATGAGATCTTTGCACCTGCCAGACCCTGTGACTGGAACGCTCCTTCAGCCTCACTTCGTCTGGGTAATTCTTTGTCATCATGTCCTTTAGCAAGGCTTCCCTGACCTCCCTGACAAGGTCAGACCCCTCTGTTAGACCCTCTCGTAGCACCATACCTCTTATCATGCCACTTCTCATATTATGCATATTATATTTGCATTTTAATGAGTGGCTTTTGATTAGTATCTGTCTTTTCAGTTAGACTGTAAACTTCTTGAGGGGTAGTACGATCATGTCTGGTCTTGCTTACACCTATATACCTTGGAAGAGTATCTGACATACAGTGCCTGATTTAATTATAGAGATGAGAAAATATTTATTGAATGAGTTAATGAGTGAGTCACTTTCTCTTTTTTTTAACCACTGTTATGCTAGTTCTGAGTTTACTTCCACTTCTGCCCATTTGTTCATTCATTTAAAAATGTTCATTGGGTGCCTAGGGTGTGCCAGACTGTATAATGTTGCCTGTGACTCGTGAAATGATGACTGGTTTAATCAACCACGATTACAAAGGCAGGAGTCGTTTTACCTGCAAACAATTCTGAATAAGCCTGCAAGAATATAGGAATTCATCTCCTCATCATGTGGCTTTGTATATGGCAGGAACTTAAGGCTTCGTAGATTCTGCCTTCAGAGTTTTCATATGTTATTCTTGGTAATGTCAGTCAACTAAATCACATGACTTAATCTTGTAAAAGTTTTTTCCAGCTCCTAACCTAAATCCTACTACCAAACTTCCAGCTCAACTGTAAATTTAATTTTGCAGCAGATCAAACTACTGGGGTATGTAAGAACCAGACTACTAACCACAAATGTTTCTAATGCTGATCTAGACCATAGTATCTATCTGAAAACTGCAAAACGCCAGCTAAGTAACTTTCATAAATAATTTTTGATTATTCAAGTAATTATATTCTCTTAATGAGTCACATTTCGTGCAAATTAATTTGTCTATATAAATTAATCATAGCAAAGAACATTCTTACATATTATGTATATTTGCACTAACTCCATAAATATAAGCAGTAATGTATTTTGGTAGAATATGGTTTCTCAGATTATGTAAATTGAGTCCTTCTAAGCTGATAATCATGATATTGCTGCTGAATGTTTAATAGAAGGAAAATGTTTTTTCTGTTTTAATTATTTTGACATTTTTAATCAGAAAGTAAATTAATGAAGGCACATGCATGGAAACAGTAGACTTCATGTGATCTGTAGGGAGACAGCAATTGTACTAGACTGTAAACTCCTTGAGGGCAGAGGTCATGTTTTCTTGTTCATGATTGTATCTCCCATCCCAATCCCTAGCACTGTTATTGGCATATAATAAGTGCTCAATAAATAGCTGTTATATGAATGAATCAAAATACTCTAATTCCATCCTTGATATTTATAGAGGATAAACCAATGATGCCTGACCCCAGTGTTGGCATTAACAGGTCAAGTTGTTGGTTTGTGTCTCAATTTATGAAAAAACCAGTGAGTAAAATTGTATATTCTAACTTTGAATTAGGAAGGGTAGGAAAAGTCTGATTTCTTATTGTATGGTTCATGTGAGAAAAGTTTATTCCGATTTATTGTATTTTGAACTATGAGTTCCGAGGCACGAAGGTTTGGTTCAATCACCAGTCATTTGTGCACAACGTCTGGGTTGGAAATAACTTCAGTCATCTTTTTAAACCCAGTCTTCCGTCTTAAGTTTGAATCTCCTTTACAATATTTCTGCCAAGGGCCCAGTCAAAGTTTGCACATTTCCAAGTGATAGAGAACTTATCACCTCCTGAGGCAATCCATTCCATTTAAGGACATTTTGGTTAGAAAATTCTTTATTCTATCATATTGAGATTGGCCTTCCTGCACTTCTTGCACCCAGCAAGGATGGGCATATAGAACACATATTTTTCCTCTTCTATCTGACACCTCATATGTTTTTGAAGTCTTCAGTGGCTAGGCGAAATTTCCCCAGTTTGTACGAACACTCCAGGTAGGACGTGATTTCCTATCTCTTCCCTTTTCTGGTCATTCTCCCAGTGAATGTGCCTCTGTTTGCTTGTATCTCTTTTAAAGTGTAGTGTCCAGAGCCCAGTATTTTAAGTGTGGTTTATGTGCTCCTGCCAAATACTGGATTTGTAGATAGCCAGGAGTGTCCGCACATGTTTTCTCCTGGTAGTGTAGTGACAATTCCTATCAATCTGCAGCAACCTTTCTGTCTCCCTTGTGAAAGTATCAGAGCTAGAGCATTTTAGACTGGGCAAAGTGATTTTTTTCATAGGTCACATAAAAAACAACAGGAGAGAATAGCTTCATGCTCAGTGAACATATGAAGGTTAGGATAAAGCTATTTAATACTGCTTGTAAGTGAGATAATGAATGTAAAGTGCCTAGGCTGGTGTCTGGTCCAGAGTAGTGATTCAACTAATGTTCATCAACTTTTCCTTTCCCCTCGCCATCTCTTTATATTTTTTCTCAGAATTTTTTCCCCTCTCTTTTAACACAAGGATGATGTAGGGATGAACACGTAGACTATAAAATATCTTCTGTAGACTCTTTCTGTAATTCCCAGAAGACATGAGTTCTTTGTTTTCTTTAACTAAAATCCTAAGGGGGAGTTAGATGAGATACATCTCAGACGTTTTCCACATAAAATATAGCACTTAAGTTGAACAATCTTTAGGCATTCATTTTATTAATCTAGTTGACTTGTGCGTTATTTTGCATCTTCATTCATCTGGCTGGGTTGTGTGTTTAAAATGAGCTTCCTAGCTATTTGTTTTTTTTTTTTAATTATGGATACAAAGTCAAATAAAATTAGTGTATTTGAACACCAAATAAAATAAAATAAAATAAAATGAGCTTCCTAAGATTAGAAAGACAAAGATTAAAAAATGAGGAGTTTCAATTAGATCTTCTTTCACTTTATTGTATTACAGTTTCCAGTTTCACAAGAGATTAAGAAAAGAGAACTAACATGGATAGGGGAATTCTTGAATATCCTATAGCACTTGTTTCTTTAAAAATAAGGTTCTGAGAAATGTAAAGCAACTTTGTTCCCATAAATGAAACTGCCATTCCTAACAGTTGGCACACCATCTCTTTTAGCAATAAGATGATCAGAAACACACTGAACTTTGACTCACTTTTTTACAAAGACATTTATTTTAGAAGAGAGAGTGACACTACTTTAGGTACTCCCCCACAAAGTACTAAGAAGAAAGCGTCATTCTATGGCATTGAAAACAGTGATATTAACTCCAGCATCTAGGTATTACTGGATGACTTAGTACTGCCCAGCAACACAGGTCTTACCAAGGATCTCGACACTCTGGATCCTGAGGGGCTTTCTCCTAACTTGAAACGTCTCTTCTTGAGTGGAAAGAGTAATTCCTTGATGCTCTTTTTCAAAATTCTCACCAATCTAACTTTTTTCCTTACTCCACATATGATCATTACAACACTGAAATTGCTTTAACTGTTTGCTGACTGACAATAACTGATGACTTGAAGTAGAAGAAACACCCAAGCAAGCTTCCTGACTTTTTATAAGGTACCTTCTACCTGCAGAGGCTCTAATTCTAGAGATTTCTCAGCTGTAAAATATGCAACTTTCATTTGAGAAAATTAGACCATTTGAAAGGGAAAAATTAATGCCAATTTAAGATAAAAATGTGATCATTTTGTAGAAATTATTTTAGAAATTACTTAAAATCTCAGATCAATATAATAAGTGCAGACACCATTTATTTACTTAAAAATGTTCCATTAATACAGTATTTTGTTGTAGGTTATAGTCTGGTACATAGTAGTCCATGTATTCAACTGGAATTAAGACCTAAGGCACATGTGTTGACTCAGTTCTCATAAGTCAAAACTGTACATTTCTTCTGATACTTTGTTGTTAGAGACGAGGCATCATCTCACTTTTCCAGAGAAGATTTTGGAATTGGTATTTTAGATCAAGATACTAATGAAGTTAGAGTTACATAAAAGAGCTAACTTCATTCTGTTCCACAGTCCTGAACTGCAGCCTTATTTTCAGTCATGCAAATAAACCTTCTTGGCCATAAGGAGGAACAGTTAGGAGAATGAATGAAAAACTCAGACTGTCTTTGATGGTACAATATCAAATACAAAGCCCTTCATGACTATTGTTCAAACTGAATCAGAAAGCATTTACAGCTTCCGATTTAGGATGAATTATTCTCTTAATATATAGTAATAGGTAATCTGTTAGTTAGCTGTCCTAGAGAAATAGGTCTTAGTAACATTTTAATATTTACGTGGAAAAAAACAACATATTATTATTCATGATCTATTATTATGGCTTTCTAACTCGAGTTGAAAACATGCTGCAAACACCCCCTCCCCCCCGCCCCTGTGCTTCTGTTGTGAATAGACCTTATAAGTCCATGGTTTCAGTCATCTCTCATGTGCCTGTCTTATGTGATTATCATGAAACAATACAGGTTTTTATTGCACCACCATTACTAGATTGGGAGCTCCTCAATAATTAGACTATAAACTCCAAGTAGGTAAGAACTTCCCAAATTATTCATGAATGTATTCCTAGAACCCAGTGCATAGGCACTAAGGAAATTTTTGTTTACTAAAGGGAAGAGACCTGGTCTTACTCGTCAATGTATTCTCAGCTTGACCTGATGTTTGGAATATCATAGATACTTAGCAAATGTTGGTTGAATGGATTTACTGATAATAAATTAACACCCAGGGTAATAACAAATATTTTTCTAACTTTTTATCATATAAGAGTAAACCAAAAAACAGTTTCCAGTTACATAATTGACCATAGTTTCTAATTATATTACAGTCAATTCATTTAACTTTTACTCTGTTTAATTTTGCTTTGATAGTTTCTAAAACCTAAGTAAGATTACTGAGATCACTAGTTAAAAGGAGTCTCTATAATAAAACCATTGTTATCTACACACAAATTACTTATTCATAACAACAGGAAAAACAGTAACTATACAGTGGAGAAGCTGAATAACATCTTAAACCCGTGATCAAGATTAATATCAAACATACATGCACCCCCGTGTTCATTGTAGCATAGCATTATTTACAATACCCAAGACATGCAAACAACCTAAGTCTCCATTGATGTGCATATATATACACACAGTGGAATATTATCCAGCCATGAAAAGAAAGAAATCTTGCCATTTGTGACAATATGATAGACCTAGAGGGCATTATGCTAAGTGAAATAAGTCAGACAAAGACAAATACCATATGGTCTAACTTATATATGGAATCTTAAACAAAAACAAAAACAAAACAAAACTGAGCTCATAGATACAGAGAACAGATTGGTGGTTGCTGCAGGCGGGGGGTTAGGGGGGTTGGGAAGGAGTGAGTGAAATGTGTGAAGGGGGTCAAAAGTACAAAAGTACAAACTTCCAGTTATAAAATAATAGGTCCTGGGGTTGTACTGTATAGCATGGTGACTATAGTTAATAATACTGTGTTGTATATTTGAAAGTTGATAAAAGAGTAGATCTTAGAAGTTCTCATCATCAGAAAAAAAGTTTCATAATTCTGTGGTGATGGATATTAACGACTTATTGTGGGGATCATTTTGCAATATATACAAATATATTTGAATCGTTGTGCTGTACACCTGAAACTAATATAACGTTATATGTCCATTATATCTCAACTTAAGAGAAAGGATTACTGGGAGTTCTCTGGTAGCCTAATGGTTAGGGCAAGCTGCGTGGCTAGGTGCAAAAAAAAAAAAAAAGCCTCTCAACCAGGCATTCCGTGCCGTGAGAAAGACACCACATCAAGTATTACATACCATTCAAAAAATGGAAAACTTCAATCTAATCATGAAGAAACATCAGACAAGTCCAAATTGACTCATTCTATAAAACAACTGACCCGTATTGAACAAAATGTCATTGTCATGAAAGACGAAGAAAGGCTGAGGAACTATTGCAGGTTAAAGGAAAGCAAAGCGACACGACAACTAAATGCAATATGTGATCCTGGATAGGGTCTTAGATTGGAGAAAAAAAAAATCCATAAAAGTCATTATCAGGATAACTGACAAAATTATAACATAGACCGTAGTCTAAATAAAAGTATTGCATCAGTGTTAAACTTGCTGAATATGATAACTGTATTGTGCTTATGTAAGATAATAAAATCCTTGCTTTCAGAAAATACACACTGAGGTAATTACGGATAAAGGGGCAGGATGTACATTTGAATCTACTCTCAGATGATTCAAAAAATCAGGTATGTATATGGATTGAGAGAGAGAGCAAGTGAGCAAATATGATGAAATGTTAAAAATTCGTGAATCTGGGTAGAGTATGGGAATTATTTGTGTTCTTTCAATTTGCTTTTAAATTTGAAACTGTTTCAAAATTAAAAGTTAAAAAAGTCAAAGATGATATCTCAAAAAAGCAGAAATTGCTTAAAATAAAATCCCATTTATTTGCAAGTTAAAAAAAAAAAGTTAAGAAAACCAACCAAACCAAAATAACCACCCCTCATAAAAACAAAAACACAATCCTGATGAATGGTTTAACCTGATGAATGGTTTTACCTGATGAATGGTTAGTAGTTTCAAGTGTCCAGCTATGGCATATAGTCTACAGCATTACTAATTCTATACAATAATGGTTCCTTTAATTGTCCTCGTATGGTCGTTCTCTACATTGAAAATGAGTGTCCTATTAGGCCAGGGGCCTAATTAAACTAAACCAGTAAAATTGATTTTCCCCACTAAACTCTTTCTTATGATGTTTATTGCAAAGAATGAGCGTTGTCAATATTTCTTCTTTAGCCCAATTGAAATGAAAATTCGTTCACTCAAGCCCATCTAGTAACTTTTAATTGTTGCCTATCATGTGCCATGTAGTGGGCTAGGTGATGGCAAAACAAAGAGGGATAAGTTATGATGTGTTTCTTGACGAATTCAGACTAGTGGGAGAGTCAGCCATTTAATCAGAATGATTTATTACAGGAGCAGGAAAATGGAGCAGTTATTTGTCTGTGGGAGCTGGTTTCTCAGAAGAAGTGACATGTGAAGGATGAATAGGAGCTTTACAGGTGGAGGGGAAGGATATTTATTTCCAGGTGTAAGGAGTAGCATGTACAAAGGCTCAAAGCCTTGAAAACTTCAATACTCATTTCTAATTTATGCCAGATGTAGTTCAGAGGCATTAAAACCTACGTCAGCTGCTTTAAAAAATATTTTTATTGTGAAATATTATACACGTTCATAAAAGTGCATAAAACATAATATCAGCTTGCTGAATTATTACAAGGCAAATATACATGTAACGATCATGAGGTCAAAATCTATAAAATGGCCAGTAGCCCCCAAATTGGCACCCCTCCCCTCCCAGTACACTTCCCAACCTTCTACCCAAACCACTGTTCTATTATTTAACAGTTGCTTTAGCTAATGGATACAGCCACATAACCTACAACTCTATCATCTCTCTCTAAAATTCCCTCGTGTCCCACACTCCCTCCCCATCCAGTTAAACTACTGTTTGCTTTGTTGATTTCTGCAAAGGGTGAGAAATCCAGCAAGTTTGTTTGGAGCATGAAGTTGTGAAGTTGTGGGAGGGACAAGTATAATAGTCAGTATTTATTATTGTTATACCTGAAACGTGTTCCAGGTCCTGCTGGGCACTTTATTCAGTCACTGATTTCCCACAATACTGAAAGTAGCAGACAGCCGAGGAAACTGAGGTTCAAGACAGGTTCTCATTTGTTTAGAGACACAAAACTCATGAATGGTGGAGATGGGACTAAGACCTAGATTTTTCTGGCTCCAAAACAAATGCTTTTTTTTTTTCTTCCAACGCAGCTTGTGGGATCTTAGTTCCCCAACCAGGGATCGAACCCTGGCCCCCTGCAGTGGAAGCGCAGAGCCCTAACCACTGGACCACCAGGGATTCCCCATGTGCTCTTTCTACTAATGGTTTTTGTTGAGATTTGACTTCTTCATATGGAACATGAGCAGTCAACAGAAATTTTAAATTGGGAAGTAATATTATTATATTTGTTTGGACTATAATTCTGTTGATAGTGTGGAATAATGGAGAGAGGGAGAGATGGTGGTAGGGAGACCATGGAGGTAGTTATTGAAATGGTTCAGAGATGAGGTTTTGGACTAGAAGATTGAAGGTGCCCATGGAGAGAGGACACTATTTCCTAGACTTTTCTGAGGTATAACCAATGGTGCTAGGTTAGACGCTGGGGATAAATGAGATGAGAAACCTTGTACACAGGTAACTTGCATTACTTTGCATCTCTGCATGTGCTCCTCTCTATGACTCCAAGGCCTCTACCTTGATAGCCTGAATAGATGGCAACACTTGATTAAAATTTGGAAGAGGAAGAACAGGTTTCGTGAGAAGGTAGGTTCAGTTTGGACCCTGCTAATTTTGAGATACCTGGGGAAATTCAGATTATCTGCCTCCTGGGTAGTTAGAAATAGAGCTTAGAGGCTTCAGGGACAGGTCTGAGCTGGAGATAAAATTTTAGGAATAATCAGAATGTATAATCCGAACGCATGTAACTTGAGGTACAGGACCTGGACTCAGACCTACGTTTAAATCTTAGGTCAAACACAAATGATCTGTGTCCTAATTTGTAAAATGGGATAATATCTAACCCAGGAACTTAGTAAGGATTCAGTGAAAAACCAGAAAGCACCTAGCACCTTGTCTGAGTTCAGTAAGTGACACAATTATCTTTAGCTATTATTATTAGATTATAATACAGACTTACTTATGAACATACTCTCACAAAAAACATTTTTTAAAATGGAATTCACTTAAATGCTATCTGAAATGCATTTGAATGGAAGACCTGTAAGGCATGGTTTGGTGCCGTGTCACATGGCAGCGTGGTGCATGCACTGTGTCACCTGGCCAGGAAGACCTAAGTGTGCTTTTAGCACCAGGAATGGAAACTTTAATTCCATGTTTTTTGGGGGGGTGGGGCAGGGGGGGGGTGGTTCCTAGTAGGTGACTTACCTCCAGGGCAGCAGTCCAGGTACAATCTACTCCCTACTGTCCTTAAAATAAACATCTTGGGGAAAGCATTATCATCTTTTTTCATGTTATGTTGCTTGCTTAGATGTTAAGTTCTAGAATTGATAATAGATCAGCAGTTTAATATTTGTCCTTCTAAATCCATTTTTCCATGACCCTTTCTAAACTTTCAGCCTCTATTTTAGTCCATAATTTGATTTGTAAATAATTATGAATTTAATTATTTGTGTTGTAAAATGCCACATCATAATCAAAGCTGGAAAAATCTGGACCAGAATATGTATGTCCTATAGGAACTATAACTGCTTCTACTTGTTGTTAGGTTTTTATACTGTGTTTTAGAGAGATTTGTTTAGAACCGATGGGAAAATCTTAAAGAAAGCAACAAAATGATGAGAAAAGTGAAGGAATCACTAAAGTTTATTTATACAAGGCCAGCAAATTGACCCACTTAGTCAGTTTAAAGAATTGGTCTGACTAGTGTTTCCTTGTTATGCTCTTCTTAAAGGAATCATCAAGCATTAAGAAAAAAAAGAAAAAAGAAAAGCAATCCAGCAGCTTTAATTAGTTAGTATCATTCTTGAAATAATTATATATTGTGATAGACTACATGCAAAGATCATCACAATAATTGCTTCCATTCCTATATGCATATCCCTTTGAAATGTGACTTGGCTACTCCTCCCATCAAGAAGGGAAATTTAAAATACAGCACAAATGAACCTATCTACAAAACAGAGACTCACAGACATAGAGATCAGACTTGTAGTTGCCAAGGGGGAGGGAGGGAGGGAGAGGGGTGGACTGGGAATTTGGGGTTGGTAGATGCAAACTATTATATTTAGCATGGATAAACAACAAGGTCCTACTGTATAGCACAGGGAACTCTATCCAATCTCCTGGAATAAGCCATAATGGAAAAGAATATTAAAAAAAGAATGTATATATGTATAAAACTGAGTCACTTTGCTATACAGCAGAGATTGGCACAATATTGTAAATCAACTATACTTTAATAAAAAAATTTAAAAAGAAGGGAAATTTATCTCCCCAGTTTCTGAATATGTGCTGGCCTTTTGACTTTCTTTGACCAATAGAATGTGGTGGAAGTGATGTCAAGTTTCTGCTTCAAGAGGTGTTGCAGTTCCCACTCTGTATTTGCTTGGTGTGCTGCCACAATGTGAAGATGTCCAGGATAATATTCAGGATGAAAGGCTACAAGGGGAGAGAGAGGTCCAGCCAATAGTCAACACTAACTGCCAGCCATGAGTGCACCCAGTCAAGCTGCCAGATGACTGTAGCAGCTACATGCATGATCCCAGACAAGGCCAGAGAGCACATAAAATGGCTTTAAGGCACTGATTCTAGGGTGGTTTGCTATGCAGTAATAATATATATGTGTGTATGTGTAATATATACACATACACACACTCACATATATATTCTCTAGCCTTGAAGATGAGAGAATATTTTTAAACTGTAAGAGGGTCTTAACATCATTAGGATGCACTTGCAGACTTTAAGGATCAAAAATTTCCTTAAAGCTGTAATAATGTGTCACCTAGGTTGCTGCAGTGAACAACGAAAAGGAAGACAAATAATTTTTCTGTGATGGTTTGTGCATAGTGTTTTTAGAGGTAGGGTGAAAATTCTAGACGATGTTCAAAGTCTCTTTAAACTCTAGGGCCCTGTGAAATTCAGTTGTGATTTCAGCAACTCCATTCCCGCTTCGTGAACTTGTACATGGCATTTTAATACTTTTCACAAATGACAGGATCTACTGGCTCCTCTTTCATATACAATGTGATCCAAAGCAGCTGTGGTACAGTGTAGGCAACACAGTATAGCCCGCATAACATAGTGGCTAAGGTCATGAGTTCCAGAGCCATACCATTTGGGTTCAAATGCTGGTTCAGTTGCCTATCAGCTGTAACCTTGATGAGTTATTTAACCATTCTTTGCCTCAGTTTCTCCCCCTGAAGAATGGAATGATAACAAAATCTCATTGGATTGTTGTTAGGATTAAATGAGTTAATGCTTGAGCTTAAAACATATTACTCAAAACATGTCATATACTAGTATTGTTATTTTATAAAGGGAATGATCTAGGTCCTAGACTCAGTTCTGTTAACTTGTGTGACCTTCAGCAAATCAGTTAACCTATCTGGGTTTCAGTTTTCTGTCTATAAAGTAAGGTTTACTACATAACTTCCATGGTTTCTTTTCCTCTTTAAAATTCTATGATTCAGGGTTCAATATTTGTTCTACCCACATGCACATTACAATCTTGTCTATAATTCTAATTTTTCAAAGATTGTTTAAAACTTATTCTATTAGCAAGCAATTTTGAGGACCCTCTAGTAATGACCACTTTCAAGTACAATATAAATAATACTGCATTTACTCAGGAAACTAAACATTTTTTATTCACATCTGGTCAGCAAACATTTACAACTCTCACATATCCGAAGCAATGCCTTTTCAGGTTTATGAAAACTTAAAATTGTATATTCATTTTTTTAAACCCATGATAAGTTTGCTTATTAAAGTAGGAAAAGATCTTCCAAAAGTGAAGACAGTATTTCACCTCAAATTTTACCAAAGATCTCCAGTGTTAAATAAAATCCACTGTTACGGGTCACGTTTAAAATTTTTTTCTATTTCTTAGCTTAAGCATATTGCACACAATATTATAAAAATGTGATTTTTTTTATTGGCTTCATAACAAACACCATCATGTGGACGTAGTTTATTTTACACTGGTTTATAAATTGTGGCATTTCATTTTAGTTTGATGTTTTGTGTTGCTTCTTGACAATGGTACAGATAAAAGATCAAACGTACTAAGGTGACGAGTTAGTATGTAGAATGTACAGTACGTGGAATTCCTTTTAAAAAGTTTTTCATTTTTCTATCCTTTTCCTGTCACCCCTATAATCAAGCTGCCACAATCCCTCAGGACCCATGCAAATGCTCCATTCAATATTTTTACAGTAACAAATTTATCAATTACTGGATCTTCTACGAACTTAACTTTGAATTCTGAAAATAGATTTCAGTCACTCATTTGTTCTTCGAAAAGCCCATCAACGAAACTTTCTTTTTCAGGGATCCGAAAACTGGCAAGCTAACTACGAAGTGGATCTTGGGGGTAGGGGGGGAGAGATGGAGATAAACAAAGCAAAGGGGCTTTTTCTGTCTTAAAATTTTCATATTTGCTTCTGGAGCAAGAATTCTTTCCTAGGAGTCGGGGAGAAGGCGGGGGAGGTGTCTCTCCTGCCCCCGAGCAGCGGCACACGGGTTTGCTGAATTTGACAGACCACTGCGATCTTGGGGGATTTTCCAAGCTGGAAGAGAGCGCCGATGAGAAAAAGTGCGTACAGCCCACGTGACCCAACTTCACTTTCAGGTGCCAGAAGCGGAGCGCAGCTGCAATCAATACCGATCTTCCACCAACTAGATTGTTTTCCTCCCAAGGACCTGATAAAAACCCCGAAGTTCTGAGAGACACACTTCGGCAATTGTTGGGTTTAAAAAAAAAAAAGTTCCACTTGTACCATTTATAAATGCGCTGACAACTTTTTCGGAATCACAACGATTTACGGCTTACGCATTTGCCAAGCCTCTTCCTACAGTTCCCTCCCTTGCTTTTCCAAGCCTCCCGTTTCGGTTCCACCGAAAGAAGAAAAGCGATAGCAACAGTTTGGTTGCCCAGCAGCCCGTCTCCCGGGCGCAATCACTGCACCAGGGGCCTCACACCTCTAGGCCCGCGAAGCCCAGGACTTCGGCTCCCCGTCCGCCGGGGACGTGCGGTAGTACGGCCGCTTCGAGACCCGGGCCGCGGTCCCGCGCCACCCGCCCCGGCTCCCTCCCCGCTCCCGGCCGCAGAGCGTCACCTCCCCACCGTCGGGGGCGCCGGGCTGGGCGCATGCGCGCGGCGCTCCCGGGCGTGCCGGCCACACTCCCCCCACCCACTCCGAGAGCTTGTCACTTCCTGCCCTCGCCCCATCTCCGTCCGGGGTCAGTCAGTCGCTCCCTGTCGCAGCCGGCGAGTCTCTGCTTCCCCCTTCCTACCCGCTCCGCGGCGGCAGCTCAGGCTCTTCGTGGAGGGGGAGACAGAGAAAGAGAGAGACTGACTTAATAAAGTTTCCTGAAACAACAACTATTACCAAAAAGAGCCCAAGGCGGGGGGAAACCCCTATCCTTCCCCGCCCCTCTCCAAAAGCCTGAGGGACCGTCGCAGGTGGAGCGGCGCTGGGGGGAGCCGGGCTCCGGCGGCAGCCGTTGCCCTGGCAAGGGGCGCCTCGGGTCCTGCCCGCTCCGGTTCCGGCTCCTTCGGTGGCGGCGACAGCGGCTGCGGGGCGGTTCCTGCTGTCAACTGCCTGCGCCCGCGCGCCGTCCGCCCGCCCGCACGCCCAGCTCCACAGCGCGGAGGGACGCCGTGAGCCGCCGCCGCAGCCGTCGCCTCGGGCCGCGGAGGGACGTGGTGAGCTGTGGCGCTTCCGCGTCAGCGCCGGCGGGGAATCTTTGGGAGCGCGTCGGGCCCGAACCCCGGTCCCTTCGCGCGGTCAGCCGAGGCTGCGCCAGGTGGGGCCCGAAGCCGCCTCCCACGCCAGGCTGTCCCCGCGGCCGCCCGGCCTGCCTTCCTTCCTTCCGCCCGCCCGCCCGTCGGCCCGCCCTAGGAGTTCAGTAAGTTGGGCGCACTTGGTTGGGGGGACGGGGGCTTAGCCGGGGAGACGCTGGCGCACGTGCGTCGCGGGAGGGCGCGACGTGGGCCGGCCGCCGGCGGGAGCTACACCTCGGCCACCCGGCCGCCGCGCCCCCCGCCCCGCGGGCCCCGGCGCCGGCCGTGCCCGCTGCGCTCCGCGCCTCCGTCTCCGCGCGCGCCCGCCCGGGAAGGCGAGGCCACCGCCACCGCCGCCGCCCGCGCAGCCGGCCAGGCCCTCGCTCTGCGCGCCCGGGGCTGCGTTTCCGGGTAGGGCGATGAACCTGTGCGGGAGTTCGGGCTGAAGAAGCCTTCGTGCGTTTTTCTTTCTCAGTTCGAGAGGAAGGTGCAGGGCTGTGGAGGGCAAGCGGAGGGCAAGCGGAGGGCGGGTGAGGGGCACGTTTCTGGAAAATGCAGCCAGAACCCCCCCAGGAAGTTCAGGCTGAGTGACGGGTTTGTGCTTCTTTCAACAGCCAAGCCGCAATGAAGAGCTTCTTACAGTGAAAGGAAAGTAGGTCGCGCCCACTGAAAATGCCTTTAAGGGACAAATACTGTCAGACTGACCACCATCATCACGGATGCTGTGAACCAGGTATACGCCTTTCTTCAGTTACTTTGCCCTCCACCAGAGCCACGAGTGCCTTCTGTTTTCTTCTAGTTCTCCTTACCTCCTGCCCAAGAAGACATTCCTAACTAAGCAGGCTATAATTTCCCCCAGCATAAAACCAGTTATGAAGCTAAAAACTTGTACAAACAAGAGGTCTCTCTTCCTTGATCCCTTAAAAAAAGTACTGCAAGTGTCACCTTAAATCTTTTCCACAAGATCAATTACTCAATCCCCTTTCCTTCTCTTTCACGGCAGCCTGCAGTTAGTAGTATAACCTCATGCTCTGGGAATGTTTAAAACTGAAGAGAAAGGAAAAAATGGGTAGTAGAATACTGGCATTTATCTTCGAGGAAGCTGTTTCATGTAAACTTTTAAAAACTAAAAGTTTCTCATGCTTTGATAGTGCTTAAAGACAGAATAATGCTTAAACCTAAAAATGAGTTTAGTTTGGGCTAAGAAAAGTTTGCTGAAGTCAACTTGTTGGAAGAATCAGGTTTTGTTAAGGGGAACCTCTTAAAGAAATTTCTTGGACAGAACACATTGTTGCAAAATCTGAATATTTAGGTAGAATACATGAATATTTTTAGGATAGTTTGTTCAGTGGAACTCTTTTGAGTTGAATTTATGAAATGAAGAAGTTGCTTTTTGGAGTCTCATGAAGAGTATTACAACACTTTAATAAATGTGACATATAAATTCTTAATAGTTTCTCTGCTTATTAGAAGTATGATGTGCTTTGTCACAGACATTTAGAGGTACAGCTTAAAAAGGGAATCCTTGAATACACACTGTCACTAAACCAACTAAGGGGTCTTCTGTTACAGTTCAAAGGCAGTTATGTATCATTATTTTTGACCTAAAAGTTACTAGGACTTTTTAATACTTTTGCTTGTTTTTTTGTTGGAGTATTTTAACTGCACTAATGTACTTGGTTTTGTCACAGTAGAGTTCATGTAAAGTAGAGTACTTTTTTTGTATAATGGGAAAAAATGGCAGTGGTAAAAGGGGAAGAACTATTTTCGGAACACTTTGGTACACATGAGAATAAAATTTGTACTATGACCCTATCCCCACTGATTTGCTGAAAATAATACATCTGCTAGTAAAACAGGCAATCCCAGGGTGGAATCCAGTGTTTATTCTACTGTTCCCTGATCTGCCTACCTTTCACCATCCTTTCTGCTGCATATTTTATGTATTTGAAGTGATGATATATCACTTAACGTTTTGCCAAATGTTGAATGGATTTTGCTAGTTTTGAAGTAGAAAGCTGTGAATGACTTCTTATACTTGTGTTCCACTGTCTTTTTATTCCATTTTTTTTCTGAGAAGTCATTTGAGTTGCATTAGTTAATTAAATCATTATATTAAAACTTCTTATTTAGGAAGAAATTTATTTGGTCACTCATTTCTTTATTTCTTTGACAAATCTTTATTGAGCACCAGTTAGGTGCTAGGCACTATTCAAGGCAATGGGGATATAAGTGGTGAACAAAACAGATAAGCTCACTCCCTCATGGAATGTTTGAGTGGGAAGAGATAGACATAAGTAAACAAGTAAGATAATTTGTGACCATACCTTTATTTAGTGTATTCTGGTAATTAAAGTTTTCTAGATACTTTAATGTCTTTTTAAAGAGGTTTTCCAGAGTTGAACTTTTAAATATGTGTTGGAACTTTTCTGCTGCTTTTTCTCCCTCATTAACACAAATTCAGATAAGTTGCATTAATTGAAAAATTTCAACTTTATTTTGCTAGGAACTCTTCCCATGCAATTTATTTTTCAGACTGTCAGGTCAAAAGTGGTTGGTGTTTCTTCGCTTCCTTAGTTGGAAGTAAACACTTTCTGAAGATTTAGTTCAGTGGAAAGCCAAAAGTTTAACTTACGGGGTAGTTAATTGTCATTATTTCAGAGGAAGGTATGGGCCAAGTGGGAGGATGTTTCCATTATTGAGAGGAATATGTTTTGGTAGTTTTAAAAGGGGATGCATGCCCTCAGATGGAGGAAAGATGATGACATGATGTTTGAGAAGTTCTTTTAATGGGCTGTCCCAAGAGGTCTGGCCTCCTTTGGATTATGGACGATAG
Organism: Eschrichtius robustus; assembly: GCF_028021215.1. Lineage (NCBI taxonomy): Eukaryota > Metazoa > Chordata > Mammalia > Artiodactyla > Eschrichtiidae > Eschrichtius > Eschrichtius robustus. Next base: position 105,639,636 of record NC_090831.1, on the reverse strand, counting down.
GTGAGTTCTGAATGAGAGCAGTGTGTTCCTGAGCAGGTCTTGATAGGATGGATCAGTTTGTAGTGAGGGGTGGTGTTATAAGTCTATCAGTGTATGTAAAATATATTCTTAGTCATGTTTTAAGAAAGTTTTTTGTTAGAGAAATTTTCAAATGTTCAGAAGTAGAGAGAATGGTATAAGGAACCTGATGTAGCCATCACACAACTCCATCAGTTATCAATATGTGGACAAGCTCTTTTGATCTGTATTCTCCCCTCCCCACAATTCCCTTCTCCATCCTCCACCTGCTCCCCTACTCTCTACTGTTTGAAAGCAAATCTCAGACATCATAGGTAGAAGGATATTTTAAGGGGCTTGTTTTAAGGTAGGAGAGACTCTAAAAAAAGTAGGTGTTTTATTCTGGGAAGTGTGTTCTTGGAAGGATGTAAAGAAAGGTGTTAACTTCTGAGCGTTTGTGTTTTTTGGCTGGAGAGAGATGCTCTTTTTTTCCTGAATGGTCATGTAACCTGATCTTGGGAGGGATGTTAGGATATGTAAGAGGAAATTTTATAAAATACTAACATATGAAGTTTTTTTAGGATTGAGACTGTGTTTTCATGAAGAAAGAAAAGTTTCTTACAGGGGGACCTACACAGATGTGTATACCAAATGAATGTGTCCACTGATAACTGAAGTAACCCTGGGGTTATTTTGAATGGTGTCTCAGGATGTGTATGTATTCTGGTGGTACCAGTGATGGTTATGTGTAACAAAATTTTGCTCTAGCTTTAAAATCAGATGTTGTTATGTGGAAGTGGAAGTTAGTGTATTAGAGGAAGTTTTCTGGAGCACGTACCTAAATGAGGAAAGGGGGCTCTAAGGAGAAGTTTCCATTTTTTTCCCCCATATTGCTCCCTTATTCGTTACTCTTTTCTTCATTCTTCCTTTCTAGAATTCTTGTCACTTAGAGAGCTAGGCCTTCGAGCTTTTTAGTTCTTTAAAATTGTATAACTTCTGCCCTGTCTTCTGTAGTTGTTATTTTTTGTAATCAGTTATTCGTTCTTACAGTGTACAAATACTGGAAAGAACATCTAACCTAAATAAATGATATCATCAATCTATTTACAAACTTCTACTGTTGTTTCTCTAAGGGGTTGCATTCTACTTCTCTTAGATTTTGGAAAAGAGTTTTCAGTTTTTGGTGTCAGGAAAGCAGTTGATTTGTAGATGATGATGATGCTAGAACATTTATTGAGCCTTTACTATATTCCAGGCTCTGATTTAACCAGGTACCTGCATTAGCTAATTTAATCCTCACACAACCCTATGATTTGGGTACTTTTATTATCTGCATTTTAGAGATGAGAACAGAGAAATCAGAGACTGTAATTTGCCCTAGTGGAAACTAGTTATTGGTAGAAAAAGAATTTCAGCGCAGTCTGTCCAGGTCTGGAGTCTTCTGTTCTTAACCACTGCAGTTAGTGCCAATGTCAGATATTCCCAAAATGAGTTGTATTTGTGTGTATGTTCCTAAAAATATCTCAAAGTTTCTCTTAAAATTGGGAAAATTTTGCTTAATGGAATGATTTGGTCCTGAGACATAGTTCCTCCCATTTGTGTACACTGAACTTAAGAGTTGAAGCCAGAAAGAGAATCTAAGGCTGTGTCTCTACACATAGCCTAGCAGGCTTTATCAGACAGCTAAATGCTGTCCAAGCCTGGGCCCTGAAGCAGTAGCAGCACACATTACTGAAGTAACCCTCCTTATCTTCTCACACCAAGCAGATGATGGTAAAATATCATCTGGGTTAAGACGGTAAAACATTATAACATATTGAAAAAAAAGAGGTAATTAAAATGGCCGGTTTTTCTCCACCACAACTATCTCTTTATTTGATATCTGATGGGAAACTTCAGTTTTCCTTTTCAGTTACCTTATTTCTTATTACCATAATCTTATTTATATTATATATTTATACTGCTACTCTGGGAATTTTGGAAAGCAGGGATGATATAGATCTCTGTATATGAAAATTTTTACTTTTACAATGGGATTATTATTTTTACTTATTATAAAAATGCGTACTTTCTAAAGTGCACACTTCCAAAAGCCCAGGCTAGTGAAATGTGAGGCAGAAAGTGAAAATCACCCCGATAAACCCACCCTGACAGAAAGAACCATTGTTAAATTTTGTTGGTATCCCATCAGACTTTCTGTGTTTATATTAGCATTTATACATAGACGCTCATATACGTTAAGTTTATTTCTTTCTGTGGCTACTGAAATATATATTAATATAATTGAGGTCATATTCTATAACCTGTTTTTGTTGCTTAACAATGTAGTATTGACATCCTTTGTTGTCAGTACATGTAGACCTAGCTCATGCTGTGCAAGAGCCGTGAGAGATTCTGTTGTATGGATATTTCATAGTTTATTTAGTCTGGTTCCTTTTGAGAGACTTCTAAGTTGTTTGAAATTTTTCTCAATTATTTACAGTACTGCAGAGTGCTGCAGTGAACTTTCTTGTACATCTATCGTTGTGCACTTGACCAGTTCTTTCCTTAGGCAGTGGTTTTTGAGTTTTGCTCTCTTAATTGCCCAGAGAGCTGTACTAGATTGTCTGGAGAGTTTTGGAATGGTTTATGAGGTGTGGCTAGGTTATCATTGCCCTAGAATTTTGGTTAAATTTAGTGGTTCCTCTTCAAGGGGAATAAAAAGGCAAACATGACTAATATGTACTAACTAACACCAAAATAGTAAGATCTTTGCATTTGAACTTAATGCATAGTCTCAGTAGCCTTAATTTCGCCTTGAATTGAGAAAAATTTTAGTTACATTTTTCCCATTATTTCATTTTGCCTTACAAAGATAATGGTGGAATATATACAAAAAAGTGTGATTGTCATTAACGTGATTATAGCAAACCATTGTTTTACTTCAATAGTAAATGATTTAAATAAATAACCCTTTTTTTGTGGGGATTGGGTTGGGTGTTTGTCTTCCATGTAGTTTATATCCTGGAACCTGGAGATGCTCCTTTGTTACAGCAACCACTACAGACATCCAAATCTGGTATTCAGCAAATAATTGAGTGCTTTCGATCAGGTATGAATGTTTTAGGATGTATTTTCAATCTTCACATAGTAGCTAAAAACTACCTAGAAATCCTTAGAAATAATTTTTTAAAAATAAAATGTATACATTGGTTTTCTTTACAGAATACTTTTAATTGTCATTTTTAAAAAGTGGATGAGTAAATACTGACTTGATTAGAGATTCCTTTTCAGTACTATATATTATATACTAATTTAAAAAGTAGTATGGCTTAAAGAAATATGTGGTATATTTGCTGGCAAAGATTCATTGTTATTTTTTGGCATGTTCTTTATAAACTCTCAAAGGACGGTAGTAGACTATACAGGGTCTTTATGAGCTTTGACAGAGTAGATTATTTACTCAGAATGTCTGAGATGTCCCTTGTTCTAGATTAATTACTTTATCATCTCTGTTTATGTGACTCACCATCTCCTACCTAACCCTGGAGTTTCAGTATCTTTAGTAGAGCACAGATAGAAAAAAGATTATTCCAGCCCTGATATTTAGATATATTTGTTTAGCTTTTCTTTCCATTAGATTACTATAATAATGGATATATAATAAGCATATTTGTGCAGTTGCAATCCAGTGCTCTAAAGTAGGTGTTGCTCAATAAGTATAAATGGTTGAGAACTGTTAGAACTCCAGTGTTTTGTAAAGTCTTAGGTTGCTGTGATTCTTATGATCCACTTGTCCACCTCTTGTGGATTTGGCTTCTCTGACATTGCAGGCTATCAAATCAAATATGAAAAAGCAAACATACATGACTGATGGACACCTAAGTGGTGGGCAATTAAAGGGTTAGAATATCTTTTGTTATTATTTTAAAGCTTATTATATCGTAATGAAAAATTTCTGAGATTCAAAGAAAAAGATAATTTATATGAAACCATTTGTTTTGTATTGAGAAATTTTTTGAGGTGCTTGTTTTAAAATCATTTTAAAGGGAAGTAGTATCTATTTGATTTACTTTAGGATTCTAAGAAATAGATTGTTCTTTAATCTAAAATAAAGTTAATTTCTGAGTCTAAGATTCATTTCTTACACTTTTCATCTGTAGTCCTTATGGCATTGCTTTTATGTATATTTAAATCAGTAAGTATTTCGTGTATACCATATGCCTATGCTCAATGTTGGATGGTGGTATAACGTATTTTACTGTGTTTTTTGTTGTTGTTTTTTACTTTTGATAATTGCCCTTGGTTAACAGAAATAAATAATACGTCAAATTCTCCTGTGGTAAATACAATTAAAATTTTTCTAATTAGAGGCAGTATTTAAATACGTTTCTGGCATAACAGAAGAATGGTTAGTTTTTATTTGTAGTTAGAGTTTCTGTTAGCTACTTTTAGTATAGAGATAATTCTTTTTGTTCTTTCTCATATCATGGAAATGAAGGTAATGGCTTCACACTTAGTCATATTCCTTGCTATAGGTTTCTTTTTTAAAAATTCATAATTTGGGATTAACGAAGTTATTTTATACTGCTTCAGTTTATTATAGTGTTATTTGATTAAGAAGTTAGAATTGTTTCATTTATTTGTGCTTTGTCTTGTAAAAAATACCTTTTCAACAAGCTCCTGTACCCAAAATCTATGTTTTTTTTTTTTAACTTTGGAAGGTGAATATTTAAAAAGGAAATTATGTGTTTTTTCATTGCACTGTGGTTGTATCTGTTTTCTGTGTTTACTGTTTCTTTACAAAGCTGAAGAAAAGGGACTGTGAAACGGGTAATATGTTCTTTCTTAAATGTCCCTGGTAAATTTGCCTTCTGAGTTTTTTTTTTTTTCCCAAGCAAATTTTGAAAATACTATAATTTAAATTCTCTAAGTACCCAATCATTTAAATTAGAGATGATTTAGAAATATGCTGAATGGTACAAAGAAACTAATTTTGGATTAAAAAAGGAATTCTTTTACTTCATTAGTGTATCTCATAGCTAAGTAATTCTAATTTCCTCAGGATAGTAATCTCTTACGTTTCTGGATTAATCTCAAGTCTCCCAAGGTAGCTCTTCTTTAGCACTGAGGTATTTAAGCCTTGGCTGACTGAAACCTTGAGAGGATGAGCTGGAAGTTTGGGCCTCATGACTTAGGGTCTAAGATCCCTTCTCATCCTGAGACTCGTGTAAGTTTCTCCCGGTCTCAGTCTACTCCCAAGCAGCCCCTCAATGACTCATCTCTTTCTAGGCTCTTTCCGTTACAGCTGGGTCACACACATTGCATTTAAAGAACTATCTTGGTGGTGTTTTGTATCTGACAGGTACTTGAAGATAGAACTTTGAAGTCTATGCTTTTGCTCTTGTTAACCTTCAGAGGCTAAACCAGGTTGGGCAGTAGTAGTGTGTTAGGATATCTGCCTTTGTCTTCAAGCTCAAGATAGTTGTCTTCAGCTCCGGTATCAGCTTTGCGTAAGGGATTCATGGTCTCCTGCCTAAACTGGGCTCTCTTTGGCCTGGTATTAATTCCTACCCAAGCTGGAAGTTCATGAAAGGCTGAGGAAGGAGTTGACTCATTTTTTAGGTCTACCAACCCCATGTGTGCTGTACTGACTGCTTGGCCAGTTTTGACTCATTTTCTTTGCTTCACACTTCAGCTTTTGCTTTGGACTGTTTTCCTGGCTTTAAATTACAAATACTTCTTAATCTCCAATCTCTCTTTATTTCTATCTGCTTAACTTATAATCTGAGTAGACTTTTCTTTTTGGAATAAGTGGTTTAAAAAAATAATAAAGAGGTATAAAAGGGTATACAGAAATACAAAAATAAGTGTCTTTGTTCAGACAGCACAGCTACATGGTTTGTGTCTTCTTCTAGAGACCTTCTACACACATATGAGCATATATCCCTCACTTTCTTCCTAATACAAAGAGTAGCTGACTATGCATAGTTACGTATCTTTGGTTTTTTAACAGTACTTTCCACTGTTGTTTGACATCTGTCCATAGATAGATACCTCATTTTTTTAGAACGCTGCCAGTTTTGCCCCTACCTGCACATTTTCTACTCTGAAATCCCTGATGGTTGGTTGACTTGAGACATGCTGTTTGCTTTGAATCCTGGCTTCAGGTACTACCTTGACTGTGCCCTGCCCTTTGCTCGAGCCTTTCCTTAGTTGTGTCAGTCCTTCCAGGATCATGTCTGTAACTTTTTGTCTTCAAATTTCCGTCGTATCTATTAACTTTTTTAAAGAAATAGTTGATTTACAATGTTGTGTTAGTTTCTAGTGTACAGCAAAGTGATTCAGTTTTATATATATATGTATATAGTCATTCTTTTTCATATTCTTTTCCATTTTAATTTATTACTAGATACTGAATATAGTTCCCTGTGCTATACAATAGGATCTTGTTGTTTATCTGTCCTCTATGTATTCGTTTGTATCTGCTAGTCCCAAACTCCCAATCCAACCCTCCCTCTATTAACTTTTATTTTAGCTTCCTTCTTTTCCCAATCTCTCTCCCCAAACGGAAACAAAATTTTAAATAACAAAAAAGGTGTACTTCCATGAGGTATTTATAAATAATTGATTAATTGAGCTTAATATTCTTTCTTAGTCTCTTAGTCTTCTGGTAGAGGCAAAGGAGCTGTGGAATGCCCTAAGGTTAGAAGCAGAAAAATGGGAAATTGTCCAGTATTCATAACTGGTCTTTAATATGAAGTTGACATCTTTTTTTGAATTCTTGAAATATATATGATCTCTTTTTACAATATTATACTGTTGATTCTTGAACATTCACCAGGGGTGTGAACTGCGCAGGTCTGTTTTTTGCGGATTTTTTCAATAGTAAATATTACAGTATCAGATGATCCTTGGTTGATTGAATCCAAGGATGCAGAAGTGAGGATATGGAGGAAGGGAGTATAAGGAGGACTGTAGGTTATATGCAGATTTTTGACTGTGCAGAGTGTTGGCATCCCTAACCCCTGTGTTTGTTCAAGGGTCAACTGTATTATAGAAAAAAGAGTCTACCTATACAATACATTACTACTATTTGCAAGTAACAGCATCTTTTTTGAATCTTAGGGAGGAATAAATTGCAGTGAAAAATGAGAATTGGCTTTGTGTGATGTTTGCTATTGTCATTAACTAAATTTAAGGTTGGTCATTTAGTTTCTTAGAAGAGCTTTTGTTTGTTTTTTATTGCTTAAAGCAACATTTCTTGGAGTTAGTGTAAGCTATGACTGGATGGCGATGCCTCTGTCCTGGAAGTGTGATTTATCAGAGATACATAAGAGAGTGCCATATTATATGATGGATTTTTGGGGTTTTTTTTTTTTTTGGTTGATACATAGCAACTGTAGGAAGTTTTAAATCAGACTGCATATTTTGGGGATGAATAAGAAAAATGTAGATTTGTTTTATTTGTTGTTCTTACATTCATCTTCAAAGCATCTCATCTGGGGCTGTGTTCCTAGGAGAGCAACCATTTATATTAGGGAATTTCTCAAGGGCGCAGATCATATCCTTCACTTTTCATGTCTTCAGTGAATAACATTGTACCTGGTATTTAATAGGTGTTCAATAAATGTGTGTAAGACTAAACAAAAGATTCACCAATTGGGCACTAAAATAATTTTATTCTACTTATAAATTTATTGTAGTATGTGGCAGTGTTCCATAATTAATCTAGTATTTTTTTTTTTTTTACCAACCTTTGTAGGTGGTGGTTTTAAGATAACAATTTCAGTTTTCCTAAGTTTTCTTATGTTAAGGATGATCAGTACGAAATTCCCTTCGTACTGGTCTTGGGACTCAGGAGGTATGACACGAGTTACAGATTTGCTTGCAGTGTTGGGATGATATTGTGGTTAAACAGTCGTCCTAAAGAAACTGAGCTCATGTGTGATTCAACAATAAAGCATGCAGTATACTATTTAAAAATCATTATTGCCGCAACTTAAAAGGGTCATTGATCAACATATCAGTATATTAAGGGAGAAAAGGAAAGTTTATCTTTTGTCTAGCACTGAAGAGTTAGAATTAATATTATGTCATGTCAACTGACTGCCACCCAACCTAATGTAAAATTGACTATTGATTCCTTTTGAAAATAATTTTTTAAACATTTTTATCAGTATATACAATGTGTTTGGCATTAATTGATAGCCCAGGAGAAACCCTTGATGAGGTTTAACTAAATTTTATTGAGCACCCATTATGCGTGATAATCTGAAATATTCATTAATTAGTTAATTTCTAGGCATCAAAAGCCTTCCCTTTGGAGGGCTGGTTTTTTGAAAGATACTGATTGATGATCTGTGTAAGCAGTATGTAAGCAGTACGTAGTGACGTCTAAGATAATTTAAAAACCTAAGGCAAGAAAGAGAGTTAAATATAGGAAAAGGAATAATTAGGGGTAAGGCAGTGTGGCTGTCTCTATCAGGGTTAGGAGTTGTGGAAGAACTTATGTGGCTGTCTAGATGAACTTTTGTTGCTGTCTTGTCTCGGTGTTTCAGGTTGTAGAAAGTTTAACTGTTGACAGAGGCGCAGTTGGTTGGCTGTGTCTAATTGTCAGTGAGCAAAGCAGTCAGAAAAAGGTAGCTGGTTAGAATAAAGCAGTTATGTCCCCATGGGAAACCAACAAAACCTTAAATGGTAACTGGAACTAACTTAGGGAGTAACTTTTGCCTGTATTTGTGGAATGAGGGCACATCTTATTTTTCTCATTTGGAAAATATGTAAGCAGATTGGAAAATCATTCAGGTCCCTTTTTTGACTTTCTGGTCAACTTTACATAGACTTAAAAGAAATCTTACTTATAGGGAAGGTTTTCTGAAACATAGAGAAGGCTCTTCAGTATGTCATTTAACAAATGCCCATCAGGCCTGGTCCTGAAAGCTGGGAGTACAGTGGTGAGCATCAAAGATATCTTCTCTGTCCTCTTAGAGCCTCCAGTTCAATGGGGATACAGAAAAGTAACTAATTACAAGATAGCGGGGTAATGTAGTATAGATGTATAGGGTGCTCTGGGGAATATAGGGGAAGAATTCTTAACAAAAAACAGGAGGAGTCCGAGAAGGCTTCCTGGAGGAAATGACATCTAACCTGGAATCTGAAGGATTGCTAGAAGTGACAGACCAGGGAAATGAGAGAATGTTATAGGCAGAGAGAAAAAAACATAGGTGAAGACCTGAAAAGTAAGTGAGAGAGAGAATTTGGTGAATCCAAGGACCTGAAAGAATTTTGGTATGCCTGGATCAACACAACTGTGTTTGTATGTGTGTGTGTGCATAGGTGACGTGAGGGTGGTGGAGCATTTGTGATTGAAAAGTCAGGCAGGTTCTCTTACATCGACCGCCTAAGGGTCGCGCTGTAAGAAGCAACAACCTCTCCTCCTCCTCTATGCCATCTGCTCGGCAGCCGCAAAACAGCAGCTATGCGTGAGTGCATCTCCATCCACGTTGGCCAGGCTGGTGTCCAGATCGGCAGTCCCTGCTGGGAGCTCTGCTACCTGTAACACTGCTACCTGGCCTAATGGCCAGATGCCAAGTGACAAGACTATTGGGGGAGGAGATGACTCCTTTAACACCTTCTTCAGTGAGACAGGCGCTGGCAAGCATGTGCCCAGGGCAGTGTTTGTAGACCTGGAACCCATGGTCATTGGTGAAGTTTGCATCGGCACCTACCGCCAGCTCTTCCACCCTGAGCAGCTCATCACAGGCAAGGAAGATGCTGCCAATAACTATGCCTGAGGTCACTACACCATTGGCAAGGAGATCATTGACCTCGTCTCAGACCCAATTCGGAAACTGGCTGACCAGCGCGCAAGTCTTCAGGGCTTCTTGATTTTCCACAGCTTTGGTGGGGGAACTGGTTCTGGGTTCACCTCCCTGCTGATGGAACATCTGTCTGTCAATTATGGCAAGAAGTCCAAGCTGGAGTTCTCCATTTACCCAGCCCCTCAGGTTTCCACAGCTGTAGTTGAGCCCTACAATTCCATCCTCACCACCCACACCACCCTGGAGCACTCTGATTATGCCTTTATGGTAGACAGTGAGGCCATCTATCATCTGTCGTAGAAACCTTGATGTTGAGCGCCCAACATATACTAACCTGAATAGGTTGATAGGTCCAATTGTGTGGAGCCCTGAATGTTGATCTGACAGAATTCCAGACCAACCCGGTACCTTATCCCCGTATCCACTTCCCTCTGGCCACATATGCCCCTGTCATCTCTGCTGAGAAAGCCTACCATGAACAACTTTCTGTAGCACACATCACCAATGCTTGCCTTCAGCCAGCCAACCAGATGGTGAAATGCGACCCTCGCCATGGTAAATACATGGCTTGCTGCCTGTTGTACCATGGTGGGACATGGTTCCCAAAGATGTCAGTGCTGCCATTGCCACCATCAAGACCAAGCGTACCATCCAGTTTGTGGACTGGTGCCCCACTGGCTTCAAAGTTGGCATTAATTACCAGCCTTCCACTATGGTACCTGGTGGAGACCTGGCCAGAGTACAGCGAGCTGTGTGCATGCTGAGCAACACCACAGCCAACGCTGAGGCCTGGGCTCACGTGGACCACAAGTTTGACCTGATGTATGGCAAGTGTGCCTTTGTTCACTGGTACGTGGGTGAGGCCATGGAGGAAGGAGAGTTTTCTGAGGCCCGTGAGGACATGACTGCCCTTGGGAAGGATTATGAGGAGGTTGGGGTGTCTGTTGAAGGAGAGGGAGAGGAAAAAGGAGAGGAATACTAAAGTTAAAATGTCACAAAGGTGCTGCTTTTACAGGGAAGCTTACTCTGTTTTAAACATTGAAAAGTGGTCTGACCAGTTGATTTGTTCAAACATTTAGAGAAGAGCTAACACCTATGCTTCTCAAACTCTTCCAAAATACAGCAGAGGGAGGAACACTCCCAAACACATTCTGTGAGGCCACCATCACCCTGATATCAAAACCAGACAAAGATGTGACAAAGAAAGAAAACTACAGACCAATATCACTGATGAACATAGATGCAAAAATCCTCAACAAAATACTAGTATATAGAATCCAATAGCACATTAAAAGTATCATACACCATGATCAAGTGGGATTTATCCCAGGAATGCAAGGATTCTTCAGTACAGGCAAATCAATCAATATGATACACCATATTAACAAATTGAAGGAGGAAAACCATATGATCATCTCAGTAGATGCAGAAAAAGCTTTCAACAAAATTCAACACCGATTTATGATAAAAACTCTCCAGAAAGTAGGCATAGAGGGAACTTACCTCAACATAATAAAGGCCATATATGACAAACCTGTAGCCAACGTTGTTCTCAAGGGTGAAAAACTGAAACCATTTCCACTAAGATCAGGAACAAGACAAGGTTGCCCACTCTCACCACTATTATTCAACACAGTTTTGGAAGTTATAGCCACAGCAGTCAGAGAAGAAAAAGAAAAACAATCCAAATCAGAAAAGAAGAAGTAAAACTATCACTGTTGCAGATGACATGATACTATACATAGAGAATCCCAAAAATGCTACCAGAAAACTACTAGAGCTAATCAGTGAATTTGGTAAAGTAGCTATAAAATTTGGTAAAGTAGGATATAAAATTAATGCCCAGAAATCTCGCACATTCCTATACACTAATGATGAAAAATCTGAAAGAGAAATTAAGGAAACACTCCCATTTACCATTGCAACAAAAAGAATAAAATACCTAGGAATAAACCTCCCTAAGGAGACAAAAGACCTGTATGCAGAAAACTATAAGACAGTGATGGAAGAAGTTAAAGATGATACAAACAGATGGAGAGATATACCATGTTCTTGGATTGGAAAAATCAACATTGTGAAAATGACTATACTACCCAAAGCAATCTACAGATTCAGTGCAATCCCTATCAAACTACCAATGGCATTTTTCACAGAACTAGAACAAAAATTTCACAGTTTGTATAGAAACACAAAAGACCCTGAATAACCAAAGCAATCCTGAGAAAGAAAAACGGAGCTGGAGGAATCAGGCTCCCTGACTTCAGACTATACTACAAAGCTACAGTAATCAAGACAGTATGGTACTGGCGCAAAAACAGAAATATAGATCAATGGAACAGGTTAGAAAGCCCAGAGGTAAACCCACGCACATATGGTCACCTTATTTTTGATAAAGGAGGCAAGAATATACAATGGAGAAAAGACAGCCTCCTCAGTAAGTGGTGCTGGGAAGACTGGACAGCTACATTTAAAAGAATGTAATTAGAACACTCTCTAACACCATACACAAAACTAAACTCAAAATGGATTAAAGACCTAAATGTAAGCCAGACACTATAAAACTCTTAGAGGAAAACATAGGCAAAACACTCTATGACATAAATCACAGCAAGATCCTTTCTGTCCCACCTCCTAGAGAAATGGAAATAAAAACAAAAATAAACGAATGGGACCTAATGAAACTTAAAAGCTTTTGCACAGCAAAGGAAACCATAAACAAGGCAAAAAGACAACCCTCAGAATGGGAGAAAATATTTGCAAATGAAGCAACTGACAAAGGATTAATCTCCAAAATATACAGGCAGCTCATGCAGCTCAATATCAAAAAAACAAACAACGCAATCCAAAAATGGGCAGAAGATCTAAATAGACATTTCTCCAAAGAAAATATACAGATTGCCAACAAACACATGAAAGGATGCTCAACATCACTAATCTTTAGAGAAATGCAAATCAAAACTACAATGAGATATCACCTCACACCAGTCAGAATGGCCATCATCAAGAAATCTACAAACAATAAATGCTGGAGAGGGTGTGGAGAAAAGGGAACCCTCTCACACTGTTGGTGGGAATGTAAATTGATACAGCCACTATGGAGAACAGTATGGAGGTTCCTTAAGAGACTAAAAATAGAACTACCATATGACCCAGCAATCCCACTACTGAGCATATACCCTGAGAAAACCATAATTCAAAAAGAGTCATGTACCAAAATGTTCATTGCAGCTCTGTTTACAATATCCAGGACATGGAAGCAACCTAAGGGTCTATCGACAGATGAATGGATAAAGAAGATGTGGCACATATATACAATGGAATATTACTCAGCTATAAGAAGAAATGAAATGGAGTTATTTGTAATGAGATGGATGGACCTAGAGACTGTCACACAGAGTGAAGTAATTCAGAAATAGGAAAACAAATACTGTATGCTAACACATATATATGGAATCTAAAAAAAAAAAATGGTTCTGAAGAACCTAGGGACAGGGCAGGAATAAAAACGCAGACATAGAGAATGGCCTTGAGGACATGGGGAGGGGGAAGGGTAAGCTGAGACAAAGTGAGAGAGTGGCATGAACATATATACACTACCAAATGTAAAATAGGTAGCTAATGGGAAGCAGCCACATAGCACAGGGAGATCAGCTCGGTGCTTTGTGACCACCTAGAGGGGTGGGATAGGGAGGGTGGGAGGGAGATCCAAGAGGGAGGAGATATGGGGATATATGTTTATGTATAGCTGATTTACTTTGTTATACAGCAGAAACTAACACACCATTGTAAAGCAGTTATACCCCAATAAAGATGTTAAATAAAAAAAAAGGATTGATGAGTCAAGGTTAGCCCCAATCTTTTTTTTTTGGGGGGGGTGGGATGCTTACTGGGAATAAATATATACTCTCTACTGAATATAACAGTGTAACTGGGACTGAAGAAAAAATTGATACTGTTTTTGTTTTTTATGGTTGATTGAGAGAACCTGATTTAGAGATGCAGTCTTAGTTTTTACAAATAACTTTTTTTATGTATAACTTCATGTTGTATGTTCTAGTTAGATCTTCAGTAGAATTCTTAAGCTAATCCTAGTTCAGATTATTTCTGTGTTCCTCTTCGATCCTTTTTAACTACTTTTAGAGGCAGAACTGAATTTGTAGTATAGGTCTAGCTGGTCTTTTAATTTATAATTAAAGTGCAAAATTTTCCCATGTTTTCTTCCGTCTGGTAACACACCCACCTACACTTAACCGAGAACTATATGTAGATCAATTGGAGAGGTTTATCTAAAGTGTTTTTTTTATCATCAGCCTACCTCTCATAGTTTGTCAGTGACTTATGAGGTTAACTATGAACTAAATATATTAGCACTTTATTGCCAGTATATTTTGTAATGTGAAATAAACTAGAGAAGTGTGTGTGTGTGTATGTGAACTTACTTTTATACAAAGTATAATACCCAAGCTATCCTCTGAATCTTTTTAAATGTGTGTTTTCTGATTTTGCAGTAGTATGGTCTAGTGGACCAAATTAAACCTTGAGTTGGATTGGGAAATAGTGGAAGTTATTTTATTTTATATATATATATATACACATATTTTTTTTTCGCAGTAGGAACCTGGATTTATAATTTAATTCTTGTAGAATTTAGGTTCATATTTTCTTTCATAATTCTCCAAGATAGGTTTGGTTTGTTTGTTTTAAAAGACGAATAAACCAAGGTGCAAAGATTATATAGCCCTTTAAGGTCACACGACTAGGTGGTAATCAAAATTGGAATCTCTAAAGACTTAGTAAAGTTCTGATAATTTGGTAATCTTTTTGCAGTAGAAATTTGAGGGCTGGCTTGTCTTCAAAATGATAAAATGCAACATGATGATTGATACAGTAATTAAATATAAGCAGATTGCAAAAGATTGAATCAGAAATGCTTAACTTTTATGGATCCTACAGTATTAATTATGCTACTGAGATGGTGTTTATTCTCTAGTAGTCTCAGAGCTTAACAGTCACGTGCTTGTTGAATGATGGAACACTGTGCACCTAGGTAGTCTTAGGTATTTTTCAGGATGCTGTTCTTTCCCCTCTTTAATAAGTCAATATTATCATTTTTTGAGGAAACCAAAGGCTCATTAATTAGTGAACACTGCAGATCACTTTTGTCAATTTACCTGTGTCAAAGACCCGTAGGAAGTAGTGACAGAAGAGCTTCTATTTGTGTTTTATTTTAAAGATTTAAAGAGTGCTTGTTGCTGTTTATTTTTTCTCTACCTTTTGATCTTCCATCATAATAATGCTTAGATTCCGTAGATCAGTGGCAATTCTTCAACGAATATTTATTGAGCATTATTAGAGCTGAGCACTTTGTAGCTGTAAATAAGGCAGGCTTGGTCTTGGCTGCCTTGGAATTTATAATCTAGTGGAAAAGATGGGCTTTAAAGTAGTAATTATATCAATATTTAATTTATTGCAATTAGGGTGTGTTTTTGAGGGAGAAAGGCTTTGAATAAATTTCTAGTGGTATTAAGAGACCTAAGCAAAATTCAAAACCATGGACAAGGATTCTTTACTCTCACACTAAATGGCCATAATCCCACGTTGCCCCAGAACCCGAAGTAATTTAAGCTGTATTTAAAAAGAAAGTCACAGACAACCCTGTGACAGTTTTGACCTTCTTTAAGGAATCGGGGAAAGTGTATTGCTCATGTTTACTTCCTAATGTGAAAGAGAGCTGGAAGAAACAGCCAAAAACTTGGGTTGGGGTGGCATTTAATTCTTCTGTCACACTCCAGGTCTATTGAATCAGAATCTCCAGGAGTGGGTCATGTACATCTTTATTCCCAGGTCATAGTGATCAACCAGATGTTGGAACCACTGTTAAGATAGCCCAGGAATTGATTGGCTGCTGAATTAGAAAAAGACCATCAATTTCAGCTGTCCTAATATCCAAATGATAGTAGAATTTTGCTTAGAACTTAAGTTTATAACTTAGTTCTGAGTATAGTGTGGTAGACATTGGCAATGCCCGTATTTTGTTTTTAAAGAGTAAAACTGCACCTTTGGATTGTCAGCAGTGGTTGCCCAGTTTAAAACTGCATGTTGAAGTTACCTTTTGTGTTAAGTTTTCTTTTCTTTTTTCCCTCAGGAACTAAACAACTTAAGCATATTTTATTAAAAGATGTGGACACTATTTTTGAATGTAAATTATGCCGCAGTCTCTTCAGAGGATTACCAAATTTAATTACCCATAAAAAATTCTACTGCCCACCAAGTCTCCAGATGGATGACAGTAAGTTTTATTCATATATGCATTTTGCTATGTATTCGTATACTGCAACTACACATTTATGTTAAAATGGTATCAATATCTAGTTACAGATAATTTAGTGATAGAGAATAAGATAAAATACTTGACTCAATGTTATATTCAGTTTCTTTAAATAGATACTTTCATATCAGTGTTTTTCATTTGGATTTTGCTAAAGATATATGAGGTTAGATTTTTGAGTATATTTATTTGTATTAAAGTGTTGGATATTGTTTTTGAATGTTTATATGGACTATACAGTTTATATCCAGGATTTTTGTAAGTTAAAATATTAATGCTTGATGAGGGTGTTGGTATTTTTCCTCCTTACTTCTTAACAACTTGTTACCAGATATGACTCATCATTTACTTAGATTCTCCTTAAGTAAATGAGAAGGTTGGAAATAAAGCAAAGAATGAGTAAATGAGTTGATTTTTTTGGTAATTGTAGAGAGCATTAAAAAATATTTGTTAATCTTTCTAGTGTTTTCTGGGTCTTGATTTGAAGATCAGTTTTATTCTCAGTGAAGTTTATTAGATAAGTCATTTTATCAGAAATTAGATTGTGTTATGGGCTAACCTGAGATCTGAAATAGCTTTATGTGATAAAGGCAGGTTAGTAGCCTAACAAAGTCTTTGTGGAACCAAATGTTTGTTGAATTAAGCATATTGTCTCTGTATGATTAAGTTGCAGTATATATAATGGTATTATTTTCTTGCTTTAAAGAATAATGTAAATTCCTTAAAATATTTTAATAAGTAATAGGTTACTTTCATTATTTCTTGTTCAGGGATTTAACTCTTGTGGACTTACAAAATATAGAATTTATTTTGTTAGTTTGATATTACAGTTGCATTATGGATTTTGTGCATTTTTCCGCTTAACCTTTTTGGGATGGAAATGGAATGCAGAACTCCAGATATCAAAAGTACTGCTTTAATTATTAGCATGAAGCTGATTTAAAGTATATTATAGGACATAGATGAAACAAAAATTTCGTATTTGTCTGGAAACTTTCCCTACCACTGTTAGATCTTACTATACTTCTTTTTATCCTTGAAATATAAATGAAAAGGTAGTCTGTAGAGATTAGTTTCAAATCTAACCTTTTAATTAAAGAACTAGTAGGAATTTAATTTTCTGGTAGTTATTCTTTGTTATTTTTTGGTGTGAACTAAAGTTTAATTGAATTTTAGAGGGAAATAGATAAATGGATTTGCTGTATTATTGTGCACTCTTCTGCAATACTTATTCTAGAAATACTTCTGTGAAAGTATAATTCTTCTTATAGATACCACTTTATCCATTTGAAAAAGAAAGATTAGTAGACTAGAAGAGCTATGATGAATCATTTCTTTTTTTTTTTTAACAATTCACTCTGGGGTATAAGTGACGTCAACAAGGTTTAATGTGATGTCTCCCCCTAGAATGTTTGCATTTTTAGTTACTCTGGTTTTTTTTTTTTAATTTAATTTAATTTATTTATTTATTTATTTATTTTTGGCTGTGCTGGGTCTTCGTTTCTGTGCGTGGACTTTCTCCAGTTGTGGCAAGTGGGGGCCACTCTTCATCGCGGTGCGTGGGCCTCTCACTGTCGCGGCCTCTCTTGTTGTGGAGCACAGGCTCCAGACACGCAGGCTCAGTAGTTGTGGCTCACGGGCCCAGTTGCTCCGCGGCATGTGGGATCTTCCCAGACCAGGGCTCGAACCCGTGTCCCCTGCATTGGCAGGCAGATTCTCAACCACTGCGCCGCCAGGGAAGCCCGTCATTTCTTGATTTATAATTAGATACCAGATTTGATGCTATATTTGTAGCTAGATTTTAACATTGTATGTAGAAACATAACCAGTGTTAGACAACTCTGTTACAATAGGAATATTAGGTTGCCTACAGACGGTGTAATTATTGCACAGATAAATAAAACTGGCTCTGTTTTTGGAGTTAATCTGTAGTTTTTAATCATTTGTTTTAATAGGTTGCCATGTTAAGAAGACATGTAATAGGACTGAATTTAGCAAACACTTCTATACATCCTGTCATTCATGTTTATATATTTTCCTAGAAATCTTTTTCATTTTCCATAAGATGTTCAAATGTCCCTATACAATTAGACGAGATTATTTATTATGGATTAAGTTAATAGGAATGCTGTTATGTTTTCTAAAAAAAAAATTATTTTTATATGTAGTAACATTCTTCATGGTGTTTTATCCATCTTGGGTTATGAGAACTTTGATTTGCCTTTGCTAGCCTAAAAATATGAAATATTATTTTTATTGTTTAGGATACCCATGTGCTTAAATATTTTATATTAAGCGCCCTTATTAGAAGTAGCTCTTCAGATTCCATCTATTCCTTAACATTTGTGTACCGTGATGAGATTGTAAATTAAAGCAAATTTTAATTTAATTAATACTTGTTTTTATACTCATAAGATACTGAAAAGTAGATAATGCTCTTGTAAAAATAAATGCAAACCAGTAATATAATAAATTTTAAGATAGACGTTCATAATACATTTAAAAATATTAGAGGGCTAGAGCAGGCTAATTATTTCAGATTAAAATGTTGTTTTTTCCTTAACAGACCTTCCTGATGTAAATGATAAACAAAGCCAAGCCATAAATGATCTCCTAGAAGCCATATATCCAAGTGTGGACAAGCGAGAATACATTATTAAGCTAGAACCCATAGAAACTAATCAGAATGCAGTGTTTCAATATATTTCAAGGACTGATAATCCTACTGAAGTCACAGAGTCAAGCAGTACTCCTGAACAGCCTGAAGTTCAAATACAGGAAACTAGCACTGAACAGTCTAAAACAGTTCCAGTTACAGACACAGAGGTGGAAACTGTAGAGCCCCCTCCTGTTGAAATTGTTGCAGATGAAGTTGCACCTACATCTGATGAACAACTGCAGGAATCACAGGCTGACTTGGAAACTTCTGACAATTCTGATTTTGGTCACCAGTTGATATGTTGTCTTTGTAGAAAAGAATTCAATTCCAGACGAGGTGTTCGTCGTCACATTCGAAAAGTACACAAGAAAAAAATGGAAGAACTAAAAAAGTACATTGAAACACGAAAGAATCCAAACCAATCCTCTAAAGGACGCAGTAAGAATGTTCTAGTTCCATTAAGTAGGAGTTGTCCAGTATGTTGTAAATCATTTGCTACAAAAGCGAATGTAAGGAGGCATTTTGATGAAGTTCATAGAGGACTAAGGAGGGATTCAATTACTCCTGATATAGCAACAAAGCCTGGGCAACCTTTGTTCCTGGATTCGGTTTCTCCTAAAAAATCTTTTAAGGCTCGAAAACAAAAGTCGTCTTCAAAGGCTGAATACAATTTAACTGCATGCAAATGCCTCCTTTGCAAGAGGAAATATAGTTCACAAATAATGCTTAAAAGACATATGCAAATTGTCCACAAGATAACTCTTTCTGGAACAAGCTCTAAAAGAGAGAAAGGCCCCAGTAATACTGCCAACAGTTCAGAAATAAAAGTTAAAGTTGAACCAGCAGATTCTGTAGAATCTTCACCCCCTTCCATTATCCATTCTCCACAGAATGAATTAAAGGGAACAAATCATTCAAATGAAAAAAAGAACGCACCGGCAGCACAGAAAAATAAAGTTAAACAAGACTCTGAAAGCCCTAAATCAACTAGTCCGTCTGCTGCAGGTGGCCAGCAAAAAACCAGGAAACCAAAACTTTCAGCTGGCTTTGACTTTAAGCAACTTTACTGTAAACTTTGTAAACGTCAGTTTACTTCCAAACAGAACTTGACTAAACACATTGAATTGCACACAGATGGGAATAACATTTATGTTAAATTCTACAAGTGTCCTCTTTGCACTTATGAAACTCGTCGGAAGCGCGATGTGATACGACATATAACTGTGGTTCATAAAAAGTCATCCCGTTATCTTGGGAAAATAACAGCCAGTTTAGAGATCAGAGCTATAAAAAAGCCCATTGATTTTGTTCTAAATAAAGTGGCAAAAAGAGGCCCTTCAAGAGACGAAGCAAAACATAGTGATTCAAAACATGATGGCACTTCTAACTCTCCTAGTAAAAAGTATGAAGTAGCTGATGTTGGTATTGAAGTAAAAGTCACGAAAAACTTTTCTCTTCACAGATGCAATAAATGTGGAAAGGCATTTGCCAAAAAGACTTATCTTGAACATCATAAGAAAACTCATAAGGCAAATGCTTCCAATTCACCTGAAGGAAACAAAACCAAAGGCCGAAGTACAAGATCTAAGGCTCTTGTCTGGTGAGGAACAGTTACAGAGTTTTGCTTTTTTCCCCCCATCGAACTAAAAAAATCATTTGACCATAATTTATAGCTGGTTCCATTTTAACACATTTGCTTCCATGTATCTTACGGCAGTGGGAACTGCAAGAGTAATGTGCATATCGCATTTACCTCTTCAGTGACCTTTATTCCAGTGGTTTGGGAACAAAAGTTAACTTCAGAACTTATCTTCCACAGGACAATGCAATATAGTTATAGGTAGATGGCACAGGGTCAGTGATTTCCTCTCGATGTTGTAAAATATATACATTGATATTGGCTTGTGTTTACAATAGAAGTCTTCTGTTTAACTAACTTTGCACAGGTTTAATTTGATTCAGTGACTTAGTCTACTAATTAATACATTGTAGGAAGTTAAGTATATTAGAATGAATTTGTGAAGGCGATAATTATAGGAAAAAAGTCTTTTGAGGCACTGTAATTATTGTTAAATTAATCTGTGACGGCTAAATAAAGTGCTGCACTCAGAAAAAACAATCCCCAAATTGAATTTAGAACAATTAGCATTTATTATTTACGTTTAACATAGTGCTTCCAGGCAAAGGGGGAAACTTGATAAACAAAAGTTTGGGTTTATTTTTCCTTCTCCTTGGGAGTATGTGTTAGTTCCTGTTTTTTAGTTTTGATCTTTGGAAAAAGTGATTGTTTAGGTCCCCGATCCTCTTATTTTTACCTTTTTGTTTAAATAAAGTTTTGGTGATCATTTCAACATAGGTAATATTATTAAGGAGGTTTTTTTTTTTTTTTTTTTTTTTTTTCTCCTGGGGTTGTGTGTTGCAAGAAAAATAAAATTCCTATTGGGAAGAAAGAAAAAAATATTAGTTTTTTAGAGGGTTTTGGAACAAATGTAGATTTTTAAAATGCAATATAAAATAAGGAGTAGACTCCCTGTACTTGTTTTTGCAAGTCTCTCTGTATTTTAAAAGTTTACCTTCAGTACCTGTGTCCCTTGTATTAATGCATTTAATATATTTAATTAGTATTAAATTAGTTTTGGATTCAGGTTCTAAAGCAGTATACTTAGTTTGAGTGCTGAGTAGGTTAAATGTTGTGGTTTGATTATCACACATTTTTTTATTTGTGTGGAAAACTTGAGATGAAACCATCCTTTAGAAGTCACTTACTATTGTATTATTTTGAAAATAAGGTTTTATTGGTAAACTCAAAAGTGTTCATTTATTCCCATTTCTCCTCAGATAACTTCAAGTGATGTACGAAAAGGTTTGGAGTTCATTTTTGTGGAAAGACTTTAAATTGGTGTTAGAACCACTAAACATCTTCAAATGGTACTATGAGGAAAAAAAAAGAAAAAAATTTGATAAATATATGACTGTAACTGCTGTTTTCTGACTAAAATAATAACCATCTAACCACTTGTTTCTAAGGCACTGCCTCTTCCAGCACTTTCAAGTAGCTGTGACATTTTGTATTGTCATCCCAGTCCATCAGCTAACCACCCCTGTGCGTTTGGTCTACAGTTTCTACAAAAATGTTGCAAATTTTGTTTTCCAGCAGTTTGTTGATTAAGTGATCAGCAACCTGAAGAAAATATCACCACTGGTGATTTTTAATTAACAAAGACTTTATATGTTAGCGATTTTAGTTTTGTTCCACTTTATTTGGCAGAATTTTTATCTGGATTGTACAGATATATAATTTCCTAGTGAGCGTATGTTAGGACCAAAAGACAAATCTCAACACATTATAAATATTTAGCCTACTAAATATTTGTAATTATTTTTACATCCATTTATTTCTAACTTGTTCTATAGCACTTAAATGTTTGAAAATTTGATTCTAAAATATATACTACAGGAAACTTCCGGTTCATTTTCATCCATGGATCATCACATTCTTCATTTGTAAACATCTGAGGTTTTTATGAAAATTAAACATTCCCCTATTTTTCTTTAAGTTTCATACAAAGCACTTTAATGATAGATGCAACTTAATTTTTCAGTTTTTTTTAAAAGACCACACATTTACTAATGTTAATATGAAGGTAATAGATAGCTTACTGCTATTTTATGGATGCAGACAATCCCTGCACAACCACTTCTTATAATACTAGTTTATTTCTTTAAATATTACTAAAAAAGGAAGATTGGGGTGTAAACCCTGATTCTTTTTCTCTCCCAAGTAAAATCTTAAATGACCACTTTAGATAATATTTGATCCCTACTGTAAAATTTAGAAAATAATGAATTTTTGTCCATTTTTGTAATCAAGATTTTAGGGGAAACAGAAGTACATCTATCTTTAATGAAATACTGGGCAGGTTTTTGTGTATCAATATTTTGTACTTTTTAGGGAATATTTTATTTTTTAGTAATTTTTGTCAAATTATAATTTTAAAAGGTACAGCAGAGACTATACCATGTTTTTATATAGGTTCATCCCTGTACTTAGGAGGGACCCTGTCCATCTATATACTTTTTGTATAAAATTTTAAAATGTTGAAGATCCACAAAGTCATAATAAAATGCTTTCATAGCTAGAAAAACATTTACCCTTCCCAGTGCTTTGCACTAAAATATACTGTGAAAGGAAACTAGAAAGACTGTAACTGTTGCTGGAAATGTTCTATATTGAATGTACATGCTCTTGTTGGAAAAATGTACTATATGTGATGGAAATAAACCAGACTCGAAGTTATTTCAGCTAAATGTGCTTCAACGAAGGTGCATTGGTTGAAACTTAAATGTTTTATTATCAAATTTAAATTTATTCAGTGACTATGAGCAGCTACACTTGAAATTTATCCTGATAGTTTTATTTTTAAGAATTAGAGTGATAATTTCTCTTTAATTTAAAAACAGATTTACTTTTCCACATATGGAAAACTTGTACTTATAGGTCTAACTTTAACGATTAATAGTGTAATATATTTAGGGAACTAAATGTGTAGGTGTTATTTCATTTATAAACCATCTTCGTTAGTTGCACATTATTAAACCTGTATGTTTGACTTTTGCAAGGTGTTATCTTTTATGCATTCCTACACACAAGACATATTCCAAAGATATTTTCCAGACTTAGGTACCTATAACAAGTGGAAAGATATGAGGATTCCTAAAAAGCTTGGGGTAGCTCTTTGCTGCAGCCTCTCGTGTGTATGCCAGCCTTTTCCTTTCTGCTTTACTTGTTAAATACTGTAGGGAAGAAAGAGAAATATCCTGATGTTGGTGGAGGAGAGCCCAATTGCTGCAGTACCCTTACTCCACTCACCTGTTTCCACAGGACGTTTCACATACAGTTTGTCTCCACTGTCGTAACTTTAGAGCCACAGAGCAGGAATTTAGGAGGGGGCATCAAGGGTTCCAAGGACTATAAAAATATTTCATCTGGGTCATAGAGAAAAAAACAGCATTATGTCAGGACTTGTCTAAATTAGAAGGGCCTAGAGAGATTAAAAATATTTTATCATAATAGCCAAATTAATGGATCATGGGAAACATAGGAGTTAGAGACTAAACTAGGACCAGTTAAGTAGAATGAACAAGTAAGAAGTGATTAGAAATTCTTTGTTCTTCCTATTCCTTTCTGGTCTTCATCCTTTTTGGTTTTACTTTGACTCTTGAGGTTTGTCATCTCAGAGGATCAGGCTTGAGGCTCTTGAGAAGAGGCCTAAGAAATTTGTGCCAGAAGCTTTTCTGCACACAGGCTGTATAAGCAAGTATTTATAGTACTTTTTGTTGTCGTTGGGGGGAGTAGTGAAGCAGGTAAAGAACCATCAGAAACTCCTTGTTTTATATTAAGACCTATTTCTGGCTACAAATTACATTCACTTTTGCTGCAATTTGATCAATTGAGAGTTCTTCTATAGAATTCAAATCATCTTCCTTCCTGAAGATACCTTTTATTCCTAAATTTGGTGGAAGAGGAGAAACAGTAAAAGGTATGGCTTGCACTTCAACTTCGTAAGTTTGTATAGTGCAAGCAAAAGCTGGATGAAGTATGGCTGACACTAAGGTGTTTTTGGTTTTGTTTTGTTTCTTTTGGCCACGCTGCCCAGCTTGTGGGATTTTAGTTCCCCGATCAGGGATCGAACCCTGGCCTTCGGCAGTGAGAGTACGGAGTTCTAGCCACTGGACTGCCAGGGAATTCCCTAAGCAGGTGTTGATTATAACATGCAGATATACCTTGAATGCACAATAACCGTTTTTGGGGTTCATGTCTCTTTCCCCTCTTTACTCCCTACTTCAAGAAGAAAACCTTGAACGTATACATTCTTGAACAATATATAAATTATCCATCCTTAATTTTTAGCCTAGTTTTATATATATATATATGAGCCAAATTTTCGGTTGACACAGATTGCTTGTATTGTTGAAAACTACCTTCACATTTTTTAGGAATATGTATTTGTTACATTGCCTTATGGTCAGTAGGCTGTTCTCCTCAGTTTGCTTTAAAGAGCCTGTGGATGCAGTAGTGGGGAGTTTTGTGGTTTTGCTACGGTTTGAGGCTGCAGGTGTAGAAAGAGGAGTTTCCCAGTAGGTATTATGGCAAGTAGGTATGGAGATAGAAGCACAAGTGAATATCATTTCCTGCTGTGAAGTTGTAGAAGATCTCCTCGAATAACGTGACTACTGAAAATGAGATTTGAAATGCTTCTAAAACTTTAGAAATTAGGTCTCCAGGTTTCCTGTAGTGGCCCTTGGAAATATTCTAGTTAGGAGTTTTAGAATTTACTTTTCTAATGGAATCCTTAGAATATCAGGATTATGATTCAGACACAGTCTCGTAGTTGATCAGTGGCCGAGCTCTAAGATATGGGCAGCATGATGTTGGCTGTGGTGTTAGACAGAATCCTTCTGTACTCTATGCTATTTTTCTCTTCTCTGACTTCAAGAGCTAGCGGAAACCTCCAGATTGAAAAGAAGTAAGGATCAGCAATCTTAAGTACGGCTGTTAGTTGTTTGGTTTCTAAGGCATTAAGCACATGATAGACTGCAGAATAAAATGTGTTTCACTTAAAGTCACCTACAATTATTTTGGCTTTTCTAACTTTCCAAATTCATTCCTTCTCTCTCTTATAATTTGTTTCTGTACTCTTTTTCTTTGACCTCAGTTCTGAGCTTCTAGCTCTTATCTTTCCTTTTTTCTCTTCTGGTTAATTAACAGAGATCATTAGTACCAAGATAGCTAAAACATTTTTTTGAGAAGGTAAGAGGGTGGAAAGACAGCTCATTTCTTCCTGAATCTTTATCATTCTACACTTGTCAGGTTTATTATTTATTTTGAAGCTTCTTTCTCTACATACGTTCACCACTACAAACAGAGGGGAACTTAATGAGCACCATAGGTGCATCTGGTTCAGAAAGTGCCCAGAGTTGGAGGTTTTGCTCTTTGTGCCCACTCAGCAGAATTAATTTGCTTGATTGTGTATTTTTGAAGTCAGAGACTATGTCTTGATAATTTTGTTTAGTGCCTAGCACGTTTTCATGTATATCCAGGCACTTTAAATAAATGTTTGATAATGATGTTAAAGTAAGTAGTAGCCTTTTCCATCTGAATTGTGCTGTCATATACTTTGAGGCTTTGGGTCTTACTTTCCTAAACTTTTATTATCTCAATATTGATAGATTTAATTTATTTTAGAAAGTGCCATCAGTACTAAAATGAGAGTTTATGATAATAAAGAGAATTCTTAGTATTGATAGTAATTAACGTGTATAGAGTGCTTACTATATACCAAGCGCTCTGCTAATCCTTTATATGCATGATGCCCCTAATCCACCAACAACCCTATGGAGTAAGAACTGTCCCTTCATTATGCCCACTTTACAGAACAGAAAAATTGAAGCTTAGGGAAGTTCAGTGGTTTACTCAAGTTCACACAGCTAGTAAATTACAGAATTGAGACTTGACACTAAGTCTGACCACAAAGCATGTTCCCTTCATCAGTGCACCTTATATTTGCAGATTTTATCATTTGCAAAGTACAGTCACTACATTACTTGTTGGCAGTTTGGTGTAATGATCTGGAGCTAGATTCGTTGGTGAAATTTTTGTATCCACAAATTATTTCCTGTGTGACCTTGGGCAAGTTAAGTTACTTAAGCATTCTGTATCCTAGTTAACCTCATTTATAAAATGAGAATAATATTTCTTACCTGATAAGGTTGTTCTGAGGAGAAAATGAAAAATACATGTAAAACAGGGTGGTCCTTGTCATGTTACAATAAATGCTAGATACGATTACTATAAGTAATTTTCACAGTATAAATGTGCAATTTTTTATTACCTTTTAAAGTTAAGTTTAAATGGAAATGTGTGCATTAGAAGAGAGTTTATTGCTACGCACCAGATTTTAACTGCTGCTTTTGTGTTTAATTGGGAAATGAGGACAACCAACTATATTATTATTTGCCACCAATTTTCTTCTAAGCAGCTATTACTAGTTTATCATTCCTACTCAAGTTTTTCATTTATCTTGAAAAGGTATTAGGTAGTTTTAAGCACATTCATTGTAAGTTAGGCTTTGTTTTTATCATTACTCCTTAGGACAACCCATCTGTCTTAAAATTCTCTTAGTATCTGTTCTATCACACAATATTTTGGTTTTGGTCATGTGTAAAATATTGACATGGAGCAAATATTAACTGAGTAACATAGTTGAAATATTTCTATGAAACTAAAGTAGATATGCATTACTATTTGAAAGCAAGCATTTGGTTGTGGAAAGAGTGGATTCTTCAGGAGAGCATGATTTGGGCTAAGTCAGGAATTTCTTTGGTGAATGTGTCATGAAGAAGTAAGAAGAAATGGTACTTTTCAAAAGTCTTGCCAATGGTAGTCATTAGTGGCAGTACTCCACATTTCAGTTGAGGCCCAAGTACTGTTAAATTATCTACCAACAGGGTTTACCCGCACATCTCCCTGTTCTTGATCTTGTTTTTTTTAACCATAAGATGACGATTTTAGAAATGTTTGTGTCTAGGGTTAATTTGCAACACCAGAGAACCTTTGTCCCTAGGTTTAGATGAACTTTCATATCTTGATCTGCAGATCAAGTGCTGGGGTCCCAACACCTGGGTTGTGTGGTTTCTTAATGATTCTGATACTCAAATTCTTATGTCAGGTATCTGAGCATGTTTCTGGCACACAAAACATTGTAATGTTTAAACAGTAGAATGAGGTGGTTGAAAAAAATAGGCAAACCAAAACAAAAAGAAACCACTTTGAATGCTTGAGCAATAATGACTTGCAGCCTATCTGCGTGTCCTGCTCCTGTATAATCTGGTAACACTTTCAATGCAAGAGCATGTAATAATGTTATGTTCAGAGGAGAAATTATTACACCAAAATGAACCCTAAATGCATAGAACTCTCTTTACAACCCAGGTTTTAAATATTAGTTTTTAATTCCTTCTATCTGTGGAATTATCCTGAGAATAAATTAGCTCTGAGAAATGGAACTGTGGCTTTTAGTCAGGCTTTCTTTCTAGGCTGTGCAAAAATATATTTTTTAAAAAGTTGAGACTCTTCTTGGCTAAATCGATGCTTTGGTAGACCTAAACCCCAAAGTACTGGTTGTGTCTGGTAGTTTTTATTTTGGATGGGAAGAGAAAGTGAGGAATAGTTTTCTTCTAAGAAAAAAAATAGCCAAGTGCTAGGAACATGGTGTGCACAAGTGATTGAATTACATGAAAAAAAAATTAACTTTTAAGGAAAAGATTTTTATGTAGTGTTCCTGGATTTTTGTCATATAAGTTGTTAGGGTCGTTCTGTGTAAGCTTCTGCAGGAGAGTGGCCATGCCATTTTCATGCCTTTTGCTCATTAGATATATACTGAGTTCCTTGGAATCCAGCATGCCGGACATTTGTAGATGTTTGAGACTTTCTGAGCCTTATTCTCCTTTCCTTTGAATGGGCAGGCTTTGAGGACATAAGGTAGGCTCATGGGGCTGTCATAAAGATAGAGAGGAACACGCTTAGTGAAATTTGTGAGTCATCTTCAATATTTATATCCTCAAGTTAAACTTTCCTCAAAACGTTTTCATGGTTTTCCAATTTGCCCTTTCTTTGCCTGGCTGTCTTGACTAGCCAGCTGTTGTTTCTTATGATTGTAAGTGAACACAATCACTTAGTTACCATGAAATTTGGATACAAACACACACCAGAGGAAGAAACTTTTCAAGGAAATGGTTTTGTTGCCTGTAACTGCCCTGGATCTCTTTTCAGTTTCTAAGTGTATAATTGTAATGATATGAATTGTTAGTTTTTAAGGTTTAAGATACTTCTTTGAAGGTCATTTCTTTCTAAAACAGTTAACTAGAGCTAAAGAACACAATGTCTTCAAACCACAGATTCTACAAGATGGAAGTAAGACCCACAGTACGTGGATTACCGGTCACCACCCAGCTTGCCGTGCCACCTCGCTGCAGGCGTGTGGGTGCATGTGTGCCGGTGACACAGCATCGTGCTGCGCTCTTGCTGCTGCTGCTGCGAGTGCAGGGTTTTAGTTGGTCTGTAGCTGGTCAGGAGAGGTTCGTTAGAGAGTGCTGTGTGGGGAACTGAGAAGGGGCCAGGCCTTAAGGGAACCTAGCAGTAATTGTACAAACTGGCTTCACCATCTGGATTTCAACCAGGTGTTAAAGAAGCCAGAAAAAATGCAACTCTAGGGACTGGGTGTTGCCTTCTTAGCAGCAGGAGTGTGGCTTCTCTGCTGCTATTAGCCCTTCTCAGACTCTGCTTTTTTTTTTTTTTTTTAACATCTTTATTGGAGTATAATTGCTTTACAATGGTGTGTTAGTTTCTGCTGTGTAACAAAGTGAATCAGCTATACATATACATACATCCCCATATCTCTCCCTCTTGCGTCTCCCTCCCACCCTCCCTATCCCAGCCCTCTAGGTGGTCACAAAGCACTGAGCTGATCTCCCTGTGCTATGCGGCTGCTTCCCACTAGCTATCTGTTTTACATTTGGTAGTGTATATGTGTCCATGCCACTCTCTCACTTCGTCCCAGCTTACCCTTCCCCCTCCCCGTGTCAGACTCTGCTTTTACTTTAAAAAAAAAAAAGACACTAATTACCTCATTTGATATCTTCTCAATGTGGTTATATAACTGCCTCATTATTTCCACTGCTTGCCTCGTCTGTGTCGTTCAGGTATTTTCTTTCTCCATATAGCTTGAATTTAGACTTCTGTAAGAGAAAATCTGATTGGTTCAGTTAGGTGCATTCTTGTTGGGCAAATCTCCCATGCTAGGCCTCTTCGTAGGTTGCTGGCCATAGGTTGCTCTTCAGAGGTTGGCTGTTCCTGGGACAGGTGCTCTCTGTGGGTCCTGGCGTTGGTGATCATGGTAGCAGAGTCAGTGCCATAAAACATGGCCCTGGACCCAGTAAGAGGAATCTTTTGGTGCCAGTCTTTTAAAAGAGGGATGTGGCTGGTTCTAGAATGTACTAACCTTTCCAGTACACGTCATTTTCTTTCATTTTAAAGGTGATAGAATTAAAGGTAACCTGTGGGCTTGACTGTTCGTCAGTGCAGCACCAACAATCCTTTCCATACTGAGAAAATGTGCGGAAGAGTTTTCTAATCAGTACCTGCAGTTCCTTTTCTGAACTGCCTGGTGCTGTTTCCGTCTTTGGCTTTGTAGATTCATAGACAGCCTGAAGTTTTCACTCAAAAAGAGCCATTACATTTCCTGTAACAGTGTATTAGGCCATTCTGTCAGTTTCTGTGATTTTCCAGACACCCACAATTATGCTGCACAATTTGAGTTGGTGATTTAGTGAATCCTTAAAGTATTGTTTCTGCTCTTCTTGTATTTTCTGCATTTGGGCTTACTCTGCAATAGCTGCTTTATATCGTCTCATTCATTCCTTCAACGGCAGGCACTACTGAGTGTTCATCATGTGTCTGGCACCATTCCATTCTTCTGGGAAAACAGAATCACACAGTGGTTAAAGCATGGATTTTTAAGAATCATGCATAGCTGAGTTCAAGTCCTGGCTCCTTTACTTACTAACTGTGTAGGTTGGGCAAGTTACTTAGTTTTTCTAAGCTTCAATTTTCTTGTCTGTAAAATGACGGTATTAGAAAATGCGGTACAGGTAGGTTTATTGTGGGAATTTATAAAAGTTTAATGATATATTGTATGTAATATACTTAGCACAATGCCTGGCTCAAGAGCTCAATAAGTATGTATTAATACTGTTACAGTGATCACTAAAATTGCTATCAGTTTGCTGCCAAAGTACTTTCTGGCACTTGCCGAATAGTTTCTGGTTATCTTGCTTTGCCATTTGATGTTCATTGCCTTTTTGTTGGTATTAATCCAGGCATTTAAGGAAAAGTCAGATGTAACATCTGTGATAAAGCCAAGATGGACAGCAGTTTATTAAGTTAGAACATATTATTCTATGGGTACTTAACCTGCTGCCGTTTTTGGCAGCACCTTTTGCTAATTGTTCAAGAATTTGTTGAACTTTTTATGATGTAATTGTGCTTCCTTGTGATTAATGTCTTATAGAACAATGCATAGTTTTGAGTAGCAAAACTCAGAACAGCTTTCAGTTTTATTATGATTATTTTTTGTAAAAATTAGGCTATGGGTACAAGAACATATTCTGAGTTTATAAGCAAGAATTATGTCTTCTCTTTGTATCACTAATGCCTCACAATGTACCTGGCATAAAACAGCTAGGAGAATGTGGAAAGAAGGAAAGAAGGAAAGCAGCAACATTACATCAGTTATCTTCAGGCTTATATTAGTCCACAATATGTCTTTGCTTTTAAGCTTCTTTTCCCATTACCTCATCTTCTAATCTATATAGCTTCTCTGCCTGTGAATTCCTCTTTGTTTCTATTGCTGATGGCTTCTGGTTCCTGACTTTTTAATTTGAGCTTCCTAGCTTCTGCCATTGCTACTAAGTAGTGGTGACAGGTTCAAATTCATGGGAGTGCTGTACTGACTGTATACCCTGATAAATAATCCATAATCAGTTATACACTGTATGGGTGTACATTTAGTGATTTTTTGATAATTCTTTTTTTTTAAGACTTACCTTTGTTTAATTCATCCCTATTCAATTCTATGAAATGCATCTCACATTTCACTTTCATATTCCACTCCCAGATCTAAACAAACTAAGCATACAATTGTTGATTGCCTCTTCTGTCATTTGTGTAATCTTAGGAATTAGAATTAGTTATTTCATTTATCCAATTCTCACTTTGCTACTTCAGAGCTTTTACACTGCCCTTAAAGCCTCCAGTCCTATTTTGCTTCCTTGATAAGAGGCAGCCTTGCCTATATCATGACAAAAGGTAGAAGACATTTCTTTTTGCTCCCCTTCTGCATCAGTTATTTTTTGTCTTCAGTTCCTTCTTTGGTTCTTTGAAGGAAGAAGTCCAAGTCCAACACTTCTACCGTTGCCAGTCTTCTTCCTCAGACCTTCCTCCAACCGTCCTCTCCTTCCTCCTCCTCAGCTCTGTCTCCCTTTCCACAAACTTCTCCCCTCAGCCTACAAACATGCTCAAATTCCTTTCAGCCAAAAAGTAAACTTCCCCTCCAGACTACCTTCAGTCTAGTTACTGCCATCTGTTCCTCCTTCCTTTCACTGTCAAACTTCATGTCCTCTCATCATACCCTGCTTTAGCACTAATTTCACTATATTGTAATTGTCTATTTTGTTGTCTCCTTTCTCCGTTAAGCTCTTAGGAGACCTGTGCCTTGGTCACCATTGATTCCCCAGGGCCTAGGGTAGTTCCTGGTACATGGTAGGCATTCAATAAATATTTGTTGAATGAATGAACAATATTGAGCCATGCCTATACCATTCACATGTGAACCATATAGTTTTTCCCTACCCCTACATTTCTATTGAGAGTTCACTTGAAGGCCATCAGTGACCACAGAAATGCTAAATCTAGTGCCTTCTTGCTTCCCATCATGCTTGAACTCTCTACGACCATTAATGCTTACAAAAATGTACCTTTCCAAGATTTTCGTGGTTACTTGTAACTGGGTCACTTTGGGCTGGTCTCAGCATGGTATTGCATCCAAAAGAAACAGACAAGCTTCCAAATCTTTGGAAAATAATGAACTTTTTACTATTTTCCAGAAATCTTCTAAGGAGATAGGTACAATTACGTTAAGCTCAGCAAGCTTCATACAAGTTCTCCTTACCCGTCTCTTCCCAGATCCTCGTACAGCCTGGCAGCTTCCGTCAATCCCCCTTCTGTAACATTTCCCCCAGAATCTTGTGTAAACTTCCTACCAAAACCTCGTGTCTACTTTTTTCATCTTCTGGTTCTCTTCTTTTCTCTAAGAATAACTCTGTTCTTTCCAATTTAAATCACTTTAGCCTCTCAGCTTCTTCCAGTTCTTTTCTATAACCCGTTATCCTGTTCAGCATTCCAAAAGTCTAGGAGCATTCTCTTGATTTCATCTGGTTTGTCCTTACCAATTTTCTTTGCATGATTTTACTTAATTTTAGAGCCTTAGATCAGACACTATCTTCTCCAGTGAGTATTTCTTGATCTCCTAGGTTTGGCTGGGTTTCCCCCTTGTGTGTTTCTGTAGTGCCCCATCTATAACTATATTGAATTTAACTATTTGTGTCTCTCCCCGTAGTCTGTGAGCATCTTAAGAACTCCTGTCTTTTCTTTATACCCCTAGCATCTAGCACAGTACCTGGAACATGGTGGATGTTGATAAATATTTCTTGAACTGATGGTCCTGTGAACTCTGATCCCTCCTCTCTTGCCACTGACTTTTATTTTGTTTCTAGGCCTTTAAATATGATCAGAGTTTCCTTTCTCCTTTTTCTTTTTTCTTTTTTTTTAATACTCTTACTGATTCCTCCACTCCTAAAGCATCACTTATTACTTCTGTGAAGATGACCCCAGACCTATTTCCTAGCCTGGCGATTCTGATTATTAGACCATTTGTTTTCAAAGTTACACGTCAGACATCTCCACATGGATATTTCTCCATATCTTACCAGCAACGGAAACTCAGTAAGCCAAACTTATCTTCTTTTTAAACTTGCTCCTCCTTTATGTGTTCCCTGTTTCAATTATTCACACCCCTACCTTCTCGGTTACCTAGGCTAATTAGAATCCTAGGAAATACCTTGACTTCTTTCTCTCTCTTACACTCTTTACCTTATCAGTGATCAATGCCTGTTCATCCTGCAATTCAGTGTTTCTCACATTTGGGTCCTCCTTGCCATCTCCACCTTTAGTAGTTTGGTTAGGACTATCTCTTATTTACACTACTGCAATAATCTGTTAACTGACCTCCTCTCTGATCTGTCTTCCATGCTGCTGTCAGAACTACCTTCCTAAAACACAGATCCGTTGTTACTGTAGGTTCATTGCTTGACTAACTTACTCATTGTCAGGTCTCAGCTTAAATGTCACTTCTAAAGACAATCTAGAGTAGTCTCCCTTATAGTTCTGTTTCATGTTCCTTTCCATATTGTCATCTAATACAGATTTTAGTTATGTTTATATTTGTGCATTGACTTGTTTAATGTCTGTCTTCCCACTGGAGAGATTTTTGTAACAGACTGGGGAGAGTTATGTAGACCCTGTGCCTAGCACAATGCTTGGGACATAGTAGTCCTTAGAAAATATTTGTTGAATGAGTGGATCGATAATAGATAGCTTATCAGTATAGGAAAACAGGAGATGGCAAAGGCAGAAAAGTTACGGGGTCCTAGAATCTTCCTACATTTTCACAGACCTTGGTCTGTAGTTCCGGCCTTTCTGAAATAGTAATGGGCTTCTCCCTTCTGTCGTTTGCATTTATTTCCCTAAGGATGAGAGTCAACAATTATATTACCCCACGCTCACATTAATGCTGATGTGACTATAGTTGATTTGGGGGCTGTAGGGTAGTGGCAGCTAGATTTGTTGACCTGTTGTTAATATATAGGTGGTGCCCTAGCCATGCAGGCAAACAGGTATTTGCTAAGTTGACTTAACCCAGATTTCTTTTTAGCCTCTTGAGTGATGCAGGCCTTTGTACCACATGTTAATTAATGTGTTTATTACTTGTAGGACTAGTTGTGTTTGACATGAGGAATTTATTTGCCTTTTAAAGATTAAAGATTTTAATTTAGCAAACTTTTATTGAGTGGAAAATGAAAAAATTATTTAAAAATATTATCTAGAAACAGATTAGTGAGTAATAAGCAAATTAATCTCCCCCTCCCTGTGGAGCCTGCTCAGGTTTCAAAAGTCAGAATTTCATCAATATTCTTGAGATTTCACTGTCTTAGGTTGACTCACTTCATCCATTCAGTAGACATTTTGAGCTCCTGCTTTGTGTGAGGCACTTAGTTAGGTGCTAGGGTTACAGAGATAAGAAATGCAGTTCCTTTTCTCAAATACTGTGAAAGAAGAACATGTTATAAGGATACACAGAAGTGGAGTATTAAGGCACACTGAGGGTTTGGTGAAGGATTTTCATAATTCATTCATTCATTTTTAAGTTGAGTTTTGAAAGAGTTAGCTAGGCAGACAAACTTTCCAGGTAGGTACAGAGGACATGAGACCACATGTAGACCAAGGGAAGGAATTATGGCCAAATCAAGAAATGTCTTATATACCAAGTGAGTAGTTTGAATCATATTTTCAAAATTAGGAGTAGCTGTTGAAGGATTTTAAGCCAGGGGCATCTGATAGCATTGAGAAGACTGAATTGGAGATGGGATAAGGATAAGATGTGTGGTGGGGAAATCAAACAGAAGCCAGTTTCAGAAATTTAAGTAAGAAGTGATAAGGACCTAGATTTAGGTAATGGCACTGAGGCTCTGGAGATGGATACAGATACTATAATTATTTCAGAAGTGGAATTTCTGAAGTGGAGTTGAAGATGGCGTCTAGTTTGGGCCTTCTGGTTGGGCAGGTAGGTGTTACCATTCTTCAAGGTAGGGGACACAGGAGGAGGAACACTTTTCCTGGGAAATGTTGAATTAAAGTTTAGACATGTTGAGTTTGAGGTGCTTGTGGGACATCATATTGGAGGTGCTTAGTGTGAGTAGGATATACAGACTAGAGGTCAGGAGAGAGATTGCGCAGGGGCTGGAGATTTAGGGATCATTCATGTACCTGTCGTGGTTGAAAACGTAGAGATTACTGGCAAGAACGGAGTCAACATACCATACTAATTCTCACGTTCTTTTGGTTTATTTTACAATTTAGGTCAGTGCCTTCCTATTTCAGTTTTTCATTTGGGAAATGATGTTTAGCTAGCACCGGTTCTCCTCCCCACCGCCACTCCCCAGCCCCATTGCCACGTATGAAATCTATAATATAGCATGTATTTGATACTACTTTAAGAAGTGCTAAATAATTAAATTGTAATAGTATTAGGCAATGTGAACTAATCCGTCTTGTATTTTGAGCGCTTTTTCAAAAATCTGTAAGGCCTATTTTTAAAAGATTATTTCTTTAAAAAGGAAATATCCTATTTTTAAAAATAAAACAATCAGTGTTCTTGGACTGAAGAAGATGTGTTTGTTGACTCCCATGGCTTTGGTCTATCCAGGAGTTGTTTGTGACTTAGTCCCTATGTCTCTGACTAAGGCAGAAACTATTTCTGAAAACTGGGAGGAAGCCATCTGGGTAAACTAATAAAATCTGACATAATCCATATGATAAACTTAAGTAATTTAGTATCCATAGCCAGATTCTGAGGGCAAAAATATGCTATTAAACATTGAACAGATTATTGAAATAAATTAGAGTAATTTTACTTTGCCAAGCTGCACTATTTGGACTGGTGAATATTTAAAATAACAGTGAAATGAAAACTAGGCCCTGCATTGTCACGTATGTTTCTGTGGTCCGCACTGGTTTCTCTCTTTCTTTTTACCTCCTTTCTGAAGGGAGAACCTAACAATAAAACTTTAGGTCTTGCCATCTAGATAACCACTAGAGTTCAAGTGGAGATTTTTGTCTTCTTGGAACTGAAATGAAGCAGCCTATTTACCCTGCCCTGGCCAGTGGATACTTAGGAGGGTATGCAGAATGACTTTTAAGAAGTCAGTCCTGCTTGGGATCGAAACCAATGATTTAATTCTGGAAGTGTACGTCTGTATACCATTTAAGCTATCCAACTTTTAATTAACTTCTAAAATCTGCCTTTAAAGCGAAGAATTCCCAGGAGACTGTGTGTCAGGTTTCAATAGAGCAGATTTTATGGATGAGTTATGAACCTTAACGGAAGTCAATAATAGAAATGCTGACAGACTTGAACTGGAAGAGAAGAGGATAACTATAATAAAACAACATTTTATTATAATCTCATAATCTATAGTAAAATGAGAAAAAAAACTTTAAAGTTTTCTGTTTTAATGCTTTGAAAATGGTTTCATTTTCTTGTTATTTGAACTTTAAATTACTCAACAATAGACATCAGCATAAACCTAACAGCCATGTCAGAATAACACAAGGCACATTGCTATAGCACAGAATTATTTTAAATCATAAACTTTTAACTAATACCTGTTTCAGATCTTCCTTTTTAAATAAATTTGTTTCTAAACATTGATTTTTCCCTCCCCGCAGCAAGCTTCTATATACTCATTCTCACCTCAGTAAATGACTAAGAGATTACTAAAAAAAAAAGGTAATGTGTGTATTTAGGTGTTTGAAGGATTGTAACAAAAATGAATGGTAGAATAGAATTTTAGAATTTATACTTTTGCACTGAGGACTTCATTTGTTTAATAACCTTCTTTATATTTGTTGATATTCTTTCTTGCCCTGTGCCAACGTTTTAGAGATAAATTTTGTTTAGAAATTTCTTACAAGATTTATCAGTATGTTACGAATAACGACACACACACACACACTCATACACACACGCACACTCTTTATTCATAATACCTTGACTAATGTATCTTGCCAAAAGTTATTACATGGTTCTATATTATTACTTTAGCTTCACAAGGTTACTAGATCGTTGAGAGAGAGGTTAGTTTTTTTGACATTTTTTTCATGTAGTAGAACACACAGTACTCTTTCATCAAGCAGACCCAACTCACAATCTTAATCAATGGAAAGGTAGAACCGGCACCTCTTGATTGCCTCGTTTTGTTGTATTTTGGGTGGAGCTGACTCTTGAGTATGAAGGTTGTGATAGGAAATAATACTAGGTACTTGCAAGAAAATACTGGAAGAGGGTTGCCAAGCCTCCTGTGTAGGTATGATTTTCTCATAC
Source organism: Eschrichtius robustus (assembly GCF_028021215.1). Lineage (NCBI taxonomy): Eukaryota > Metazoa > Chordata > Mammalia > Artiodactyla > Eschrichtiidae > Eschrichtius > Eschrichtius robustus. The sequence goes on along the minus strand of NC_090831.1, from coordinate 105,602,013 downwards.
TTCAGAGCGCTGCCCTATTAAAAGTTGTATCTAGATGCATATTAATCTTATATTTGAGCCTGTTCAGTCACTTTTGATATATCTCTAGCATGTCATCACTCCTGTGAAGTATTCTATCAAGAGAACTTGACAACCCAATATTTGAAAAATAATTTCTAACATTTTTTTTGCCAAGTTACTATTTAAAATCAAACTGTGACTAAAACTAAATTTATCATCCTACTACCAGACTGATTCCCCTTGCTGACTTTATTTTGTCCATGCTACCGTCATCATTTTGCTTATCACACAGATTTGAAGTGCTGTTTCTTCTATGAATCTGTTCTTGGTAGCTCCAACCCATGGTGACCTCTTCCTCTGATGAACTCACATTTACCAGTTTTTTTCACTTTCATCCTTTGTGTTATTAATGCATTATTATTTAATTACAGTGTCCCCATGATCAGACTGTAAGCCCTCTGAGTCTCAAGACTAACAGCTTTGCTCTACAGCATGTGAGGTCATGAGTGAATGGATCATCAGGCCTGTCCCCATTTTCTGTTCTCCAGGTGTCAGTATCCTCTCCATGTCCTGTTTTTACTGGTCTAAACCTTCTATTGCTCTACCCTTGGCTACCCTGCCTGGTCTGCCATTATCTTGTGTTTATGAAGATTATGGATGATTTTTAGGAGGTTCTTGGGCTAATTTTAGGGGAATACAGGGGTGATTTTTAACGTTTTCCTTACTCAGGATCCATTTTTAAACTCTACCACAAGATTCTACCTCTTTATTTTTAATATTTACTCATGTATCAAAGTATGTTTTGAGAGTCTGCATCTTAGAAGCAATAGTTTGTGTGTGTGTGTGTGTATAGAGGGCTAGCCAGATTGTTTATTTATTTATTTATTTATTTATTGGCTGCGGCTTGTGGGATCTCAGTTCCCCAACCAGGGGTTGAACCCAGGCCACAGCAGTGAAAGCCCGGAATCCTAACCAACTAGGCCATCAGGGAACTCCCAGGACTAACCAGATTTTTTACTTTTGATACAGAATAAAAACAAAGAAGAGAAACATTATCAAGTTCACAAACATGAATTTTCTTCCCAGATTCTTTTGCTTACTATGCTGCTTTTGTAGCCTGGTGGGAACAGAGCAGGCAGAGTATAAATAATTATAATATCATGTATGTAAGTCACTGCAAAGTAAGGCTTATAGTTATTTTATTTAGCCATCTGGTATATACATTTTGTATATACCTTCTTTTGAGCCAAAATTCTGTTGAATTGTAGATGGGAACTGTAGAGATGTAGTATAACCTCATTTTAAAATGGAGAAAATTGAGGTAAGTGATTGCACAAGGTCAGTGAAGAAGTCAGAAATAGAGACCAGCTATCTCTTAAAGATTATTTTAGTAGGTAATAACATGTACATGTTAACAAAATTAAACAGTACAAAGAGATGTACTGTGAAAGGTAAGTTTTCTTCCCACCCCATCTCTTGGTTTTCTCATTCTCTTCCCCAGAGTTAAGAAGTTAGTTTCCAGTTTCTTGGGCTTTCGAGATCTGTTTTATGTATATATAATCATATAAATGTATATATTCCCCTTCACGCAAATGGTAGCATACTATACCGTACCTTGTTTTTTTTCACTTTTTAACATTATGTCTGAAAATTGTAGAACCCAGATGTTTTTATCCCTTGGTCCATGAACTTTCCATTTTACTTGACTACCTATCATTTAGACAACCAGTTTTTGTTAATGTGAACAAAGTGTTAAATTATTCTTTGCTTCTAGCATATCGTATTGAGTACCTCATGTGCAACATAATGTGGTATTTCACATTTCTTTCAGAAAGAGAGAGATCATGGTCATGGATTTATTTTATGATAAATGGTAAAGTGAAATGTACATAATAATTATTACTACTAGTTACCAAAAATAGCTGATTGGGATATTTTCTTTAATATATGAAAAAGAAATGGCAGGTGAAATTTTCAGGGAAATCATTTACTTTTAAACTTGTGTAAAAACTTGTATGGTATGTACAAAGCAGTTTAATATCTTAGTGCCAGTGATAAGCAGTGGTGTTATAAATATTAAACCACAAATGTTTATTTTCTAATCTCCAACCTCATATGCAAATCACAGAAAAAAATTTTCATTTGTTTCTCAAAACAGTTTTTAACTATGTGTTTTAATCTTCTTGAGATGACTCATGGTCATCTGTATAAAAATATACCCTTAATTTTGATCATTCAGGGTTTATTTTGGCTAGCTTCTCTGTCAATGCAATTATTGCTTTATTTTTCAGAGATTAATGGGGCCTCTTACAACTGCTTGATTTTAGATCTTTTGGACCAGACTATATCACAAAAGACAAATCCATTAAAAAAAAAATGTGGACCATACCAAATGTCCATGATTGGAGTCATAGAGGCCAAGTACTTATATTTGAATTTTACTTTAGATAATTAGTAATCCTGCATTCTCCCTAAAGATGGCAGTACTTCTCCATGTATCATTTACTGAGTAATTCTGTTTGAAAATAGTATTAATTATAACTCCATTATTGATTGGAAAAAAGTTAATCAGACTAAAAGTATATTTTCATAATAATATCACAATAGTTAAAATTCAGTAGTAGAACAAATAAAATTGTATCCTTGAGGTTCATAGCATTAGCGCAACTTTTATGTGTGTTATCCTTGACCCTGGACACAGGGTCTTAATGGTTCTTACTGCATTCTGGCTTTGGAATTCTTGATGAGACATCATGAACTCAAGTCTTGTCAAGAATTGTGATGTCATGTTAGGACCTTGCTGTATTTATTTAGATCTCTCGCCTGTAGAGGTGTCATCAGAAAACAAGAACTGACAAAACACCCCAAACAGAAACAAAACCCTTAAGTAACTGCGTATCGTGCATATTTATGGACGTGAGAAATGTTTTAATCTTTACTCTTTGGTAAAAGTTTATATGTCCAAGTTCTACTCGAACTTTTTTGCTTAGGTGACTAATTCTTTTGATAAATGAAACAATTACTTATTGGTGCCATAAAAAAAAACAAACCAAAAAATAAATAAATAAAAACCACACAAATCTTAAGCCTTCTCTGCTATAGAAACTAACCTCTAAATTCACAAGGTAGTGCTCTGGAACATGGAGAAACAACGCTATATCTTGTTCCTCCATTTTCCATTATTCCCGTTTCGAATTAAATGGTTCTTCCTTGCGTGCATGGGTTTGAAATCACGTGACATTGTAGTTTGAAGATGGTGAACAGCAAGACAGAGGGCAGGCTAGCCTCCCTGCTAGGCCTCACAAGTAACTTTCACACGGTCACTACTTTCTAAGGCTGGCCCTATTGGTTCATCTAGGGCCATTACTGGTTCACCTAGCAAGGTGACTAGGTGCTTGAGGACTGTGTCACTCTAACCAGCCTCATAGATACTGGTGTATAAATACCACAATACTAGTTTTTAAATTTGTCATGAGATGTATCAGGGACACTGGCTTCTCATGTTTATGGTTCAGTGTATTTTCTCCCAGTAGGCAAATATACTAAATTATAATGAGAAGGTTTCTTGATGAGCATTGAATCGGCTCTTAGTGACCAGTATCAGCAAGCTCTGGTAGTATGATACATTCATCTTTCCCATAGGAATATACTTGCCACTCAGACCAGATATTCATCAATTTTCAGAGAATCCTTTCTAGTAGACCAGGATGCAGACAGATGGCCAGCTTTTGCTTTCTTGATTTCTTTTCTTACAGGTACTATAGATTGTCTCCTTTAGCACATTTTTTTTTTTCCCCATTAGAGTTTAATAAAATTGCACCAATGTATGTAAAACACTTAGCCCAATGCCTGGCATACAGTAAATAAATGATAACTAATATTAATAAATGTAACTGGTGTTAAGTTCAGGTTACCTTGGTACTTGTAATGTCAAAGACAATCTTTTAAAGGGCCATTTCTTTAGATGACTGATCAATCTCATCTTTCACATTTTGAGTTATTTTCATTGTTTAATTCCTTATTCTTTTAACTTAATTGCATTTATCATTCATGTTGAATCCCTTTTGGCTCTGCATGATTTTGCTACCATTTTGTTGAGATTTTGATACTCTTAAAATTTAAGTTTCTTGCTCCAAAATACCCCATTCCCCACAGTTCTTCCATCTGTAATGTGAATCTGTTGGAAGAGATAATCTTCAGGTTACTGCTCAGCTCTAGGATATAGGTAATTTTATATCTTATTTGAGTAGATGATGTCGATTGTAGGCCTTTCCGTCTAATCAGTTTACCTTAATTTCAAATCTGCTTAACTTCTTTCTCATAGAGTGTAAAGTTATTTTGAAAATGGTCTGAATCCTTAGACTAGCAGGTGGCCATGGAACTGGGAGGCACTGATTGAACAATCCAGGGGTAGAGGTATGATGGTGGTAAATTCAGCAGTCAGCAATGGCATTACCGATCTGGTGAACACACACTTGACAAATCAAACTTCTTGTATGAAAATGAGTACAGAAAGGAATAACTGAGATGAGTTGATCTGTCACTCGGGCAACAATAAGCATTGTTGTCAGCCTTCTCTCCATCCATCTGGGGATGTTATTCTTTTAAGAATGGCAAAATAGGTTTAGGAAAACTGGAGAAATTGCTACAGCTCTTTCTGGTGTTTGTAAAAATACAGATTATGGTGCATTTTTGAAGCTGGTGGTCTCATAACCACACTTTGAGGACAGTCATAAACAGTAAACATTGTGGGAGTTCATAAAAATAGATAGATCATTTCAGACTGCAGTAATCAGAGAAAGCTAATTAGAATGGCTGAGGGTCTTGAGGGATGGGCAGTGTTTGAATACATGAGAGGAGGGAGAAGACATTTTTTGATGGATGAAATGCCAAGAACAAGAGCATAGAGGTGGGAAATAATAGTGTATGTTAGGGGAGTGGAGAGTCAAGTAGTTTGGCGCAAAGTTTCTTAAATATGGCCCATGAAAGAGAATTGAGGCAGTGTTTGTCAAATGGTATCATTCATTCCCGTGTTGGAAAAAAATGGGCACCATGCCATTTCCGTTCATCATGCAGCCGGATAACACTACTGACGCCTCTCACTGCATCAAGCTTCACGTTTTCATGGGCTCTCTGGTGTCATCGACAAAGAATTTCATTTTAGGACTCTTTTTGGAAACTGGAAAGGCTCTCAATATCTTCAAAATAATATCTCTCCCTCTCTCTCTGATAATTATTCAGATGGCAGGAAAAAAATGATAGCACTCTGAGGTCAGATGTACACCTGTGATGTCAGGCATACATCATGGTTTTCCTGCTTTGATGAGGGATAGCCACATGTCATTGTGCCTCATTACTTTCCATGTCAGCAGCTGTCACCACCTTTCCAAGAGGTATTGCCAAGAAATGGGAACAGAACATGATGTTTTTCTCTACTAGACAGAAAGAAACGTGCTGCCTTTCCAGAGGTCTTAATTGAACTTGAAGGCAGAGGAAATAACGTGACTTGACTTCAACTTGAAAGCCTTAGAGGAATTTAGTGTTCTAGTACACAGGCTACCTTAACCTGACAAAGCATTCTATGAAATTCTTCTTTGGTTCTGTGTACCTTGGTGAGTCAAGGATTTCAACAATTGTTGCCATGGAGAAAAAGTTACAATTGATTATCAAAGATTATGTATGTGTTGCTATGTCAAAGTCCATATTACAATTTCAACTCAAGCCAAATCTCAGATTTACTACTAAGCAGTTAGAATTTTAAAATTTCTTTCAGTAAGTCACCATTTTTCTTTCATGAAAAATAACAATGTGAGGGAGGGATTCCTTTCTTTGTAAATATTTGTTTTTGTATATTGCTTATGTTGAAGAAATCAGTTTCTAGTGCAGTGAAATAAAGTACATGGTGTATGCATTTCTGTGCATGCTTCTGGAGGACAAAGTCCATGTCTAAGCAGAATCTCGGACTATTCTTTGATTCCCCGAAAAGGTTAAGAACTAATAATTTTGCTAGTGTGGAGACAATGGGATGCTCTGGATGAATTTGAGCAAAGGAATGACAGGAAATTAGAAAGTGCTCATTTGAAGGATATGAGAAGGAAAGCTTTGGCAGGACTGCAGCGTGATTTAGGGATTCAGGTTAGCCTTAGGGTTGGAGTTATCTGAATAATCTGAAGGTAATTTTCTAGATAGAGCTTCTCAAAGGAAGGAATCTCATGTTGTCTTTTTTTTGGTTCTTAGTGTCTGAGCACAGTGCCTGAGACATAATAGGCACTCAAAAATGTTGAATTAAATTGAAATTGCTGTATGGACACGATATACCAAATGAAAGTTAGATGATAGCACCCCAAAAATGTTCTTCTGTCTTATCTGCATTTAATACTGTTATGTTAAATCATTTGGTGTAAAATAAGGGTTTTGGAGAGACACTGCTTTATAAAAACCTCATGCACCTTTTTTTTTTTAAATTTTATTTATTTACTTATTTATTTATGACTGTGTTGGGTCTTCGTTTCTGTGCGAGGGCTTTCTCTAGTTGCGGCAAGCGGGAGCCACTCTTCATCGCGGTGCGCGGGCCTCTCACTATCGCGGCCTCTCTTGTTGCGGAGCACAGGCTCCAGACGCGCAGGCTCAGTAATTGTGGCTCACGGGCCCAGTTGCTCCGGGGCATGTGGGATCTTCCCAGATCAGGGCTCGAACCCGTGTCCCCTGCATTAGCAGGCAGATTCTCAACCACTGCGCCACCAGGGAAGCCCTCACGCACCCTTTTTGTTTGAGCAGTTGGTTAACACAAAGTTTTGGCCACTTAGGATTTGTTCTTATTGTATATTTTATTTCTGATAATTTTTTTTACTACAGGTATGTCTCTAGACATGATCATTTTATCCAGTACCTGCAGAGGGAAGGAAACTTGCAGGATGGTATGGTTGATTAGGTCATCATCTGTTTAAGCTGCATTCCAATAAACATCTAAGCTTGGATTTACTCATCATTAAGGAAAATCAATCTGACAACTCTGAGGTCACTTTGGCTTAAAATATCATTGGAACTTATGTATTAAATGGATCTTCTATCAGTTTAATAACAAAGCCCTGGAATCCCATCCCTACGTTACATTAGTATAATTATATTGTCATCTTACACATTTTTCTGGAACAAGGTTTAGCAAAACAGATTCCCTTGGTATTAATGAGTGCTAAAATTTAAATTTGTTATGACTGGAAGACCAAGATGTACAGTTTAGACTCTCGTTTATTGCAGTATTTTAGTTTTGCTCCCACTAAGTTATTTCAAGTTAAAGAGCAAATTATTGAATACATTGTGAAAACATCGGTATTATCTAAAACATTTGTTCCAAAAGTATGGTAATTTTTTTTCAGAAAACTTTGTGTTCCCAAGTCTGTGGAGATTACAAATCAAATTAGGTTCGTTAGCAGCCCAGAAAGCTTTTTTTTTTCTTCCTGAAGTAGAAATGCTTAATAGAGTAAAATAAGGTGTAACTTCAGAGAAGACAGTGGTTTTGATTAACTGCATAACGTTTAAGGCATAAACTGCTCTGAAATACTGTGATTTACTCAGAACTTTTGAGGAAGATAAACTACTGTGGACCATTCATTCATTCTTAAAATCTTTTGATGTCCACCACTTTGCTACACAATATAGAATATAATTTTGAATTGGTAGAAAGTTAGAATGGGTATATAAGAATGGACTAAAATGCCTTTTATTAAGTTACTTGAATTTTTTATTATAAAGATATGCTTATTGTATACAATTTGGGAAATATATAAATAAAGATTACCTGCAGCCTCATCACCTGAAGATAACCACTTAACATTTTGGAGTGTTTCTCTCCACTATTTTATACATGTGTGGTGTGTGTGTGTGTGTATACACATGTACGCACATAAAGTATGCACACATCCCACCACTACAAATGGGGATGAACCTAATTTTTTTCATTCTATCTAGTATACCTTTCCATATGAATAGTTATATCCCAGCATTATTTTAATAGCAGGTTAGTTTCAACTATAAGAGAAAGACTATAATCTTATTTTTGGATATAGGATATTCCCGGTTTCTCCTTAAATTTTTTTTTTCCCATTTTCTTTGCCTGTTGTTTTTTGCTGTTACAGATACTGCACTGAATACCCTGTATGAAATTTTTGCATGTGTTCGTAATTACTCCTTAAGGGAAAACTCTAAAACTAGAATTTCTGGGTCAAAGAGTATTAAAAAATTTAAGGGTTTTGGTACATTTCCCTAAATTGCTAAAAACGTGTATAATGACACTTCAATTGGATGCTGTTTTCCCCTGATCGACACAGGTTTATCACCTGTGTTTACGTGACAGACAACCTGTTGGGCGGAAATGGCATCGCGCCGAGTTTGGGTTGGCGGCTCCTTGATTAGCTGGGAGGCGCCGGCGCGTTCGGCCCGTTTCTAACCGGCGTGTCTTTGTCTCTCTCCCTGGGGACCGCTGCCGCCCGTGCGGGCCGAAGCCTCGGGAAGCCGTCGCCCCGCAGCGCCGCCGCCCTGCGCCCGGCCGCCCCGGGGAGCCGCTGCCCTCCCGCGGGCGCCGTCACCACGCGCCAGGCCGCCGCCAGCTGCCGCGCCAAGCTCCGCGGCGGCGCCGCCCGGGAGCGCCAGCACGCCGCCCGCGGCCTGGGGAAGCCCGCGCCCCCGTGAGCGCCGCCGCCCGGCCGCCGGCGGACGCCGCCGCGCCCGGCACAGCCCAGTACCTCAAGCCTCGCCCGTCGCGCCTCTCCTCCCCGCCGGACCCGCCGCACCCGCTGGAGCTCTCGAAGTCCACTCGGGCGTCGGCGATCTCCCTGGGGTCCTCAGCCATCGCAGACGTGCCGTCCCCCCGCGCTTTACCGAACTCTGTCCCACGCAGCCCCTCAGGCGGACCGTGTGCCTTAGGGCCGGCGGGTGGGGAGGAAGGCCTCCCTGCTAGTCGCTGCTACTTGCTGAGCAGCACTTCCTCATCCCGTCTGCCACAGTCTCGGCTTCTCGGAGAATCTTGCCACTGGACAATACCATCCTCTTTCCCTCCTCCTCGTAATTCGTCAAGTTCCTAGTCAGCTTCTTTCATTATTAGTTCTTCAAAGACTAGCTCCCACTTTAGTCTTCACCTCGAATCCCATCATCAACAAGCTGGTGACCCGCACTATCTGGAGTCGTGTGACGCGTAACTGTGGTTAAACTTGAACTCCAGCCTCCAGTCCACTCCTTGTAACTTCATCCCCAACGACCATTTCTTCCGTTCGGAATCAGCCCTTGCTCCCACGTTCTAGACTGCCATCCCAGGGCATCCTCAACTGGGTTTGCGCGGAGGCCGGTGCGTCTCCTGGGCTACTCTTGGCCCATGACTGAGCACAGTCGGGGTATTAGTGAGACGCCGGGACTCCTCTCACAGCAGCTTGGGCATGGGGACTCCTCAGCAGCCTGGCTGAAACTTCCTTAGAACTGTGCTGCGTGCCGTCTAAGGCTCTTCTTGCCCAATCTCCCTCTCCTTCCCTAGGTGCCAGACTTGAATTATGATATGAAGACCCCCACCCTGCTCCTGATTCCTTCCCTTTGTCCTTCACAGATGTGCCCTCAATAAAACTCTTCCAAGTTGAACCCTGCCTTGGTGTCTGCTTCTAGGAGGACCTGAGCTAACACATTATCAGACATTCCACTCTGATTACCATCTTCCTATCCTCCTGGATCCCTTGTTCACTGACAGCTAATTCACTAACCTCATTTTTTCCACTATTTATCAGCCCATGTTTTGGATTCACTTCCTTTCCTGTCTAGCCTAGATCCCATGATCCATCACTGTCCTCATCCTCCTTGAAATACAGTGCCCTCAGTAGTCTTGAACCTCAATTTCTTCCAGTTTACTTTCCTGGTAAAATCCCCACTCCAGATGAACCTTACCATCTCCTTCCACTGGCCTGACTGGGCCAATGGGACATTTTCTTTAAGAAAATCACACAACACAGTCAACTAGTTTTACTTTGAATTCAGTATCTCAAACCTCAAATTGGTGCTATTGTTCCTACTGTAGTCTTAGTTTCCCACTTCTAAAATGACTGTTTATACCTTTTCAACTCTCCTCAAATTTTCTGATCCCCTCCTCCCTGTTTACTTTAAATTTCCCTTGGAAAATAGATGTTACATACAAACTTCATCTTCCCAGCACAAGACCCCTCCACCCCCAACCCAGCTAGCTTGGCAACCACCAACTTCCTTTTTGTGACTATGGAGGAAATTGCAAAGTCCAGCCCCTCCTCTTGTGCTCTGGATCCCAACACTTCCTGCCTTTTCATGGACTTTTCTCCTTAGCTTTTCCCTTTTCCTCTGCATTATTAATCTGTGCCTTGAATGAATCATTCTCATCAGCCTGCAAACATGCTCCAGTGTTCTCCATCTTAACCAAAGCTTCCCTTGTGCACATCTTTTCCATCTATTAGCCATTTCTCAGCTGTCCTTCATAACCAGACTTCTTTATGGAGTTATCCTTATAGATTGTCTTCATTTTCTAATCTTCTATTCACTTTTCAATTCACAACGTGACTTCCCCACCACCACTATTGAAAGTGCCCATTTCAGTCACCAAGCACTTCCATATTACCCTATCCAAAAGGGTACTTTCCTGTCCTCACCTTGACCACTTCCTGCTTCTTTAAAGATTATCTCTTCATATCCAAGACACTATTCTGTCCAGTTTTTTTCCTGCTTCACTGTTCACTCCTACTGTTATGCTCTATCTCCCGCCTAACTTTGAAAAGTTGAGGTTTTTCACCTCCGTTTTGTCCCTCTTTTCTTTCTATGTGCTTTCCCAGCAGGATCTTTTCCATTTCCATGGATTTAAGTACTGGCTTTATGCTAATGAGTTACAAATTTATGTTTCCCACTTTGACCTTTCCTCTAAGTTTTAGACTCACATATCTAATTGCTTGCTTGATATCTTCCTTTGAATGACTCAGATCTTTCAAACTTAACATGGCCAAAATCGAATTCCTCATTCTCACCCCAAACCTGTTTACCACATCTTCCCTATTACAGTAAAGAGTACCACCATACAACCAATTGCTCAAGCCAGAAACCTACGCATCATCCTAGATTCTTTTCATCTCTCCCCTACATCAGCTAGATCAGCATAATATATCCATTTGGTCCCCCAAATCTTTAATCTGTCTGCTTCTTTCCATCTTCAATGCCAACACTTACTTCTAATCACTATTTTTTCTCACCTGATTATTATGACAGCCAGCCTACCTGTTTTCTCTGCTTCCACTCTTGACCCATGACCCACTTCAATACATTCTTCATAGAGTTGCAACAGTGACCTTACTCCTAAATTGAACTGAGTAAATTGTAAGATAAAATCTAAACCGTTTACCGCGACTCACAGAGTTCTGCACAATCTGATGCCTACCTATCTCTCCAAACCTATTTATGCTCCTCTCTTTATTGCTCACCATGATGTAACCACACTGGTTCCTCCAACATGCCACGATCTTTTCTGCATCTGAGGGGCTTAGTAAATGCTGTTATCTTTGCTTAAGCTGCTCTCCTTGGCTATCCTGTCCCCAACCACAACCCTTTAGATAACTTCTTAAATACAACATCTTAAAAAAGGCCTGCCCAGAGCATTGTTTGCAAATAGTCCTCACCTCTCTCCTCCTATTTGCTATCTCACTTTTTTGTTTCTTTGAATTCCTTATCTCAATTTGTAACATTATTTATTTGTTTATTTACTTTCTATGTCTGTGTTTCCCATACTGGAACGAATGAAAGAGACTGTGTCTGGACGTCTAGGTTCTTCAACATTGTATTCCTAGCCCCTAGCACAATACCTAGCACATGTTAGGTGAACAGTATATATCTGTTAAAGGAATAAATGAACATATTTGCTCATTTTTCTGTTGGGAGTTCACTTTTTATTGATTTGTAAGAACTCTTTATATATTAAAACTACTAACCACTAATAATTTGTTTAGTCCATTTGCTGCAGATATTTTGCCCCTTGTCATATATGTGCCAATTTAATTCATGATGTCTTTGATATATAGAAATATTACATTTTTTATTTAGATGAATCTATCTTTTCTTTCATGATTTCTACTTTTGGTGATATGTTTGAAAAAGTCTTCTTCCAGCTCAATGTTACATAAATATTTGTCTTTTTTTTTTTTCTTTTAAATTTTTTAGATTTAAATCTTTAGTCCCAATGGAATTTATTTTTGATATAGATGTGATTAAGGCTCTAAATATTTATTTAGTTGTTGCATCATCACTTATTGAAAAAGCCCTCTTCCACTGTTTTAAAAATTCTACATTTATCAAAAATTAAATTCTTACATATACTTGGAGTGGTTTCTGGATTTATTAGTTATTTGTTTATTTGGTTTGTTTTGTTTTGGTATTCTCTATTCCTGAACCATGTTGTTTTAATTATTGTCATTTTATAATTTGCTTTATTGTGTGATTAACTTTTTTATGGGGTAAACATTACTCTTCTTTTTCAAAATGTTTTCAGCTATATTTGTGCATTTATTCTTCCAGGTAAACTTTAGTTATAGTTTGGCCAGTTTCCAAAAGAAATTGGCATTTTGTTTAGAATTGCTTTAACATTATAGATTAATTGGGGGAAAATTGCCATCTTTGTAATAATAATTTTCCCATTCAGGGACTTGTCGCATGTCAAGGTTATTGAAGGCTTCCTATATATTTTTCAGTAATTTTGTAGGTCCTGCATATTTCTTGTTAATTATATTATTAGATATTTTATATCTTTGTTGGGATCATTTTCACATTATGTTTTATAACTGGTTGCTCCTTGTTGGGTCAAGCTATTGATTTCTGTAATTGGTAACTTTTCTGAACTCTTTCATTAATTTTTCTAGTTGATTCTCTTCTAAGTAGACAATCATCTGAAGTATAATTAATAGTAATTTTCTCTCTTTCTTTACAATATTAATACTTCATATGTTAAATATATGATGGTATTAATTTTGTTCTTATTCCTGACTTGTTAGGAATACCAGTAATATTTCACCAGCTTTTAATATTAGCTGTTTGATTGAAATAGAGTTCTTTATCAGGCTAAGGAAGTGGTCTCCTTGTTCAAGTATACTAAGCATTTTATTAAGAGTTGTTGTTGAATTATATTAAACATATTCTGGGCACTAGAGAAGATCATGTGGCCTATTTTTATAATAAATTATATTACTAGATATCTCAACATTGGATTATTTTCTGCATGAGATGTATCCTATTTCATCATGGGTTTTTTTTTGTTTTTTTGTTTTCCCTCTTTTAGTACAATCATGTTGAATTCAGTTCCTTACATTTTATTTAAGATAATTGCATTTATGTTCATGAATAAGATTGGACAATAGTTTTACATTTTTTAATTCTATCTTAAACAGCTTGAAAAAAATGTTGTTCCATACTCTAGATTAGTATAGAGTGTAGGAATTGCCTGTTCTTTGAAGGTTTGGAGGAACTCACCCATAGCACAGTTTAGGCCCCAAGCTTTTTTCAGGGTGAGTGGAAGATAATTATCTGAAAAAATTTAAATTTTCTTCTATGGTTTTGGCTTAGACAGGTTAGCTACTATTTCTTGAGTATCAATTTAAAAAAATAACAGTTTTAAAGAAAATCATGCATTTTCATAGAATTTAAAAATTTGTTAGCAGTCCTCAACATATAATCTTATAATTGAAAATATTTTTCTCTGTATTAATAGTTATAGCTCTTTCCTCACTTCTAATCTTTTTAGTTGCATTTTTCTTTCTGTTATTAGACTTGGTAGTCTTCTAAAGGAACCAACATTTAACTATTTTTTCTGTTTTGTACATCATTAATATAACTTTTAATCTTTTAAATTCCTTCTTTATTCTTTTCTTAAGTTTGTTTTGTGTTTTCTGAATACTTCTTTGTAATTAATGACTTAGTTCATTGATTTTTACTTCTTTCTTATTTAATAATAGGACACATAAGGCTATACATTTACCTCTGAGCACAACTTTGACTGCATCTCCAAAGTTTCTGTATATAGTCTCTTAATTGTTGCTATTTTTAAAATAATGGATTATAATTGCTGTTTTTATTTCATTTTGACTGGTGTTATTTAGGGTAGTGTTGTGAGGTTTTTTTTCTTGTTAATTCTGATTTCTTTTTAATAAAGAATAAATTTATTAATATTTATGTTGCTATTTTAATAAAGAGGTAATTTTGTTTGGAAAAAGTGAAATTATCTGTGAAGTTAAATTATCTCAAGTTATATGCAAGCATTATCTAGAGTTCCTCGTTATGAGATCCTACCAATAGTGCTGACTAGTGGTGACTATACTAGTTACTGACAACAGAAATTTGGTATACCATTAGTGTCAATAATTTACTGGAATTGTGATTTCTATATAATATCCTAGTTACTCATGTAAAAGGTGAAAAAAGAGCTTTAATACTGTTTACTGCTTCAAAAATCCTCAGGTAATATGGAACTTAAATGATCATCTAATAATTAGAAAAACTCATTATCAAAGTTTATGAAATCTGGAAGGATTTGAAAATTGTGAACAGGGAGTTTGAAAATTTTGGCCTTGGAACAAGTTTTCTTTTAGATTTGGAAAGATTCATTTTAAAAATATTTATTTTTATACTTACAAATGGAATTCATGTACCTAAATAAAATTAAAATTACCTATAAGCTATCAAGCAGTAAAAAAAGCACTGTTAACATTTTGTTGTATTTCCTTCTAGGACTGTTTCTGTACATCTCTTTTTTCTTTCTTTCTTTTTTTTTTGCGGGGGGGGGGGCTCATGTTCTTTTGCCTCTTGGTTTTGTTTTTTTACTTATTATTTGTTAGCATTTCCCTATGACATAAGGAAGTAGTGATGGTTGGGAATTAATTTATTTCAGTATTAGTAGCATAAGGATTGGGTTCTTCCTGCTGTGGTTTCTACTGCCCAGACTACTTGCTTTCCAAGCCTGGTTCTTGAAGACTTCCCTGATAATCTTCCATTTAATTATTTTATTTCTGTCACTTGCACTCAAGAACTCTGGCTGTTATAGTGATTTTGTTTTATTTGATTCATAGCATTTTCAGAATGCCAAGAGATATATTATGCATGTGTGTACAGGCATGTGCATGAGCACACACACACCTAGGCACACACACACCCATACAAGTTTGGAAAATGTCACCTACTTTATTTGCCTATTTGAAGATTCACAGGCCACATTCTTATATCAAAGGCTCTGAGAAGTTCTGCACTAAAGAAAAAATTTGCTTTAAAATATGTATTTCAAACATTTCATTACAGAATACTATACTTTTTCCTGGTAAAACTAGTAATATTTTTTTATAAAATTTCATGAAACACTGATTTTGTTTCTTAGCTTAGCAACAGCTTGGTGGCCCTTCCTCTTGGTTTCCACACATCAGTATTAGTTGAACTAATACTGATTTAACATATTGAATAAGTTTATTTTCTGGTGCCTTGTCTTGTGTGCTGACAAGTTAGTCCCAGCAAGGCGTAAGGATCTGATCTCAGGATTGCCCTCAGACCCAGGTAAGAGAGGCCCTTGCTTTGGGCCCCACGCTTTGCAGAGCCCTGCTCTGGCTCTCTTTCGGTCACTCTTGAAGAGTCTGTGGATCTGAGGGAATATGCCCACCTAGACCCTGAGCACTCCTCTTTAGACTGCATTCTGGGTGCCTGGGATCCAGCATTCCCAATCCAAACAGCCTCACCTTCTAGAGCCTCTTCTGGTCCATCCTATCATGCCAGTTGAGTACCTTAGTCCTGAAGGGTGGCCAAAGGATGGCTATTTGCAGGGGTGTGACACAGCTTGGTTCTGTGGGCTGGGGAGTCCACATAGGTGCATGTGAGGCCCCTCACAGTGTGGGATGCAGCTGGGGGTATGGGATAAGGACCAATTATGATTAGGCCACCATGTTCCAGTATGGGACAGAATCCAAGGATTCTTAACTTGAATGCGGCCTTCCAGGAAATTATAAAGGTATATATGTTATCATAGAACAATAGAACTCATTTAATAGTTTGTTGGCTTGGTTTGTAACTTTGAAAATATTTGGATGTATGATACATAAGCCTCTACTTTTCTCTTGTTCTGGCCCCTGTGAATATTAGGGGTGAGATCGGTGCTCAGAGGGCTAGAAGCAAAAGTTGCAGTCCTGGGGGCAGTGGCACAGCGGAAAGTCTTGGGGCCTCAGAGGAAAGTGGCTGTAGGGGGCCACTTGGGTGATAGAGCCCTGGATGGCATGAGATAGGTAGATAGATAGATAGATAGATAGGAAGAACTCTAGGGCCTCACGGAGCCCGAAAGCTTGGCATGAAGCACCAGAGCCTTCTGTATTTGAATGAAGCACAAACTGGATGATGAGTATCTTAGCAGTGATCAAGGGTCACAGTGGATTAAAGACTAGAGGCCCTTCCTCCAAGTCCTGGGCATTCCAGAGGCCTTCAGACTTCTGTACTCTAACAGTCTTGCAAAAACATGACTGACTTTGATATTTCCTCCCAATACACTGGTGAGTGGCAAGTTCAGAATCAGATTTAATTTTACTTAGAAAATTAAATAATAGCACATCTCTTATACCTGAGTGAGGTGGTATGAGTCACACGATTGTAATAAGTGCAAAATGGTGCAGAAAGAAGCACAGAATGTCTTGGAAGAGTAAAACAGAGGGACCTCCCTTGGTCTGGAAGTTCAGATTAAGTTTTTGGAAGAAGTAATATTTAGCTGAGGGATGGAAAATGAGCAGAGTTTTCAGGGACAGCATTCAAGGGAGGTAAAAAAGGGCATTGCAAGCAGGAGGGAAGACTATATGAGGAGGTTGGAAGTGGGGGAGCACATGATGAATTGGAACTGAATAAAGGTCTGTGTGGTATGGGAGTTGAAAGCAAGGCGGACAGTGTGGCCAGATGAGACAGGAGAGGAATACAGAGGCCTGATCACACAGGGCTCTGTAAACCAGGTTGTGAATTTCAGGAAAACAGCAGACCATGGTTTCTACCTTCAATGAACTCATGGTCTAGTGGAGAAAAAAGTCTAGTAAAACAATAATTAAACACAAAGAGGTAAGTGCTACACTAAAGATATGCTCACTGTTATCTGGGATCCTGGGAAAAGGAGCAACTTAATTATTGCTGAGTGAATCAGAGAAGGATTTTTCAAGGACTTGAGTGCTTGAGTTGAAACTGCAGGTTTGAGTGGGAGTTTTCCAGTAAACAAAGAAATGTGAAAGACAGAGAAAGGGAAAGGGAACAGCAAGGGTAAAGATGTAGGGGTTAGAAATCATTCATATGGATGGAAGTAGGGTGCATGCCTTGTTAAGAGCTTGGATGTTTTCCTCTGGATGATAGCAAGTCTTTAAAGACTTATGAGTTAGGACATGGCATGATTAGAAAGATCATTCCAAGGACAATGCAGAAGATGAGTTTGAGGGACATGAAACTGGTGCAGGAGGACATGGTAAAAATTTAGTGCCATAATACAGGTGAGAAGTGGAGTTCCTGAAAGAGAGAATTGGTAGTGGGGGTAGGGAGAAGATCAGAGGATGTTTTGGAAATGGAAGGAACCAACTGGTTTTCCCAGATCTTTGTGCCTTACTCTCACCTTGGCTTCAGACAACCAGTATAGTAAAAATGGGGCAATCTGTGAAAGAAAGGAGTCTGATGACCCAATTACAGTAATGCATCAATGACTGATAACAGCTAGATGTCCTTTCTCAGAGGACTTTGAACTTAAAATTATACGTCTGGGAAAAATTATCCAGCTCAATAGGCAATATTGCCAGGGTTGAGAAA
This sequence comes from Eschrichtius robustus, assembly GCF_028021215.1. Classification (NCBI taxonomy): domain Eukaryota; kingdom Metazoa; phylum Chordata; class Mammalia; order Artiodactyla; family Eschrichtiidae; genus Eschrichtius; species Eschrichtius robustus. The sequence goes on along the minus strand of NC_090831.1, from coordinate 105,584,181 downwards.
CCCTGCCTTAAACTATGGCATGAGTGGCTCTATATTGAGACTTGCCCTATCTCTAAGAGTTACATAATTATGAGATTGAACAATCATGACTTGAGGGATGAAACCATAAAGTGACTTCTATTCTTGTCTTTAAACTCTTCCTTTAAAATGGTCTGCGGGGCTTGTTCTGGCCCTGGCCTTGGATGAAAATGGGCCGATCTCATGAATTTTCTGGTGACTGTTATACAATGAAAAATGTCCTTTATTCATTTTAAACCACAGAGCACATTCTCAATTCAGTAATTAAAATGTCTAGTCCCTTGTAATAATCAAAACTCCAAGCTTGACTTAAGAGGACAACGGTGTGGCAAGCTTCTTTCCCCTTTCCTGGTAGTGGTCCTACCCCTCTCCTAGCTTGTCCAACCTTGGGGTTGGAGCGTGGGGTGGAGGAAGGGAATGGGGCCGGGGCAGTTCTTAGTGAGCTGATAGTGCTGTGAGTTGGTGTGGAACTCGCTGGAGTGCCTGGCAAGTGTTTACAGCTGATTCTAGCTCCTTGGAGATTTCCAGGGGAGCTCTCACCTGGAATTCCCTTCTGTAAGTTATGCACTTTCCTCTAGCTCAGGGCTTCTTGAAAAATCATCAGTGGTGGGACTTCCCTGGTGGTACAGTGGTTAAGGATCTGCCTGCCAATGCAGGGGACGCGGATTTGATCCCTGGTCCAGGAAGATCCCACATGGCGCGGAGCAGCTAAGCCCGTGTGCCACAACTACTGAAGCCCATGCACCTAGAGCCTGTGCTCCGCAACAAGAGAAGCCACCGCAGTGAGAAGCCCGCTCACCGCAACCAAGAGTAGCCGAGTGGCCCCCGCTCGCCGCAACAAGAGAAAGCCCGCGTGCAGCAACGAAGACCCAACGCAGCCAAAAATAAATAAATAAATAAATTTATTTAAAAAAAAATCATCAGTGGTGAAGAACCAGGATTTTTTTGAGTGTGTGTGAAAGAAAAAGAAAGAGAATGGGAACAATAATTTCCAATTAAACACAACATTGTTATTCAACTATACTCCAAAATCAAATTAAAATTAAAAAAAAATTTCCAATTATTTCCAGTCTGCCATGGACCAATAGTTTTGAAAACATACAATAAAAATGAATTGCTAATAAAATGAAATGGAAAGAAAAGACATACAAAATATAAACCTGCATTTTAAATAATCACATTCTACAACAGAAAATTACTCTGTCAAACTGCTCTAAAATTTTCCTAAGGCTTATTCTCAATTTCTGTCCTTTTTCAACATTGTAGACTGGTCACAGTCTGTGCACCAGCACCAGTCCTGACCTCGCTCATTGAGCACTGATCTAGCTCACTGCTTGCTCCTTCCCTCATGCCTGGGAGATGTTGACATTTGGCTTCTTTCTTCTGAGGCCTGTCGCCCCTTAGGCTGCCTGAATATCCTTTCTCTCTCACTTGCGTTGCCCACATCATTTGGTCAATGGAAAACACTAGGCATCCTTTGCTCTGACTTGGTCTTGGAGTACAGACTGCCCAGTGGGGCTGCTTCTTCTGGCTCACCTCACAGCTGCTAGCCCACAGGTATTCCCCAGGTGGGGTCGACAGAATTATGACCCTCCGTCCCCAACCCCCGGCAAGACATGCACGCCTAATCCCCAGAACTTATGAATATAATTGCTTTACGTGGCAAAAAGGACTGTGCGAAAGGGAAGTGATTAAGTTAAGGATCTTAACGTGGAGAGATTAGCTTGCATTTTCCAGGTGGGCCGAATGTAATCAGAGAGGTCCTTATAAGTAAAAGAGGAGAGAGGAGAGCCAGACGCGTGATGACAGAGGCAGAGGTTGGAGTGATACACCAAAGAACGTGGGGAGCCTCTAGAAGCTGGAACAGGCAAGGAAGTTGGTTCTCCTTTAGAGTCTCCAGAAGGAACACAGTCCTGCTGGCACCTCGATTTTAGCCTACTGAGACTTCTTACCTCCAGAACGGTAAGATAATACATTTGTGTTGTTTTAAGCCACTAAGTTTGTGATGATTTGTTACAGCAGCACTGGAAACTAATACAAGCAGGAGTCGGACCCAAAGCAAGAGTAGCCTACAACTTGAAGAGACAAATAATAACTCGGTGCTCTCTTTAAAGTCTGTCTACTTTGACTTGTCATCAGTCAGATTTCATTTTCATTTTTTAAACAGCGTGGTGCTTAAATGCTTGACATAACTCCCTTTTAAGCAGCTTCATTGCTTGTTTGTGGGGGAAAAAGAAAGGACTAAAGCCTCAACTTTAAGGGCAGTGCTTAATGACCAGTTTATCAGTTTTGAGCTGAAGGAAAAACATTCCCCAAATTACAAGCCTTAAATTTTGTAATTTTACTTCTATGCCGTTCTTTAGCAGAGTGAATTCTTTCTAACTAAAAGGGATGTGCAATTAGCAATTTAATTTTTTTGATTGCTTTGATAATTTTCCCTGACACTTTTCTTTCATCCAAATACTGTAAAGTGCTTTGTAGAAATCAGATTTCATGCAAATAGTATAATTAATCCTTCTTTGTAGGCTTTCGCTTGTAATGTTAGCAGAAATCTGAAAATGATATATGCAAACCCAAGTTTCCTACGATAAAACAACACTTAAGAGCAGTTTGCTGTTGTTTTACTTACCTGACTTTTCACTATTCTGTGGTATATGATTGTTTATCATTGTGCATAATAAATCAAACACCATGGCCTAATGTTAATCTTCTGAAGGTACTTCAACTATTGTATGGTTCTGTTTTTTTGTTTTGTTTTTGTCAGTAGAAGCTCTGTTTCTTAATGAAGGTAGACAGGTTCAGAAAGAAAGGACAGTGAGGGAAAGACTTAAGTTCACAGCCCTCAAATGTTCCTATTCGTCCTTCATAAGGTAGATATTTGCTGACTACTTAAAATGTAAGATGGCACATTAAATTCCATGGAATGTCAGAAATTATTTCTCTTGATTAATTGCCCAGGAAATATCTCTAAGTAATTGGGTGATCATCCCCTTGAATATAACTATTCCCAGTAGTTGCCCACATTAGCACCATATCATATACATAGAATCAAAGAAACCGAATGAAGAATGAGAGATATGTAACTTGAGAAAATCCATGATGAAAGGACTGATTTTCTGGCTGAAGCAAATGATTTAGAATAGTCAAACTTAAAAAAAAAATGTCATGCTTTCTTTAAAATTTTTTCTTTTAGTCCTCTGGGTTCTCATGTAAGTTGAAAAGATGATAAAGGAGGCCACTGACACTAATCTTATCTTTTAATGCTGACTTCTTGGTTGTAAATAAAGTGGAATCCATGGAACTCATTTAGCTCATTGTTCTTGGAAAACATAAGTCAGTAAAAGAGAAGCACTCATAATGCATAGAAAGTCCAACTACAATATACATTGTGGTTGAAAATGGAAAGAAGGCTAATGCTGACAATTGGGAAAAACAGAATGAAACCTTGAATTCATCGGTTAGGGTAGTGTTTATACTCCTATTTTCAAGACTAATCTTCCATTTGTTTCAGGTAAGATTTTTTTCTTAATTACTTGGAAACTTGGCATAATTGGTAACATATCTAAATATCTACTAGTAGATTTGTATTTCACATCTTTTTACTGCAAATATGCAAGTCATTAATACTTCTCTAGGCTGCCACCAGAAACCATATTTTAAGTTGTCCCTTAAATTAAAAAAAAAATTCTCTTTCTCATTAGAAGAATAAACATAACTCTAAATGAGGCCCATTGTTATTTCCAGCAATGTACAGTGGTGTTGTCTTTAAGCTTCAACCTACATTAAATGTATTCCCATTTTGGCTGTATAACAGGAAAGAGAAAATTTTAAAGATAATTTTCACTTATTTATAACCATGACACCTGAAATGACAGCTGAATCTGCTCTTTTCAGGGAGTATGGAGACTCACAGGAGGTGAGCCCTGGTACTTCCTGAAATCAAGGCTGTTCTCTGCAGAGTTCATTCATTTCTAGGTGAGTTGTTCCATTTTTGTTTGTTTACTTTACATTGTACAACCTGACATTGGTGGCAGTAGTGATGTCGTGTCCTTGGCTTTGCAGCACACGCATGGTCACTGCTCTTCAGACAGTTTCCTCATCAATCACGTGATGTACATTGTTGGCACTACATGTTGAGTTTAATTTAAACAAAAGACAGTTAAAATTATCTTCAAAAACCTTGTCCTTTGTAGCATTGCAAAGCCTTCAGGTCTGTATCAAGCCATGAATATGGAAGGATAGGCTTATTACAGTTGTTAAGAAATACAACATGAAATTTAGAAGGAAGAGGAGGGGAAAAGTATGATTTCCATGCTCAAGCACTTGGTAGTCCAGGCTAAAAACAAGTACACCTCACCCAAATGAAGGATGAGACTCTGTGTCTCCATCAGAGTCTTACTCTGCCAGATTGCTTACACCTGAATAAAAGAGGATATGTTAGTCTATGCAGCTTCTGCTCACAAACTTCCATGCTTGTGAAGGCTGGTTTCCAAGCCACACTGCAGCAGAGTTCACTGGTGTGGACAAGTTCTGTGAAGGCCCAGTGAGGTGCAGGAGAGCGGAGAGGAATGGAATGTGGAAAGCACTGGTGGTCAGCCTGCCGCCTTCACGTGCCTTTCAGATGTGGGCCTTGCCAGAGTCCTTTGGGAACAAAGTTTCTGGGGCTCTGAGGGAGCTGAGGATTGGCGGGGGCCGAGGGGGGGCTGTTCTATCCCTCACAGGTACCAAATGATTCCCTGGTTATGATTGAGAACGCAGTAAATTCCACGTGGCAGTACATGATCAACATCGTATGGGTTGGATGCTTATAAGAAATAATTATTTCAATAGTTAAAGAAAAATGTAACTCCAGGCATGATGGAAGAGGTATATTGGAAAGCTCATGCTGCTACAGAGAGAATTCAGTCTGTAAAAGAAACTTGACAGAGTTTAAAAGAAAAGGTAGGATTGTCCTAAAATCTGTCTTGTCTGGAAGAAAGCTGAGGTTGCTCGGAAGGTGGCCAGCTTCCTCAGGGCTCAGGAACAGGCCTAAACTGAACAATACGCTCTCAATTCCCCATGAAGTTTTTTTGGTTAAGACAATACATCTATTGATGAAGAAAAAAAAAATGTTACTCTCCGATTCAGCATTGAAAAGTCATTATGTTCAAAGAAAGGCACAGAAACAGAGCAATAGGACATACGTTTGATATTAATGAATCAGGTATTCATTGTTGGAGGAATAACTGCAATTCCATACTTTCTTGCAAAGCAAAACCAAATGCTCTACGGTACCTAAGAGAGGAAGTCCCCACAAACATGAAGCTGTGGTATGTTTCTTCCTCAGATATGTGCAGAAGAACTCTGTTTACAGGCCAAGCAAAATCCCTGGAGGCAGAAGAATCACATCCCTTAGATGAGTGATAGAATTTTAAAGCAATGAGAGAAGCTGCTGGGGTCAGTTATGCCTGGTGCAGGCCTACCATTAAGGCATCAAACATGAATTCATCAGAAACTTCTTGCTACCTTTGAACAGAAACTCCTTAACTTCCAGCCACATGTGATTTTTGTTGAGGGAGAAAATCAAACTATGAGTTTAGTCAAAGTGGCAATGCTAATAAAATCCAGGTGCTCTTTGACCATCTTGAAATTACACTGTCAAAGCAAAGGCGCTATAAAATATCAAGATCCAATGACCACAGCTTATTTGACACCTGCCTCTAAGTATAAAAATAATTCTTTTAGTAAGTATAAGATAAAAATTCCAAATGATAAGAGAGCAGTGTTATTTATTTCTTAGTAATACAGAAAACAGTGGCATATTAGGTTTTGTGAAATGCACTCATTTTTCTGGAATCCTGAGTCTAGTACATTATCAGGCACCTTGGGGTGCCCAGTAAGAGGCTATTGACTGACTGGACGAATGAATGGTGCAGTGGCCCCCGGAAATGGACGCTCTTCTCATGGGCACTCAGGTGGGTTCCCTGTGGCTCGATGGATTCCTGTTAAGCTTTGAATTTGCTCCAGTTATTTCACATTCTAACCTAAGAGGACTTGTGTGTCTCTTGGGAGGAGACTTAATTATTCAGAAGAAAGCAGAGGCCATAGCGCCAAAAGTGAAATCTCTTTCTGTCCTAGCACCAGCCTTGGGATGTGGTACACCAGAAAGGTTAAAACCATGGCCTTCAGAGTCAGGCAAGTATGGGGGTACCGACGGCTTGGTGTGTGGCCTTGATGGAGCTACTGTCTTAAGTCTCAGTAGCTTCATCTATAAAATGATAATAATAAAGGAGTGCCTATACAGTGGGGTCATGTGCTTAGCACAGCATCGGGCACATAATAAGTGTCCAGTGAATAATGCTATAATGAGCGTTAAAGACAGAAAGAATGACTGTTTCCCCCTCTAAATTATAGGAGGCGGAAATGGGTGGAAAATTATGTGAATAAATTTTAGCCACCGGAATGGCCAAAACTATAAAAACTGGCAGTACCAGAGGTCGGCAAGCACGTGGAGCAACCAGAACACTTTTATGTTCATTGTCGCTGGGGGCATAAAGTGGTTCAATTATTTTGGGGAAAAATCTGGCAGTTTTTTTAAAAATTAAACTTAAACGTACATCTACCCAATGACCCAGAAATTTCATTCCTAGGTATTTACCTAAGGGAAATTAATATATCTACCCCAAGACACATAACTTGTACAAGTATCTTCATAACAGCTTTATGCATAATAGCTAAAACTGGAAACATCTGAGGTGTTCTTTAAGAGGAAAGTGGTCAAACTGTGAAATATAACGTACAATGAGATATTACTCAGCAATGTAAAGGAATGAATTTCTGGTACTCACAAAAACATGCATGAATCTCAAAAACACTATACTGAGTAAAAGAAGAAGCCTTACATGAAAGAATACATAAAGTATGATGCCATTTTAAAAAAGTTTTAGAACGGGCCAAACTGATCTATGGTGAAAAAAACTCAGAACAGTGGTTGCCTCTGGTGTGGAGGATGGGTTTTGACTGGAGTGGAGCCTGAGGCAACTTTCTGGGATGATGGAGTGTCCTGTACCTTGATAGGGGTTTGGGTTAGACAGGTGCATGCATTTGTCAACATACAACAAATGAATTAAAATTTGTGCCTTTCACTGAATGTAAACTTTATATCAAAAAGAAAATAACTGTGAATATTGAACTCTAGTTGATGGTACGCCTGCTGATGTGTTAAGGAGTGAAGTGTACTGATGTCTGCAGCTTACTTTGAAATGCATCAAAAATAAGACAGACTGATGGATGGGTAGAAGGATGGAGAGAGGGATCAATATGTTATAATGCAAATGTAGTAAAACATTAATTGTCAAATTTAGGTGGGAGTATACAGGTGTGTATTGTACAGTTATTTCACCTTTTCTGTATGTTTGAAAAGTTTGAGAATAAAATGGTAGGAAACTACAGCATATTTACAGTTGTTCCCCTCTCTGGAGGTGGGATATCAGGGCATTCGTCCTCTGGTTAGGCCTGCTACTCTTCCGTTTTCCTTCTTCCCACAAAGTTCTATTCTACTTCCGGTGTTCTGCTTTCAGGGTTTCATTTCTGGTATTTCCTATGCACTCTGCAGCATTTGAATGCTCTAGATGGTCTGGCCTCTCAGCTTCTCAGGAACTGACGGCAGCTGTTTGGGTCACTTAAATTCCTGCCCTCGGCCCATCCCCCCTGTGTTTCCTGTGTCTCCGGAATTCTCCCAGAGCTGCCCTGCGTGGGTGGATCCTCTGTCCACAGACATCGCCTGGAAGGGCAGGTGGAGGGGAGAAGCCGGTACCCCCGGTTGCTGAGCCTATTCAATGCCCCTTCTTAATGAACGCGTGAAAGTGAGTGCTTGACGCTGTTATACATGGCGGCATCTCTCTTTTTACTCTAGGCATTGGAATATGAGACCTATCTCACAAGGGGTGTGGGCCGGGCTGTTATATTGGCTTTGTATAGTGTAAAGAACGCTGATCTGGAAGAGAGGCTACCTGACTTCTTGCCCTGCTTTTTCTTCTTCTAACTCTGCCCATACAACTCTGAATGAATCATTTTTGGCCTCAGTCCCTTAATGCGTAAAATGAGGGATTGGATTAGACACTGTGTAAAGATGGCTTCAGTCCTAAAATTCTGAGTCCAGGTATTTAGATCAATAACTGGGCTCAAATCCTGCCTTGCCACTTACTAATTACGTGACTTTAGGCAAGTTACTTGTATTTTTTGAAACTTTAGTTTTCTTATCTGCAAAATGGGAATAATAATAACAACAATTATTTATCTCTTAGAGACTTCCTTAAGGATTAAGTTACATAAAGCATATAGAGACCTTGCACAGGTGTTGGCACATAGCAAGCAGTCCAATGTTAGCTGCTACCACTGTCACTACTACTGTTACTACTTCCTCTACTGCCCCTCCTCCTCCTCCATCACCAGTGTGGACAGGAAAGCCACCACAAATATATTTAGCTGTAAAAGTCCTCCAAAGGCTTTATGTTTCTTTTTTTCTCTTCGAATTTTACTGTTATTTTTTTTTTTTTCAATTTAATGTTAGCTTAAATATTTTCTCTCCGACTTAGATTTTCCAGATATATTTGCAGTAACTTTAGAGGGTGCGCCCTTTTATTTTTTAGTGATATTGATTTTTCAGAAAGGATATCCTGTTAAACATAAGGATCCATTTTAATTCTACATTCTCTTCCTGATCTTTCATCTTCTAAAGACAAAAATCTTCATATTCTTTCTTCTCTGAATCATAAGGACTAAACTGAAAAATCAATTCTTCCTAAGAAAGGAGAAAAAGAGCTATTATTAAGCAGTAAAGAATAGTCTGAGGATGGCCTGAGCAGATCAATGGAACCATTGGCGATATCATTAGTTCCTCGCTATAAACTAAACCATCTCCTCAGGCTGTTGCTGATGAACATCTGTCCCCACTGGAATCAATCCACAGAAATACAGGGAAGTACCCGTCAGCTTCAGTTCTTGGGATCTCTCTGCCTTTCACTTTTCTCTCTTAAAAAACCCCAACAACTGAGAATATTAATCTAGTTAGATAATTGCAATTAAAAAATAATTCTAGCATAAAGCATGAACTGCTTTTAGCTATCCAATATTCTATACTAATTAGAAACATGTAACTAGAACTTTTAGAAGCCGGAGAGTACAACATTTAACCCAAAAGATGAATCATATATATAACATAAATAATAATTTTTCCAGAAAGCTAGGGACCTAGAATAAATGAGTGAAAATAAGACAGTAGTGTTTAATCAGAAGTCCGTGATATATATAATCTTTGTCTTAAAGCAATCAGCCATCTCTTCAAGGAACTTGTGGGAAATACAGGCACAGGAGACAAAAGTCTGCCAAATGTATACTTGTTACCACTTTTGCGCGAAACCCTGATGTAAAATCTTAGAGTGCAGGATTCATTTGGCTGCCACAAGAGGCAGCTGTGCATCTAGTACCAATAGGCTGAAAGACTACTCCTCTTAAGCTCATTTCTAAGTCTCAGGCCTCACCAAATAGCAAGGGAAGGCTGGTTAGAGCACGCCGGCCCCTGGGCTCCTTGCTAGGCCTTGTCAGGTTTGCACAGAAGTTCCCTGGCTAGGAGGGAGGTTGCATTTCATCTTGGGAGTTACCCGGACCCCACGTTTCCCCCAGTTCACTAGATCCAATTGGGAGTAAAGGAAACATGGGGCAGGGGGTGGAGATAAAGATGGTACCCAAGAGCCCCGTAGCTGTAGCTAGGCTGCTGGATCCTGAGTGAGACCTGATCTGATCCCATGGCCCAGTGAGGGACAAGGGTTGCAACTAATGCTATTATTAACACAGCTCTGGACACCTCCTGAGCTTACAGGTGAAGACTCTCAGTGAATCTGCTTGGAAAGGGGCAACAGAAAAAGTGAAGCAGGGACAATTCCATTCCAACAAACTCTTAGCTTTTTTTTCATTTTCGTGGCTCCCCCAGGAACTTGAGAGCAATGGTGTCAGTATTCTAAAAGGGACCCCAAGAAGAGCCTCAGAAGAAACTGCAGAACTTCTCTGACAATCAGCCTGAGGAGGCGATCTTCAGTCAGCGTTACAAGGCTAAAAAGGGCCACCTAGTATGTTACTTCTATTGCTAGGGCATCAGATTGGGAACATCAGCATGTTTTCTGAGGAGGCTGACATAAGTGTAACTTATATAGATTTATAAAAGTAACAAATATGAGTTTTTTTCTTTTATAAAAGATTCAGTGTAGAGTATCTTTAAGAAACAAACTTCCCAAGTGCAGTTGAGTCATTTTACATTCAGCTTTTCAGGAATAAATGTATATCACATATGGTGAGAATTATTCCTATGAGATACTGTTATGGAAACATACTTTAGGTCTTGGTGAAAAAAACCTACCAGTAAATCAAAAGGTGAGACTAATGTGTTTCAGAGAAGTCAAATCAAAACTTTGGTTCCAACCACAGATACAATATCTAGACTAATTTTCCTAGAGACATAGGAATCAGAATAAGGTGACCAATAGTAAGATTCTTTTGTTGAACCAGTTATAAAATGAGAGGGTTTATGTTAGATCCACAAAGAGGACTGGTGACAGCAGAATTCCCATATTATTTCTAAAAGCTAAGTCCAGTCAATCTTGTTTTTTTTTAAAGAATATTAATGCCTTTTATTTTACTTTTGTAAAGTTATTTTTGTTTGGCATGTTTATACTATTTGAGACTTTTATCAGAATGCTTATGTTTCACCATTAAGTAGGATACAATTTATTCATTTTGTGTATGTTTATACTATTAATTTTATTGAATTTCTAAAAAAAAATCAGGATCTAGTGCTGTTTGGTTTTTTGTTTTTGTTTTTTTTTTAGTTAAGAAAATGTTGGGCAGTGTTTTTGGTTCCTCCTCACACCCACCACCAGGCCGCGTGTCCTGCGGGATCTCAATTCCCCGACCAGGGACTGAACCTGGACCACGGCAGTGAAAGCGCCAAATCCTAACCACTAGACCACCAGGGAACTCCCTGTTGGGCAGTTTTAATTAACATAATTTTGTGTACACCAGTTAAGTCAATAATCACTTATTTGTTACCTACCTTCTGCCCATTAGGCTAGGTAGTAGGGAAGATAAGACAGTCCCTAATTTCAAAGAATTTTAAAGCTTATTAAAGACCAAGCTTAAATATGAAACTAGTGTGGTTCACAGATGGGCTCTAAACTCACTTACTAGCTGTGTGACCTTATTTAACCTCTCTAGGCCTCAGTTTTCCCATCTATAAAATGGGACTAATTTATCGTAGTTGTCTCATAGGGTTGCAAGAATTAAATGAGCTAATTTATGCAGAGGTATTAGACTAGTTCCCTGACATAAATGCTCAATAAAATTTCACAATTATTATAAAACAATCCCACAGAACATTAGGCTAGCGCTAGATTATGTGAAAGAAGATGACATGAAAGGTCCTGAATTGTGTTAAAGCCACTGCCTGGGTATAGAAGGCAGTTAAACTACTCCTTTTCAGAAATAATCTACATTTTGCAGTTGTTTCATATTGTATTCCTCAAGTTAAACAGTACACACCATAGACTCCATACTTTACCCGATCACTCTCATCTTGGGAAAGGAACATTCAGTGGAGAAGAACTTGGTTCAAGCCCCAGGACTGTCGTGATGAAGAAGCTCTCCCTGGAACACTGGTCCTTCCGTCACTGTCACATTGGATACGCGTGGCTGGGAACAGGTCCTCTGTTGTCTACCACAAATCTGGAACACAACTTGGTTACTAATCCTCTTTACTGTATTCTAGATTCCTAAACAACTGTGTGTGATTAGGTTTCTCTAAATATTTTACCACAAGTTACTCTATGAGAACAGACAGGATAAAAGAAATGGGGAAGATCTACCATTAAAAAGCAAAAGTCTGAAGTTTTACAAGGCTAAATGTCTCCTTTGAGGCTATGAAATCCAAATCCCCAGCCTGCAGCTGAAAGAGAGGTGAGAAGCAGGGAGAAGGAGACATCTGAGAAATGCTTAATGAGTGTTTCATTTGTGGAAGGCATGATATTCACACAGTTACAAAATTCAAGTGGTCAAAAAAAAAAAAATAGCGGTCTTTAGAACAAAATGAATAGGGGAAAGGTAATCTTGCCAATTCAAGGTAACCCCATCACTGTTAAATAGAGCCCTCCTTCCTCCTCTTCTCCCCTGGCTGTGATCTCCAAGGGATCTGCAAGGGATCCAAGGGATCTCCAAGGGATTAAAACTGGGGATTTGACTCTTTGTTCATGCTGGACTTGATGATGGATAAAAGAGAAAAGGTTCTTGGTGGTGAAAAGATGGGGAACCACAGTTCTTGGCCCAGGGGAGATAGGTAAAGAACCCATTCTGATATAAACAGCAAGGTCCTACTGTATAGCACAGGGAATTATACTCAATATCCTGTAATAAACCATAATGGAAAAGAATATCATAAAGAATATATATGCACATATATATGTGTATAACTGAATGACTTTGCTGTACAGCAGAAATTAACACAACATTGTAAATCAACTAGACTTCAATAAAATAAATTAAAAAAAAAAAAGAAAGAAGACCGAAGGAACCCATTCTCCACACTGGAGCTAACAAAGCTGTGAGGGGGACTGAGAAAGCCATTGACCAGTAATAAAGGCAAGGTGCCATCGGCTGGTGGGGTGATAGGGGGGTCCTTTGTGCTATGTCTCACAAGAGTTCATTCAGAGCAGGGCAGATTTGGACCAAGAATCGAGGGCCACCACAATGATCCCAGCTCAGTTCAAGCTCTGTTTACACCCATCAGACCTTGACACATGACCACTGGCTTCTGGAAAACAGCCCTGTATGGAGACATGGCCATAGAAGCGGGCTCTTTCTCAGCACAGGTCTGAGCAGTTTGAGACACGGGGAGGAACAGCTATGAACAGAAACGGAGCTTGTTACGGCTTCCGACGCTCACTGAGGGATGCGTTAAATGTCCACACAGGATAGAACAGGCAGCAGGCTACTTGTGACCTTTGATCTCCTTCTTGCCTTTCGGAAACCACATTGCCAGAAGTTTCTTTCTCTGGATTAGGTTAAGACAAGACGTAATCACCTCTCTGCAAGACCTCTGCGTAAGAGCCCAGCCCCAGCGCTGCTCAGCTTGCCACCTAGGTTTGTGAAAAGCGTAGTCCTGCTTCCTTTATCTTTGTTTTCTCTGCTTTGTTCCTACTAAACCACAATGCGCACAGCTGAGCTGCATTTTCTGGCCATACCACCTCCGCGCCAGCCTGGGAGGGAAGTGAAGTTTGAGAGCTTCATTATTGTTTATAATCCCAGAGAACTACAGAAACCCTGCTGCGCCGCCACTAAGGTTTGCTCTATGACCATAACAGCCTTTTTAAGAAGATAAGATTAAAAAAAACCAAAAAAACAAAATGGCAGAAAACCTATAATATTTTAACTATTGTTTTTTTGCAATTTTTACTTCTATAATCTATGGAAACAAACAATAAGACTTTAAAGGTATAGCTAGAAGGTTAAGGTTAACCTCTTCTATCTTATTTAGGAATGCCAAGTATATCATGAATCTCTGCAAGTACAACTTCCATATATTGCTGTCCTCTGAGTTCATGTCAATGGAGTCCCTTTCTGGTGAGATGCCCTCATGTGGGCCTAATTTTATTATTCTGGTAACTGTATTTGTTTCCATGGGGAGGAGAGAAGGAAAGAGAACTAATATGCATTGAGTTCCTAATATGTGTGAGCTGCTGTGCTCATGTTTATTATCTCATTTATTATCCCCAACAGTTTTGACAAGTCTATGTTATTATGCCATTTTATACATGAGGAAAAGGAGGCTCTGGGAACTTACATGACTAGATCAAGGTAACACAACCAGTAAGTAGGGTTTGAATCCAGGATTGTCTGATTCCAAAGACACCTGTGGCCTTGGCTGCCCCAAATGGGCCAACCTTATTCCAGTGTAGAGTGATATTTTAGCACAACTTTGGAAAAACATTAGTTTCCCCATTTCTACTTGATTCATAAAATTCGTATTAGCTCTCTGTTCTATTAGTGGTACTGCCCACTGATCCTCCTAAACCTTCTCGCCAACTCTTATCTTTTAAAGACTAATCTAAGCCTCCATTTACAGCATACACGGTGTCACATCACACAGGTCTATGGGATTATCTATAAATGTCACCAAAGAAAGCTAGTAACACTTCTTTTTATTTTTATTTATGTATGTATGTATTTATTTATTTGGTTGCGCCGGGTCTTAGTTGCGGCTCGCCGGCTCCTTAGTTGTGGCACGTGGGCTCCTTAGTTGTGGCATGCGAACTCTTAGTTGTGGCATGCGTATGAGATCTAGTTCCCTGACCAGGGATCGAACCTGGGGCCCCTGCATTGGGAGCGCAGAGTCTTAACCACTGTGCCACCAGGGAAGTCTCGTAACACTTCTTTTTAGGTTTGTTTTTTAATTAGGTCACTGATGTTTCTGTATTAATGGCTAGACTTCCTTCAATAATACCTCTTACACAATAATACCTATTATACAATAATACCTATTACACAACGATACCTCTTGAACATATTTAGTTTCTTCAGTGCAGCACTGATAATGATTCTCCCACTACCTAAAAATATTCACTAAGATCCTGAAAAGATACAAATCTGGAGATCTCTGGAGGCTCTTTCCTGTCCTCTTTTTTTTTTTTTTTTTTTATAGTACCATCACTTTTATTCTTTTTTTATTTTATTTTATTTATTATTTATTTTTGACTGTGTTGGGTCTTCGTTTCTGTGCAAGGGCTTTCTCTAGTTGTGGCAAGCGGGGGCCACTCTTCATCGCGGTGCGCGGGCCTCTCACTATCGCGGCCTCTCTTGTTGCGGAGCCCAGGCTCCAGACGCGCAGGCTCAGTAGTTGTGGCTCATGGGCCTAGTTGCTCCGCGGCATGTGGGATCTTCCCAGACCAGGGCTCGAGCCTGTGTCCCCTGCATTGGCAGGCAGATTCTCAACCACTGCGCCACTAGGGAAGCCCCCTTTCCTGTCGTCTTTTAATAGCTTAGAAAGAAGTTGCTTCTAGGATCCAAGACAGCTCCACAGAGGATCAGGCCATCCCAGAGGCTGACGTCAGGAGAGTCCCCCTTTCTAAGAAGGCCGTCACACCTACCATATAGTTCCCATGGTTTTATAGGTGTCTAGAGCTTTCCTGGCCCCTTTCAATGCTTCCATAACTAGGTAAAGGGGCACAGACACAGGGTCCTTCATTTGGTGCACTTTCCATGGTGTGTCTGGCTCTGCATGACCCAAGACTGTCTCCTTGCAGGATGGCAAGAGGATGGGGCTCATGACCTCTGCTGCTTCTTTGCCTGTAAGTTTTTCTTAAAAACCTTATTTTGTACTTACGTCATGTAGTGTCCATGCTCTGCTTTTACAGCAGATCGCCAATGCAACCCTATCATTTAGATATATTCCTGTAATAATTTTAAAGAATATTAAAAGTTGCCTCATGATGAAATTATTACAAGTACCTCACTAGACTTAAGCTGTGAAAGTTTTAACAGTATTACATGTGATATTCTATATTGATTTAGAGTATTTCTACATTTTAATGGCATAAAAATGAACAACTACTCAAGCATAATATTATGAAAGAGTGACAAATGGATGAAAGTGACAGTAAGTACAATTAATCTAAGTACATTGTACAATGAAAAATTACCCAGTCCAAATTAAGTTTTGGGGAATTTTAAATTAGATTATTTCAAGCATGGCTTATTAAGAAGCAAATATCAATACAAATTTACTAGTTTTTATGATAAAATATTTTGTTCAATTTAACTGCTTTTAATTTTTCATTATTTATTTATTGGGGCTCACTTTTTAAAACAAATTTTTTTTAAGAGTTGAGAAGGATTGCAATAATAAATTCTTTCTCTGTAAGAATATTATATTTCGTAAAGACTTGCTTTAGTTTTTCAAGTGCTTTATAGACCTTAATGAATATGCTGTATTACTGTAGAGGCGGTCTGTGAGGGGAGAGCTTGAGACTCTTGGCATTTAAAGGAGCCAGAGGTTTTGTAAGGTGAACGGAAACAAAGAGATATGCTAAGAGGGGAAGGAGGAAAAGAGGGAAAGACATTTCATGGAGGTAAATTTAATATCTATTCAGGGTCGAAGTCATATTTGAGTCTCTCAGGGCTGACAGTTGAGAATGCAGTCTCATTTTGATTGGATTATGTAGTATATGTCGTGGTGTGGCCTGGTGGGGTTGAGCTGAGGCTCTGAGATCAAGCAGACCTGAGTTTAGTCCCAGTTCCACACTCCCGAGCTGCGTGACCTCAGACAAACTCCCGACCCTTCAGGAGGCTTATGTAAAATGGCAATGTCTGTAGCACCAATTTGGATAATACTCATAAATAGCTTAGCACGGTGAGTGGGCCATAATGAACCCTCTGTAAGTATGAGCTATTACCATTACCTGAGACCAAACAATTGGGCAGTCATTTAATTATACATTTAATATCAGCCTAAGACTATTAGAATGGAAGTGATGCCAATGAAAGTGATCAATGCTTTTGCGGCTTTACAGAAATGTAAACAGGTTCCATTTACATACACAAATGAATCCGAGGTTTTAAAAGCTCCCTGCCTGGGGCATTCTCAAGGATCCTGCCCCTCATAGATCATAAGGAACTCAGCGGTGACCACTGTGCTGAATCTGCGGAATCATTAGTGCCTGAAAAGCTGACATATAGAACACGTGTCTGAAGATGATCAGAGGGTAGAAGGATGTCGTACGGAGGTAGAATAGAACCACTGAGAGAGCGGTGTTACCTTTTCTCACACACAGTTTGACCACTTGAAGTTCAAATGGATGTGGGTCGATTTAAAATGCCTAGTGGTGTCATTTAGCTGTTTCTTAAAAAGGCTTTTGAGGACTTGACTTTAAGCTGTAACTTTAGAGCCTGTTGGAGCCAAACTGACGCTTTCGGGGACACAGTGTGAGTAATGTCCTCCTGTAGCTGGGGTCATAACTCATCAAATATTGCTCTAGTGGCCTGGAAGAGGCAGTATATCTCTGAGTATGCACAGGGGATATACTTTAACGCCAGAGGATCTGGTTCAGTAAGCGAAAACATATTTAGAGCTTAAAATAAAAATCCCAATGGGAAATCCACGACTTAAATACATTTCTAGAGGATCCTCCTCAAATTGGCTAACCGTCACCTCCCAAGGTGTTGATGCCATTTGTGCTCAGAACAAAGCTCTTGTGGGGACAAAACTATTACTGATTTTAATTTTTCATTAAAAGCATTAACGTCTTGACTGCTACAGCAGTCAAGTAGCGATAGCGGTAGCAGTCAAGTCCTCGTGGTATGCGTTGTTTTTGTGTTGTTGCAGATGGCTATGGCACACGTGCTTTAATGTATTTCTGCATTTTTCCATGAGTTGCCTCAAGTAATTAGTTTAGCAGGCTATTGCGTTGGCTAGCATTTAACTGCCCTCACGTTTCCTGGAAATATTTGAAGCATGGGACAGGCAAGGCCAGCCTAGCCACCTTGTTATTCTTCTCCCTACAAAGTGCTCAGACTTGCAGGTCAATTAAGAGGAATGCTAACTTTTTAACTCACAATTTTTCCATTACATATACCTGATCACAGGGCTCAGGGTTATTACCTTAGGGGAGAGACTAGTGTAGAAGAAAAAAAAATTTTTTTTTTAACATAAAATGGTTTATTTTAAATTAAAAGTTACATGATTAATAAAATGGGAGTGATGTAATTTAGGCTTTTTGTTGGCTACCTCTGTTGTTCTAGCGAGAGATTACAACGTTTATACTTAGCGATCTGGTTCAGACCCAGCATCATCAGACTTTGCGTCTTTATAGCCACAATGATTTGTAAAAGATGTTGGACTAAGTCAGTCCAAAGATTCTGAGAATATCTGTTAAAGCAAACAGAAAAGAAATTCACTCATTTTCTTAATATTCTTCAACTTGTAAGGAGAGACTGGCATTTCTTTTTTTTCTTTTTAACATCTTTATTGGAGTATAATTGCTTTACAATGGTGTGTTAGTTTCTGCTTTATAACAAAGTGAAAACATATACATATACATATACATATATCCCCATATCTCCTCCCTCTTGTGTCTCCCTCCCACCCTCCCTATCCCAACCCTCTAGGTGGTCACAAAGCACGGAGCTGATCTCCCTGTGCTATTTTGTTAGTATATATAAGTCCATGCCACTCTCTCATTTTGTCCCAGCTTACCCTTCCCCCTCCCTGTGTCCTCAAGTCCATTCTCTACGTCTGCGTCTTTATTCCTGTCCTGCCCCTAGGTTCTTCAGAACCTTTTTTTTTTTTTTTTTTAGATTCTAAATTCTTGACTTTGGACTTCCAGTAGTTCAATAATTTCTTGATGTTGAGGGCAGAGTCAAGGATTTAAATTGCAGAAGTCCAGGTTTTTGAAAGAGAAAAGGTATTTTGAGTTCCAGAAAGCTAAGAGACTGAAGGATTCAGAGCACAAAGTTCATACAATAGACAATAGACTTGGAAAGACAGCGTGAGGGTGATAGCTAGCTCTTCTCCTAAAAGGCTGGGTGGGAGATGCTGGTATGATTCTAGGAGAGGGGATGCCCCACCCCAGTCTCCATCATGGACTTAGTAGCAATAACACTACCCAACACACCTAGTACTTCCTATGTGCCAAGCATTATTCTAAGTGCATTACATATTTTGGTTCATTTACCCATCTCAACAACCTTATGAGATCCCATTTTGCAGATGAGAAAACAGGCACAGAGGGGCAAGTGATGGGCCCAAAGTCACACAGTAAGTGGTACAGCCAGTGTTTGTACACAGGCAGTATGGCTTTAGAGTCCTTGTTTAGCAGTGCCAAAACCCTGGGTGAGGATGATAGAAAGCTCAGCTTTGTTTGGAGGGTTCCAAGAGCAGGGAAGACCTTCGCCGTTCCTGGGTGAAATCTGAGTGTGCAGCAAACCTCGTGAACACTTTGGAACAGCAGCAAAGCAGAGACGGTGGCTGGGCCAATCTAGGCAAACAGGGATCTGACAGTTTTGAGTCTCCTGCATCCCAGAGGAGAGCCCACAGGAATTTTTATTGTCCCTAAGAGGACTGTGGACATAGCTGAGAGATTTGTGATGAGAGTTCACTGTCAACACGAGCAGCACGGAAAAGCCAGAGGCCGTAGTGGACCCGTGCACAAGGGCAGGGCATGCTGTGGAGATAGATAGAGACCAGCAGGTGGAGTTGCCTTCATTGGGTGCCAGTGGAGAAGCTGCCTCACTCTCCGGTGCCATGACATGTGCAAACCCACAGACATTCCAGACATTCACTGCCATCTCAAGAGAATGAAAGGGAAAGGGTGAAACACCTGAAACTGCTTGATTTGATCCATGAAATGATTGAAGAATCACTAATTTGAATTAAATTAGGGAGATTAACTTTTCTGCTACGGAGAAGAGCGCGAGCTTGAGATTGAAGTTAAATTCAATTATAGGAAACGTAAAGGCTATGTTTTTGCACCCTTGCTTATTGGCTTGTAAAACCGTATTCAGTACGTCCTTCTACTGAAATCATGTACATTCAACACAGGAAGCCACCTTATGAACTTTTCGTCATGTTTTCAAATAGAAAGTGCTCCGTCTTGGGCCTGGGTTGATGAGAAGGACTCTCGATCCCTCATTTCACATTTCTAGTGCAGACACCGCTCCTTGAAAAGCAATTTCCACTCAATTGCATTTACTTTTCCGTGGGTCGGAAGCAGTTAAGGGAAATGAAGGACGTTTCGGTGCCAGAGTTATATTGGTTACCGCTACCAAATTATTTCTGGATTGGAAACACTGTGGTCCATATTGTGGCAGTAAAAGTACTTTGCACCCCATCTATGGATGAGGCTAAAGTGTCAGTTTATAGACTTGTATCCTCTGGAGGGCCTTGTAAATCTGTGAGTTGTTCCCAAGTGCTCTATTTTACATCTGGATCCCTGAAAGAGCTGGAAAATCAAATGAATAAACGCACACGCATGCAAAGAGGTAGCTGGTTAATTATGTGTTGCAGGAGCTAGACATGCTCCGTGTCTTTTTTCTATTTCTCTCATAAGTTTTTTTTTTTTTTGGAGTGGGGTGGGGAGTTGAATTTTTGTCAGAGAAACAAAAAGGGCTTGCATTTTCTGAATAGAGGTGAACAAAATACCTCCATAAGAACTGATTGGCCTTGAAAAGAAGTTTAAATGGCCAAAGAGGGTTTGAGATGGGCTCCTAAGCAAAGAACAACCAGATTCTTATCACTGCTGCGGTCATTTGATATTTATTGAGACTCATCAATGCAAATAGCTCTGTTTGGGGTTTAACACATAATTACATCTTAGTTTTGTTGCTAGTAAATAAGTGCATTTGAAGTCTTTTCTGTCAAAATGTTCTTCATGGAACTTAGGTGCCTGGTCCTTTTCTAAATCAGCCTGCTGCCTGGGAGCAAGGCGAGGCTCCAAGTTGTTCTGTGATCCTATGCTTCAGTGTCCTCCTCATTTTGCTAAAATGGAGATGATCTCTGCCACAGACACATATCAGAGAGATGTTAGGGTGATTTGTGAGTTATTACCTGAAAAGTACTTTAAGCATCTCAGGAGAAGAGAATCATAAAGTGTAGGCCAGCATTACTTTCACACTGCCAACTAGGAGAGATTTCATCACCTAACAGGCCTCCCTGAGAACATCCACTTAGGACAGGAAGTGGTGATTCACAGGGCTCTGAACATAGCTCCCATTTTTTACCATCTCCTCTTCCTAACACTTAAAGCTGCAGGATCCAGGAGGTGCAGGCCCTCAGCCTGTGACGTAATCGCAGTGTTTTAGTTCTCTTCTCTGTCAGTTTAGAAAAGGTAATTCACAGGATTGCCATATGGAGTGAGTAACCAGGGTGATCGCAAAGCCCTATGCAAATAAAAAGCGAAGCCCTTGGCAAATAAAAGGCACATTTAAGTGAAGACTAATACTCAAACACATGCATTTTGTATGTGGAGATATGGGTATTTGTCTGTTCCACCCTTTATGTACAGGAAATGAGTATGTTGGCTGAATGAAAGCTGTCTACAGCTCTTAAGACGACAGCTGTGAGATACTTAAAAACATATGCTGCTTAAAATATTTGCAAATGAAGCAACTGACAAAGGATTAATCTCCAAAACATACAAGCAACTCATGCAGCTCAATATCAAAAAAACAAACAACCCAATCCAAAAATGGGCAGAAGACCTAAATAGACATTTCTCCAAGGAAGATATACAGATTGCCAACAAACACATGAAAGAATGCTCAACATCATTAATCATTAGAGAAATGCAAATCAAAACTACACTGAGATATCATCTCACACCGGTCAGAATGGCCATCATCAAAAAATCTACAAACAATAAATGCTGGAGAGGGTGTGGAGAAAAGGGAACCCTCTTGCACTGTTGGTGGGAATGTAAATTGATACAGCCACTATGGAGAACAGTACGGAGGTTCCTTAAAAAACTAAAAATAGAACTGCCATACGACCCAGCAATCCCACTACTGGGCATATACTCTGAGAAAACCATAATTCAAAAAGAGTCATGTACCAAAATGTTCATCGCAGCTCTATTTACAATAGCCAGGACATGGAAGCAACCTAAGTGTCCATCAACAGATGAATGGATAAAGAAGAGGTGGCACATATATACAATGGAATATTACTCAGCCATAAAAAGGAACGGAACTGAGTTATTTGTAATGAGGTGGATGGACCTAGAGACTGTCATACAGAGTGAAGTAAGTCAGAAAGAGAAAAGCAAATACTGTATGCTAACACATATATATGGAATCTAAAAAAAGAAAAAAAATGGTCAGAAGAACCTAGGGGCAAGATGGGAATAAAGATGCAGACCTACTAGAGAACGGACTTGAGGATATGGGGAGGCGGAAGGGTAAGCTGGGACAAAGTGAGAGAGTGGCATGGACATATATACACTACCAAATGTAAAATAGATAGCTAGTGGGAAGCAACCACGTAGCACAGGGAGATCAGCTCGGTGCTTTGTGACCACCTAGAGGGGTGGGATAGGGAGGGTGGGAGGGAGGGAGATGCAAGAGGGAAGAGATATGGGGACATATGTATATGTGTAACTGATTCACTTTGTTATAAAGCAGAAGCTAACACACCATTGTAAAGCAATTATACTCTAATAAAAATATTAAAAAAAAAGAATTTGAATTTAGCTATTAGGAACTGATAAATGAAAATAATAAAAACAAGTTTAAAATTATATTTTAAAAAAAACAACATATGCTGCTCCACATTTTGTCTGCTTGACACTGCCAGATTGAAGATTTAAAAATGAGTTTCAAAGAATTTCCATGGTATTGCATATCCTTTTTCATAAAGGACAGATTTATTAACAGTCTATTTTGACAAGCCACCTCTACACCATGCCTGATGTGGAAGATCCTACCAAAAGAACAGTGTGTCCAGTAGGTGAGCAGAGGTTTCCTGGACATGTAAGGATGCTTCAGTCTACAGCAGCGACCACTGTAGTCCCAGACCTGTAACAGGCCCCCAAAGGTAGCACAAATCTGAACATTGTAAGTTTGCTAAACCGTGGCTCATTCTCAATCCCTTCTTGGGGTTACAAACACAATAATATTTTCTCCATTGTTTTTCTTAAGAGTTGGGGGTACACATTGTCTGCATTCTGGGGAGCTAATCAATACCTGAATGTTATGGTTACCTAGTAAATCCCGAAGCGCACACCACCATTGATAAAAAGTAGGCACAAGCTTCCTCTGACTCTTCCACTTTCCCCTCAAGTAAAGCCCAACGTCATCAGTGAAGATATTTTTATTCCCTAAGTAGGAGTATGTCGTCTGACACATCATCGGAGTTCCAAAAAGAGGTACTTTTGGGGTTAGTGTTAGATGGAAATTCCCTGACAGCAGACTCTGGGAGGCCAAAGTCCCCCCTGGAAGGTCCAGGCTGTTCCTCCTGCCTGGGTTGCCCTGTTGGAGAGCTCCAGCCCTGAGCCTAGGAGGCGCGTTACTAAGCAGTCAGTCATGGCGACATCAGCCAGCAAGGGGTGAAGGAAATGGAATGGCGAGTGAGGAGGCAGAGGGGCAGGTAAACTGGGGAGCTAATGCTGACATCAAGATGTGATCAAATGTGAGGATGGGGAGAAGACCCTGCATACGGAGTGCCAAGACTGGGAGGAGGCATGGGTACAGAGTAAGAGTGGTCCAATGAAAGAAACAGACTTCAAACACATTAGAAATGTGGCCAGTGGTGGGAGAGGGAGATGGAAACAGGGATGGGGACAGGAACTAAATTCACAAGTAAAATAAAAGAGAGACCGTTTCCTGGAGTCAAGGAAAACAATGTGCCATCAACTATGGGGTATGATTAATTAAACCCTCTGCTCTGCAGTTCAACAAAAAAGACAAATGAAAACAACCTCAAGGATGTGGGATTCCAGTCCTTGAATCCTTCGCATATGCAACTAGGAGTGTTCCCAGGAATGGGGATTTAGCATTCTAGATTCCCCTGATACATGCAAGAAGGAAGCAAGCCCTCTTGGACCGGGTCTTAGATGCCACTTCTAAGATAAAATAGCTTGAAATAGTCACCTTCTTTTTTCCATTAAATAACCTACACTTAATACCGACTAAAACATCAGGACGTGGCTATTAGCTGCAACTCTATAACTGAACCAAATGGACCAAGTGTAGGATTTAGACTAAATGACTAATCAGGGTAACATTTCTATTATTTTTGAGGTTTTAAATACCACCCTTTTTGAAGCTGCCTCAGATTGAGAAGTAATGGTGAAAACAGTAATTAAAATCTATAAAACCGGAAAAGAGCAACTCTGTTAAAAGGAGTTCAAATGGCAGACAGAGGTCCATTAAATAACATCTTATATTAATATGAGTGAGCATATTAATCGGAGTTGGACCAGAAACATGGGATTCTATCCTGACATTTCATTTGAGGGTCTGAATCCTTTTCCTTAATGTTTAGTGTCTTCTGAGGTTCTTGGAGGACAACTTTATCCATCTTCCCCCCTTTTTCCCCCTTTCAACTCTTTCTGTTATCACTTAGAACAGTTTCCCCTAGAATAATTTGGGTCCTGGACAAAGGTGGATAGGAATCAGAATAAGATAAGAGCCTTTTTTTTTTTTTTTTTTTTTTGCTTAAGTTGACTTGTTTTTTCATTTCTTCCCATTTCAAAAAAAAAAAAAGAAAGAAAAGGAAACAGTGAAAATCATTCAGGCGACATGTGGACAATATTATCTTCTTTCACTTGAGTGATGGTCTCTCCATTTTCAGTTTTTGTTCCATGAAAAGTTGACATTTTAATACCAAGTGATATTTCCTCCCACTCTCTGCCATACAACTGGAAAAAGGTCTCTTTTTGCAAGTAATTTGATAGCCAAGATTTTGTGAAAGGATATTGTATCTGACACAGCCACAAATTTTAGGTATTTATCCGTGCTTTTCTAAATCTGGGAGAAGCTAAAAGCAGTAATGTTTATGTTTTAATATCATAAGAAAACCAAACGTTTAAATATAGAAACAGTGATTCATAACAATTTCAGCCCTGGAAAGAAGGAATTAGATGTTTCAAGCTTAAGGAGATCACCAGGGCAGCTAATTAGGTTCCTTGGTGAGTTTGTACCCTTGCTTGTCTTTCCAAAGACGTGCTGTATGGCAGGCTCAGAGCCCTTGTTACAAAGCTCACATTGGGAGCCACGGTTGGATGAGGTGAGTTAGTTTTTGTGCCTAATTTCTATCCTCTTTGTCTCATTAGAAAGATGAAAAACGTTATTAACTCATTCCCTTGTTTTGAATTTCTGTTGAAGAGCCAGGAACCTAGTTGAATTGACTTTCATATCACATACAGGAAAGGGTTTTGTGGAGCCACAAGTGAACCTCCAGTGGGGGCAGAAGGCTTCCTCCCTCGAGGAAGGGAGCTGGGATGTGCATCAGGAATGCAAGACACAGATATTGATTCGTGGGGGGAGTGATGTCATCAATGTCGCCAAGATGTCTCAGGCTACGTTTGTCATTAGGGGATAAGCTATGGTAGCTGGAGACCCCACCTGCCTGACTCTGGTGGCCTCTTGAGGTCACTTGTGTTATTTCTGGGGTTTTATGCATGTCTTTGGACTAGCCTGGCAGTGGTGGTCACTGCACCTTCTATTTGGATCGTCTCTATTCTATCTCCCAGATGTTTCCACTGCTTCTGGGGTTCAGGAGTTCCTGCCTTCTTAAAGGGGCTGGGAGAATGGCCCCCACAGCTCTGAATGTTGCCCCCTGAGCCGGGTAGCAGCTCTGCTGGTCTGGAACCACACCAGCTCTCTCTTGAACTCTTCCACTGGTTTCTGGCCCTCCCTCCCTCTGAGAATGGGGAGGGAGAGCAGGAGGCAGAGACAGAACAAATACCTTACCCTTTGCTCTTTCCTCTTCTTCATCCTCCTCCCGTCTCATCATCCCAAGTCTCTCCCAGGTGGAAAATATAAATGCTATGCATAATGCGTACATATGGCAGAAACAAGTATTGGGGTGGGAAGACCGACGGTTTAACTAAGAGAAGGGAGAGTTGAGGTTTGGCTGCACTCAGTGTCGGAGGCTCCACTCGGCCAGGTGAGAATATTGTCAAAATTAATAGGCACATAGACGGAGAATCACTGGATTCCATCCTTCTCCTCCTCTCTCTCTGCTTCTCCTCATTTAATCTCCAGTGACCTCTGTGTTAGGATGGGCCTGCAGGCACCTCTTGCTTTGGTCCCCTTAAAGTTTTGAAGCCGAGGGAAACCAGGGAAAGTCTCTGGCTGGCAGATTGTGCCGTCTCCTCACTAGACCCGAGGGAAGAAGGTCTGTGTCTCTTCTGCTCCGACCCAAGCCTTGAGTGACGGGGGCATCTCTGAGGCTCACACAGTCCAGGGCCGCCCAACAAGCAGCTCCCGAACTTGGGCTGTTGAGAAAAACAGAGCAGACAATTGCCTTTAGGTCTTTGGCAGGACCTTCCCCAGAGACCAGTGGCTACCACAGTGTCCAAAACACCTTGATGAGATCTGGCAGGTACAAATGATATCTCAGAGAGTATGTTGAAACTGTTTAAATAGATGAACTTCTCTGGCATCAAAGAAATGCTCATTTGTGGAAGGTCGATAGGCTCATTATTCTTAACCATTTATACAAAGACTCCCAAGGGCAGATATCTACTTGGCAGCATTTTGGTGGAGTATCATATTTACTAAATGGTAAGACAACAAAATTTCTTCTAAAAGTATCTTAGAATTTTTATTGTCCTTCCCTCAGTAAGAGAAAAATGGTATTGCTGGACTTGACAGCTGTATTGTAACGTCCACAGAAAGTATAGTTGGCAAAGCACTTTCCAATACACCATCTTGTTTAATCTTGACAACAGCCCTGTCTTTTGATGAGGCGCAGGGCAGCCAAGGGCTTTGCCCAGGGTCACACAGCCAGCAGGGAACAGAGCAGTATCATCAGCTTTCAAATCTTACTTCATGGTTCTTTGGTGGATCTTAAACTTAGAGTGAACTTGAACAAGGTGAATGGAAAGTCCTTAGCTCTTCCAGGATCCTTAATTTGTCGCATCACCAGCCGTGATAGTTTTAGCCCCTTCATGGCCCTTTCCTTTTCTTTGGGAAAATGCCCCAACACCTTTCTCATTTTTTTCTGTGAGAATTTTGAGAGATGTGTATAATTTTGTTTTTGAGTTATTTGGCTATGAGTAACTCATTTAACGTAAAAGTTGGCAGTGATGTCTTAGCAAGCACCGTGAATATACTCAGGGATTCCCGCAAGTGAGAAAAATCTATCCTACAAATTGTTTTCAGATACAAAAAGGATTTTAAGTATGTTAGATCCAATAATTAATAGAACCTATATAAGGCTATACATGCTAGACATTTTATTAAGCATTTGTTTGTATTTTGCAGCCTTTTATTCATATATTTTTAGGGATTACGTATGTTCATAGGTCTTCAAAAAGCACATTTTCAGTTTCTCATCCATAAATTGGATGTAATAATAGCACCTGCCTCATAGGGCTGTTAATGAGATCAAGTCAATTTCAATTAATAAACTTAAAGCTCTCAGAACACACCTAGCACATCATACTCAATATGATTAGTTAGTATTGTTTTCCTATTAGACAAAAGAGCTTTCATTATATACCTCATGACAGAATTAATTTATAGGAAGCCAGTAATTTCACAATTTGAATCCTAACGTAATCCATGACTACTAGTTTACACTGAATACCCAAATAATTTTGGAATATAGCTCTTAAGAAATGATATGGTTTAAGAGAAGAGACTATATAAGGTAATTCCAGTCAAATATAGCAACAGGATTAATGGGAATGTTTTTTTGTTTTTGTTTTTTTAATTTTTAAAATTTATTTATTTATTTTTGGCTGCATTGGGTCTTCGTTGCAGTACGCTGGCTTCTCATTGTGGTGGCTTCTCTTGTTGCGGAGCATGGGCTCTAGGCGCGCAGGCTTCAGTAGTTGTGGCACGCAGGCTCAGTAGTTGTGGCTCGCGGGCTATAGAGCGCAGGCTCGGTAGTTGTGGCGCACGGGCTTAGTTGCTCCGCGGCATGTGGGATCTTCCCGGGCCAGGGCTCGAACCTGTGTCCCCTGCATTGGCAGGTGGATTCTTAACCACTGCACCACCAGGGAAGTCCGGGAATGTTTTTTTTTTTTTTTTTTAAAGTGGGGTAAATCTTTTTTTTTTTTTTTTTTTTTTTTAAGTATTTATTTATTTATTTATTTATTTATGGCTGTGTTGGGTCTTCGTTTCTGTGCGAGGGCTTTCTCTAGTTGTGGCAAGCGGGGGCCACTCTTCATCGCGGTGCGCGGGCCTCTCACTATCGCGGCCTCTCCTGTTGCAGAGCACAGGCTCCAGACGCGCAGGCTCAGTAACTGTGGCTCACGGACCCAGCCGCTCCGCGGCACGTGGGATCCTCCCAGACCAGGGCTCGAACCCGTGTCCCCTGCATTGGCAGGCAGACTCCCAACCACTGCGCCACCAGGGAAGCCCGGGAATGTTTTAATGAAAGGCAAAAATCAACCCTTTCCAGTAGAGTAGAATAGAGTAAGATGATTAAGAACATGGATGTCTTTTTTCCAATTTTGACTTTGAGTTTCCTCCCTGTGTGATCTTGGGTAAGTTATCTGAGCCCCTGAAGCATCCATTCCTTCATCCGTAAAATGAGGTATTAATAATATGTACATCGAGGGTCAGGGGAGGATTAAATGAGATGGTGCCAAAGCGCTTAGCCCAGGGCCTGGCACAGAGTGATGGTCAAATGTTGGTGTTACAATCATGAGCTCAGGACAGGAGCCCAGAGACTGGTCCCTTTAGCCCAAACAGCCCTGATGCTCACTTACCCTCATTATATCCCCCAGACACCAATGTTTTGCAGCTCTTTAACATTCTTGCCTACAGTTGATTTAAAAATTTTACATCTTCCTCTCCCTTTTGTCTGAAGTTCCAACACGCCCCTAGGGGTGAACCTCTATTTGAGAATCACTGGTTATTCTGCATATTTATTCCAGCCAAGGAAATGTTGTCAAGCATTGGTTTGCTTTCTGTAGTTTCTATTATAAAAAAATATACACACACATATATATTTATATTTGAATGATATAATCACAATTTCTATAATACAAAAATATAATATTGAATAAAAATTTCAAAACTCTACAGTTAACACTTTCTGATTCTTCTATCCAGTTTGTCTGGAACGTAGGCTCCCTGCAGTAGGAGACAAAGTACAAAGAATACAGTTCGGTTGGCCACAGGTTGGGGAAAAAACCCAAGTTTTCCAAGGCAATTTACAAATTGAGCAAAAAAAACCCACTCATATTTTAATGCATAACTAATATTTTCATAAGTCACTTGTTTGAATACTTTTGTCAAAAGTAAGTTATTTTCCTTTTAAGAGAAATATACCTGCCCTTGATAATTAAATTTCTATTAAGTACTTTTCTTTTTCTCTCATGTAATGGCTTTCTATTTCAACCCCAACTTCTTTTATTTAAATGTGAAATTTGTGAGTCAAATATGGCAAATGGTATAAAATGCAAAATTATCGTTTAATTTATTACTCTACAGTTTTATTCATTTCCGTAATAGGCTTCCATGGTGGGAAAATACTGACTTTAAGTCAATTAATTTAGAAATGATTCCTATTTCAAGGCACAGCACTTGTTTTAACCTGTTCTGTGGTTCATCACTTTTATTTTTAATTTTTTTTTTATTTTTAAATGGTTTTAATTTTTAAAATTTAATGGTACAAAACACTTTTGCTATCATGTTTTAGAAGTTTGCCTTCACTTTTTGAATACTCTGTTTTGTAAGAGCACTTTATTCTGAATTAATAATGCTTTTAAAATGTAAAAAAATGCCTTAGTTACAGCCACGGACCATAGTTTGCTGACCCCTACATAAGACTTGAATTTTATAAGTGATAGATTCTCAGTCTCCTCTCGGGCCTCGTGTGGTTCATCACTTTTAAGCATGGGTGCACCTCAAAGAAATGTTGTAAGAACTGAAAATCTGAAAATGGGATAAAGAAACAGGGTAGAGATTGGTATACCACTGGGAGGGGAACTGAACAAGTAAAAGGAAGTGCTCTGAGAAGGAGGAAAGGGAGAAGTCAGGGCTTCCTGTAGTTGAGTGGGTAGAAAATAAAAGAATGTTGGCATTAGAGGCCCAAACAGCATAATTAGATCTGAATTACACAGGACATTGAGATTTTTAACCCATGTCAGTAGTTCCAGAAAACAACCAAAGGTTAAAAGTGGTTAATTGTTACAAGAAGCCCTCTGTGCTTAAAATTCACTTTCACATTGATCTTAAATATAAAAATACCCCTCAGCTCAACACTGGTGTGTTTCTGAGCCTTTCCTTAAAATATCCTAGACCATAGAAAGTTTATGTGCTCATAAACTTACCTGCAGATTTTACATTTATTTGCTTTATGCAACAAAAACTTCTCTGAAAAATGAGTTGCAAAATAAATTTTTATAAATAGAAACATTTTTGAAAAACACCAGAGGAGCTTTCAACTTACAAGAACTCAAATAATAATTCTTTGATTTGGTAATTCTGTAAGCACAACTATACTCGGTTTTAAAAATAGGCAAAACACAAAGCAAAGTTATAAGAGCTCTGGGAAAACAGAGCAAGACAACAGAAGATTGTTTAAAATGGTCACAAATGAGGCAGGGAGAACAGACTATATATATATATTGGTCGGCAAATGCAAATATCTCTGCAGGATACACAAGAAACTGAGAATAT